>NC_057861.1:118701043-119058543 GCF_019393635.1 Dromiciops gliroides | reverse complement strand
ATACAGTCAGCACATGCCAGATACAGGATTTAGACCAAGGCCTTCCTGGCTCTGAGGCTGGCCCTTTATCCACCACGCCAGAGGTATCAATTATGCTGCCTACTGGCTTCCTGCTGCCTACAACACCCCCAGTGAGACCCAAACCAGCATAAAATATAATTGGGAAATACTTTATTTAAAAAAATGAAAATGCAGTAAGACATAGGTGATATTAATATATGGTTTTCTAAGTCAACATTTGGCCAGTGGGGACCTTATGTATAGATTAGTTGGTCCCTGTCCTTATATAAGTTTGACACCACTTTATATGTTATCCCACACTGACACTCAGTATTTTGGGTTCTTGTAGAACTTAATTAGCTCATCTTTCACTGCCTTATTGTTGCTCATTTTTATTCCCCTATCAACATGAAAAGGGTTTTGTCTCCAAACCTCTTTCATTTTACTTCAGTCAGCAGGAATTACTCCTTTTCACACCTTGATCCTCTTTTCCATTCACTCTCCAATCCATAATTTTCCCCACTAATACTACTTTTGCCATATTTCAATAGGATAACATAATTTCAAACATTCCCTGTACATCCTTGACAAGCTTCTTGTGTGTATATTTATATGTACATATTACATATGTATACTATGTGTGTATGTGTGTGTGTGTGTATATATATGTATATATGTAGTTGTATATATATATATATATATATATATGTAGTTGTTATTCATTCAGTCATGTCTGACTATCTGTGACCCCATTTGGGGTTTTCTTGGCAGAGACAGTGAAGTCGTTTGTCATTTCCTTCTCTAGCTCATTTTACAGATAAGGAACTGAGGCAAACAAGGTTAAGTGACTTGACCTAGTAGTAAGTGTCTGAGGCTAGATTTGAACTCGGGAAAATGAATCTTTGTGACTCCAAGCCCAGCGCTCTCTCCACTGTGCCACTTACCCGCCCTAATATATGTACTAGTATATATCTAGTCAAATTCTTTAATTTTACAAATGAGGAAGCTATGGTCATAGTATAGTTGTTGTTTTTTTAACTACAGAAGATTTGGAAAATGGATCAACGAATTTCAGGTCAGAAGGAGCCTTAACATTTCAGTGCTCTTATTTTACAAAAGAGGAAACTGAGGTAGGAGTGATTTGTCCTGGATCACTTGGGTAATGAATATCAGAGCCAGGATTCCAATCTCACTGGATCGACTCTAATTCACTCATACTCCTGTTCTCAGCAGGACTGAGAATACTATTGGCTAGCTGATGATAAAGGGGCATAGTCTATGACTGGACTAAAACAATGTAAATTTGTAGGGGGATGAAATCTGCAGCCCTGCTCTCAAGCTGTGAAAGGTTCTGCCTCAGAGTTCTACAAGGCTGTTCAAAAGGTAGGCAAGATAAAGGTATGCAGTAACTTTTTGGAAAGATCACAGTATAACATACTGTTGCACTGGGGATGGAATATGTTAAACTGCCTTGAGAGGTATTGCCTACATCTAAAGGAACATCATTGGCAGGGTGAGAACATCATTGGCAGGGTGATAACCTTGGAATGTTACTGACTTCCAGGATGACACTGGGAGTCTACTCTCTGCTGAAACAATGAATATCATAGAATTCAAAATACTTCAAGATAAGGACTACTGACTTTTTGTCTCAGTAGTCATAGTCTCAAGCACAGTGGCTGACATATAGTATGAATGAATGAATCAATGGGAACGACCATTTATATAGCGCCTACCATGTGGCAGGCATTATACTAAGCACTGTACAAATATTTATCTCATTTAATCTCCACAACAACCCTGTGAGGTAGGTGCTGCTATTATTCCCATGTTATGGTTTAAGAAACTGAGGGAAACAGAAGTTAAGTGACTTGCCCAGGGTCACACAGCCCAGTAAGTGTCTGGGGATGGATTTGAACTCGGGTCTTCCTGACTCTAGGCTCAGCCTTCTATTCATTGTGTTACCTAGCTGCCCTCAAACATGTTCCTTTGGACCAGTGCCTAAAGTTCTGGCCTAAGAGATTCCTACAAGCTCATATAATAGACCAGTTGAGACAGGGATGCAAGATAATGGAGTCATGATGGTCCTCATACAATAATGAAGGAAAGTAGAAAGGGAACAAGTATTTGTTCACTGCCTATGATGTGCTGGGCATTGTACTAAGCACTTTACAAATATCTCATTTGATCCTCACAACAACTCTCTGAGAAAGGTGCTATTATTATCCCCATTCCACAATAGAGGAAACTGAAACAGATAGCAGTTAAGTGACTTGCCTAAGGTCACACAGCTAGTCAGTGTCTGAAGAGGGATTTGTGCTCTGGTCTTCCAGACTTCAGGCCCAGTGCTCTAGCCACTGAGCCACCTAGCTGTCTCCATAAGCATTTTAGTAAGCCGTTCCTATGTGCCAATCACAGAGCAGAACATGGTGATTGCCTGTGGTCCTGGCAGCAAGGTGGTTGGTAAGGCTGTCAAAGGTATGTCGTTCAATCAACAAACATTTATTAAATGCTTACAGTGTGTCAGGCACTGTGCTAAGTCCTGGGCATAACAAAGAGGCAAAAGACATTCCCTATCCTCACGGTGAGCTCATGAGGGAATATAAATGCATTTTGACTGACTGACTGATTCATTAAATGCTCTTTCTGTGCAGAGTACTCTGTTATTGAGGAAGATTAAAAGCTCAAAGAAGACACAACTTCTTCCCTCCATGGAGCATCTTGCCTTTGAAAATGGGAAAGCTTCAACTGATTAGCAAGAGATGGTATGGTATAATGCGGAAATAGAATGCTAGTCCTACAGCTGCAGGGCCTGAGTTTATTGGCAGTGGGCAATTGACTAATCGATCTGTTTCCTTATCTGTAAAATGGGACTATGGTAATACTTGTACTCCATAACAGGTTGTTGTGATTGTCAACCTTAGGGAGCAATAGAAATGTTAGTTGTCATTATCAAAGTCGTTTCAGCAAGGTGTCATTTTTGACCCATCCAGATCTCACATACTCTGAAAAGTCACAAGGATTATTCTTGGTGTCCCCTTTCAGCTGCTGTAGATCTGACCGACCCGTAGGCATCTCCATGATTCTGTCATCTCTCTGGAATATAATGTCCTCTCCCTTTGTGACAAAATTCAAATTACTCTGGTCTGCAGGGCCCAGTAAGTAGCTCATTTGTTTAATGAGACTTTTGCCTGATGGGAAGGGAAGGACTGCAAGGGAAAGAAAGGTGAGGCACAAAAAGGAAGAAGAATATCTGACTTTGCTTTATTTTGAATCTCCTTCGTGTTACTGAACCTTTGCCCCTAAGCCCCTGGTAGACGGGGCCATCTTTTAGTCAGACAGTGTTTCTGAAGAGAAGGTGAGGGGAAATTCCTCATTGGTTTCTCCTAATCAAAAGCCATCATCGGTTCTGAAGTCAGAAGTGTGTCAGATTCTGGATGGGTTTTGCAAAAAAAAAAAGCTTTTAAATATTTCCCAACTGTTCAGATAGGAGAAAGATGGGTTCTAGGACAATGTGATATACTAAAATCTATTTAATAGCCACGTTTGTGATACTGGTGATGATGTGGAAGAAAGAGAGTAGAGCCTAGATAGCTGTAACTCTATAGTGACCCTCCTTGAACCCTCTTTTCTGTACCCAAGGCTGCTGGCTCTTTTTTCTGATATTTATTCCAAAACAGAACCTGGATTCTTGATCTCAGTCCCGCCTCCATGAAAACTGTGTTTCTTTCCCAGAAGGAGCTGCTGGCTCCCACATCCTTTGGAACATGGGAGTTGGAGGTCTTACCAGGGTAGGGCAGGCCAGCGGATGGGGACCCCACTGAGGCTTCTGGCTCCAGCTAGCTGTGTAACTACTTGTACGACAAGCCAATGCCATAACCAGTCCCTCAGTTTCCCCATCTATAAAATACAGCTTTGAGATTCAGAAAGACTTAATGAGTGCTAGCCACTCGTGGCTAAATTAACCAGGTGCAGGAAACAGCTGCTGCTATAGAAGCCACGTCCGCTGCATAAATATAATGCAGTATTCTGAGACAAAGGATTGAAGCAAACTGTAAGATACTAAACTGAACCCCCAGCCAGATTCTCCTTTCATGGGATTCTTACAGAGAGGCACATGGTTTAGTGAGAAAAGTACTAGATTTGGAATCAGAGAATTTTGATTCAAGTACTGGCTTTATCACTTACTAACTGTGTGATCTTAGGTGAGTCCTTTTCCTTCTCTGAGTTTCAGATTCCTTATCTGTAAAGGGAGGAGTTTCTGCTACATTAAAGGTTCTTCATCTGGAGAATGAATTTTGTTTTAATAGTTTGATAAATGCATTTCAATATAATCGGTTTTCCTTGAAATGCTATGTATTTTATTTTATGCATTTAAAAACATTTTGAGAAGGATTCAGAACCTTAAGGGGCGGCTATGTGGCACAGTGGATAAAGCACCAGCCCTGGATTCAGAAGGACCTGAGATCAAATCCCACCTTAAACACTTGACACTTACTAGTTGTGTGACCCTGGGCAAGTCACTTAACCCTCATTGCTCTGCCCCCCCAAATCATTAAAAAAAAAAGAACCTTATAGCTGGTGACCTCTAAGGTCCCTTTCAGCTATAGGTCCCATTAACCCTTCTCCTGTTCTCTACTTGCTCTTTCTCTATTCTACTCACCAGCAAGTTTTCTGTAGATGAAAACTACCACATGCTGGGAGGTTCCTAATGACTCTAACTGGGTTTTAACCCAGCCAAAAAAATAGTTGTTACTAAAAACTGCCTATAACTGTATCACAAAAACATAGCTTGAAAAATGGTTTCTACATAATGCCACCTTATGTTTGAAAAGTATAAACTACTTTTCAAAGAATGCTCATCATCTATCACGTCATTCCATGTTCATGAGAGTCTGAGTTTGGCAGCACAAGCAATACTAACCCATTTAATATATGAGCACACTGAGGCCTGGAGAATTACAGTCAGGTCTGTTATGAGACATGTTCCTAAAAATCACCGCACTATGTACAATCATGCAAAAAAAAAAAAACAAACCAGGGCTTATAGGAATTATAGGGGTAGGAGCACAACACTCAAAAACTTCATCAGTGGCACATTTAAAGAAAAGATAGAAACCTAATAAAAATAGTAGCACAGTTTTATGCATGCTAAATGCTTAAGAAATACATAAATACTACAATAAATAATGGCCGCACCCATGGCTTCAAGCTGCCTCCCTGACTGGTTCCCTGGTGAGAGGATGGTCTCAGCTAGTACAAGTGGGGAGAGGGGGTAGGGACTGAAGATGGGGGGAGAAGGATTAAGTATGTGGATGCAGATCAGCCCTCCTCTAGCCACAGCACCAGAAAATATGCAATAACTATAGCACTTTACCTTGAAAAAGACTTGAAATTTGATTGTGGAAGTGGGTGTCAAAAGGGTTGAAGCTTGTCAGTTATTAAGAAGTAGTAAAATTTTCTGTTTTAACTGTTTCTTGTGGGTGAAATCATGCAATAGCAAACCCCCAAATCAAGTTATTCTCTAATTGTTCCTTAATATACCAATTGTGTTGGAACAAATTTGTGTTTTCAAAATAAGAGTTATAGCAGAAGAGACTATAAAATGAATCAACGTATCAGTAAGCATTTATTAAGAGCTTACTATGCACCAGGTGAACAGTTAGGTGGCTCAATGGATAGAGTAGTGGGACTGGAGTCAGGAAAAGCTGAGTTCAATTTTGACCTCAAGGGGCGGCTAGGTGGCGCAGTGAATAGAGCACCGGCCCTGGAGTCAGGAATACCTGAGTTCAAATCCGGCCTCAGACACTTAACACTTACTAGCTGTGTGACCTTGGGCAAGTCACTTAACCCCTATTGCCCCGCAAAAAAAAAAAAAAAAAAAAAATTTGACCTCAGATGCTTACTAGCTGTGTGACCCCGGCAAGTCATTTAACCCATTTTTCTCAGTTTCCTCATCTGTAAAATGAGCTGGAAAAGGAAATGGCAAACTACTCCAGCATCTTTGCCAAGAAAACTCCAAAAAGGGGTCACAAATCGTTGAACACGACTGAAATAACTAAACAACAAAATTGTGCCAGGCATTGTGCTAAGGCGGCAAGAGTGGGAAGGGTGCTACAGGTGACTTAAGGAAAACCTAGAAGGTCTAGAATGTTTTTTCTGCAGAATGAGATGGATTGAATAGAAGGATTGTCTTGATTCAGTGAGGGCACAGTTAAGAGGAGATAACATATATTTATAATGGACCCTGCTTTCTGATTTTCTCCAGCTCTGTCCAGCAGTCATGAGCAGGAGCAAGAGTCAGATGGTGGAAGTAACTAGGATTTCACTTTGTCAAGAAATGAGCCATGAGCCAGGGACTGAAAAATAGAGGATTGTAGAGTTGTAGTATTTTAATAAAGGGTAAAGTTTAGGAGAGGACAGCTAGGTGGCACAGTGGATAGAGTCAGGAAGACTCATCTCTTTGAGTTCAAATCTAGCCTCAGACACTTACTAGCTGGGTGACTCTGGGCAAGTCTTCTAACCCTGTTTTTACCTCAGTTTCCTCATCTGTAAAATGAGCTGGAGAAGGAAATAGCAAACCACTCCAGTTGATCTTTGCCAAGAAAACCCAAACTGGGGCCTTAAAGAGTCAGGCACAACTAAAATGACTGAACAACAACAAAAAAAACAAATGTCAGAAGGGAGCAGAGTGTAGTCAGAAGTTATACCTCAGAAAATGTTGAGGGGTAAGGGGACTGAAGGTCGCAGTAAGAACCAAAAAGAAAAAAGTTTTAAGAGTACAACAACATAAAGAGATACGGCAAGATAAAAGATTATAAAAAGGTATTAATTTTCAAATTCTTGAACATAGAAGTGGAACACTTGTAGATGATGGGAAGGATAATCATCTAGATCTTTAGCTAAAGTGGAGTCAACCAGTAGGTCATGGAAATTGAGTAGAGAGAGGGATTGGTTAATTGACAGGTTAAGAGCCAAGCAGGAGTCACAGCCTAGGTTTCTTTAGATTAGTTTGTTATTACATCTTGAGTTTCTTCTATTACCCTATGCTGCTTCCCTCTATAAATTAATTAGACTAATATAGCACCAACTTCATTATCCTGTTGTGCCCTTTATGTATTCTGCACAATGCCTTGTATCAAGCATTCCATCAATGATCAACGAACAAATTTGTTGCATTAATAAGAACTTCATACAAACACCAAAAATCCTGAAGTTCATCTTGCAGTTGTAGCCATGACCACTACTCTCTGGTCATATAGGAGCTCTGTACCTCAGTCATCCATCCCCAGAAAAGTAGGTAGGGCCATTGCCTGCACCCCCACTGAACTCCCCTCCAAAACTCCTTGCCATCCCTAATCTAAGAGACATTATACCAAAGTCACAGGCTCCTTTTTTTTTTTTTTTTGGACTGTACTGGACCTATGATTTCATTAATATAGAGAATTCTGAGTAAAAAGAAAAAATTCCCTTAATCCATGCAGATATGTAATGCACCTGTTGAGCAATTTATACTTTTACAGAGTTGGCTGGGACACTGAAAGACCAAGTAATTTGCCCAGAGCCATACAAATATTATGCTCCAAAGGTGGAATAGGGCTCCTTTCGCAAGTAAAATTTCATTTCCCACAAGCTTTAACAAAGGTCAGTCAACTGGAGCCTTGTCCCCAATGCACCAAAATTTAGGTATATGTTAAAAAAATCGACACTACCCTTTTACCAGAGTGGAAGCTGCTGTTGGAATTAATTACCCCATCCCACTTTGGTATTTCTTGTATTTTTTTCATATCACAAATTACGAAGTTGACTTTATGCCACTGCCCTGGGTGCCAAAATTTTTAGTTATGGCTCTGGTTTTGATTAAAGTAGATTGAGCAGCTAAAATGGGACAACTCTATTTATAGGAAGTTATATATCAGTATGGACCATGTGTTTAAAACCAAAACAATTCTTATTCTTTTTTCTTTAAAAAAAAGTACACTACATTCCCCAACAATCCCATTGCTTCTCTTCCAAAGATCAAGTATCTTTCTGCATTTATATGCAGAATCATTTGTGGGGCTTTCTACCAACAATGGTATCCTTAAGCTGGGGCTGCCTTTTCATGAGTCCACTTATATTCAGACAACGAAATATGCATTTAGAATTTGAAAAATAAAGATTGTGAGAGTGTGTGCGTGTATGCGTGTGTGTATGTGTGTGTGTGTGCACGCACACGCATGCGCATGCATTAAGTTGCTGCAAGAGAGCCCTACTGTATTACTAGTTTCCTTGGAGGAGCAATAAAAATCTACAACTTATCATAAAGGTGCTTCCCTCCTCCTCCCCATGTCCCATATCCTATAAAAAAACCAACTCGATATGAAGGTTAGAAATCTATCATAACCAGTGACAGACATCCATGCACAAAAATAGCAAGTTTTGAGTTTAATATTTTATTGCCATATTTTGAAACAACTGGCTAGGCAGCTGCTACTTTTATCTTCCAATTACTTCTCATTTTCCCAGAGTTTTAAATGCAAGCTGTACCAAATTAAATCTAAATCTCTATATGCTTTTTTAAAACTCACATTTCAGAAAACACTGACAACAAAGTTGAGGGTAGTGGCAGAAATATCAGCTGCAATGAAGACATGAACTGTTTTATTAAATCTTCCAGTAACTTGTTTTCAATTGTCATAATGTATGCAGGTATGTAAACCTCTAATGTAGTCCAAGGAGCCTGCCATGGCTGCTGTCTCTGAATAGGCCTCTCTGGGTAGTGTTGTTTTGCAGCTTGCTGAAATGAAATTCTCCCTGCCAGTTTTATTAAGACACTCAAGATGAAATCACTTCATTGAATGTTGAAAATATTGCTTGCCGTGGTGTAACCCAATATCACGGTGTTCGAATACAGAAAAAATATTCACTCAAAAAGACTTAATGTGTCATATTTTAGGGATATCACCCCAAACAAAATTGGGATTGATTAGTAGATTGAAAATCTAAATGGAGACAGAATTTTAAGAGTGACTTTTTTCAGGGCCAACATTCTTTTCATATTATGAATTATGAGTCTTGTACTTTATAATTGTATTTTTGCTGGAAAAATAGCACATATTCTAATCTTTTCTGCTTTCAGTTTTTCCCCTCTTCCAACTCCCTGACCCTAACCAGAAAAGGGTTAAGGGTGGGACCAGTAGGGAAGACTTTCACCATTCTTTTGCCTTTCAATAGCTAGATTTCAACATGAACATAAATACATATGCATATGTATATCCAGCACATATGTGTATAATATATATGTATATGTATATATATGCTTAAATACAGCCATATGTGTATATGTATACCTATATGAGAGAATATATGTGTATGTGCATGTGTGTGTATATATGTTATAAAATATAGTATTTATTTACACATTCATATATATGTATGAATTCAGAAATAATGTGGCTAAGTTACTGCCCTGGTGCCAAATTTCTGCATAGTCAAGCTTGTCATCCTTACCAGCACAAGAGCATTTGTCACTGCTCAGTGCATGATGAATTATGTCAACAACAATCTGTCCAGTCAAACAAACATAAGCAAAACAAAGGCCCTGCTTTGATATAAACCTAGATATGCAGCTGTAAATCTGGGTGGAAATGCTGTTGAATCCCATATTTGGAACAGGACAAAGGCTAGTGGTTGATAACAACTCACTCTTTTCATATCCACTAACAGGAACAGATTAGGGAGACAAATGATTCTTCTGTGCTTAAAAAATTATTTTATTTCTTTCAGTGAACAAAAGCGTATTTTCTTATCCTTGCCTTGCACCTCCCACCCCTCAATGGAAAAAAGAAAAGAAGGAAGGAAGGAGGAAGGCAAAGAGGGAGGGGGGAAGGAAAGAAGGAAGAAGAAAAGGAAGGAGGGGAAGAAAGGGAAAAGGGAGAGGAAAAGAAGAAGAGAGAAAGAGAGAGAAAGGAAGGAAGGAAGGAAGGAAGGAAGGAAGGAAGGAAGGAAGGAAGGAAGGAAGGAAGGAAGGAAGGAAGGAAGGAAGGAAGGAAGGAAGGAATTATAACAAACATAGAAAGTCAAGCAAAACAAATATATATGTACACACACAAACATGTCTCCATATGTACAGAGTTCATCACATCAGGAGGGTGGCACATTTCATTACAGGCCCTCTGGAATTGTGATTAGTCATTGTATGATCAAAGTTCTTAAATCTTTCAGAGTTGTTTGTCTTTATACTTTTTAGTGCTTTTTGTACTTTTTAGTACTTTTAGTACTTTTTGAGAGACAGTGTAGTGTAATGTCAAAAAGTTATGCTCAGGGGCAGCTAGGTGGCACAGTGGATAGAGCACTGGCCCTGGATTCAGGAGTACCTGAGTTCAAATCCGGCCTCAGACACTTGACACTTACTAGCTGTGTGACCCTGGGCAAGTCACTTAACCCCCATTGCCCCACAAAACAACAACAACAACAAAAAGTTATGCTCAAAGCCAAGAAGACCTGGGTTCAAATTCTGACTCAAACACTTACTAGCTGTATAACCCTGGGTAAATCACTTAATCTGTATGAGGCTGGGCTTCCTCATTTATAAAATAGAGACAACAGTAGCACTTACCCTACAGGGTTAGTGTGAGACAAAGTATGTTAAAACATATTGAAAGCCTTAAAATACTATATAAACATACTTAAATTATTTTTTTAATTGAAGGGAAAAGCATCGAGTTGTCATGATAGCCAGAGCTAATGGCAAAGAAAGTGCCTAGATTTACCAGCAGAGGGTTGGTAAATCTTTACTTTGAAGTGAGCTTTAACTGAAAAGTAATGCTGATACTGCATACGCTCAGGATGCAGTTATGATTTGTATCACTGGCCTCTAATAACTTCTAAGTGGAGCCCTCCCCGCTTCCTCCCCGCCAGCCTCCAATGACTCCAGCTCATTCACTGGCAAGGCTTGATCATAAAATATCTACTGCTCTGGGGAGAGTGTCATCAATGATTTGCCACATTAGGGCTTGCTTCATCAAAATGTAAAACAACCCCCTTCCCACTCCCTTCCCAGCCCCCAGAAGGGGTCCTGAATTTCTGTAAGTCTGTGGGTTCTTGGAAACAGGAACAGAATGGTTAGAACATAAGAAATGCAAAATTTTCTGATCTTTATAAATTGTTTTAGTCTATCCTATTTCCAAAGGTATGAGTGAACTGACTCCACATAAGTGCTATAAATTTGGAAGGCAAGGTGAAAGATGGAAAGAGTTGGCTGAGTTTTTACACACACACACACACACACACACACACACACACACACACACACAATTCTATAAATGTTTCTCCCCCCCACCAAAAAAAAATTTTACTATCAAGAGTAGCTCTAAAACGCACTCCAAAGTTCTTTCCAGTGCTAGTTTACACTTTAATAAAACTGACATCTGCATTTCGAAAGAAATATTTCACTGTCAAAAAAGTCGAATGTAATTTGGTTTGCTTGAAATGTTGCAGACTCAGGCTGACTTTAGAATCATCTACCACCACCACTACCACCACCTGCTTACAATCCCAGAACCCCCTACCCTCCACCCCAAGGCAGCACAGCTGACCCCTTCCATCCACCTTCCAACAAGGCCAGCCAAAACTGCAGGAAGGCTCAAGGGAGCTGTGATCTGCCACTGATTTCCTGTTCCATCTTGAGTGAGTCACATAACACCTCTGTGCTCCAGTTGTCTTATGTCTGTCTGAAAACAGACACTGGCTCCAAGGGGCTTCACTGAAGAACAAAGGCTCCTTGCATATATGTCAGTTAAAGGACTCTGGTACAGCCATAAGCATTTTGAGAAGCAGAATGGTAGGGTTTGTAAGACCTAGGGGTTCTAATCCTGGGCATGCTAATGATTGCCTGGGAGCCCCTCGGGGCACGGCATTTGGCCTCCTCTGCCTCAATTTCCTCATCCATAAAATGATCAGGTTGGAGCAGATGACCTCCAAATTCCCTTCCAGCTCTAAATTTAAATGAATTGATGAGCTTTTTGCAAAATGTTTACTCTTCTTAATCCACCCAATTAACCTCTTGGATCTATACTTTCCCCATTGGTCCAAAACTCTTCCAAGCAACTAAAGAGACTATTCTAAGTATTCCATTAAAAAGCCATGTGACTATATGCATGTGTCCCAAACCAAACCATTCCACTTTTGCAATCACTAATTGCCCTCAAGTGTGGGCATATGTCCTTTTATAGAGGACAAGGATATAGCCAATCTGATTGTTTTCTTCTCTAAATATTTTCCTCATGCTCTCCATGACAGATGTCACCTTTGGCAGGTGAAGTAATACACAAAGCATGTCAACCAAAACATTACATGATCATTCATTAAACTTGAACCAGTTACTTGGGGTTTGTGGCATAAGACGTGGTCTTTCTTTGGACCACTACCTATTGGTACTGTGTTTCTGTCATAGTACATTGGGCTGAAGTTGAAATTATCAGCTGTACTTCCTCCCTTCATCTCATTGGAGGGTTAATTTTTCCTTAATATACTTGGAAGTCTTTCATTAATCACAACAGCAGTTGCTGTAGTCAAAGAGAAAAACAGACCTCTTACTGTTGTGATGTCACTCATGAGGTTAGTGGGACCTATAATGGTCTAGTTGGTGAATTCTGATTTATTAGAAGGGTTCATTTATGAAAATAAAACCCTCTGAAGACAAAGGGCAAGCATGTATACTAATCAATTGGAGAAAGAACAAGTGAAAGGCAAGTGACGAGATAAAGGTGAAGAAAAAAAAATTACCCATGGGGTCAGAAAATTAAGAACTGTTTCCAATTTATAGAGAACAAGAAATCAACTGGAAGAGGCCACAGGGCCCAGAAGAAATGGCAAAAACCATTCATTGGCCAAAAAAGGGCTGCTAAAACCTCATATCCATGGAAGTGGGTAGAAGCAAAACGCTAGAAAAATGCAAACCCTGCAAAAGGGCCAATAAAAAAAATACTTAATATTTAAGTGATACCTGAATTTACTTCTTCCCTTCTAATTACTGAAAAACTTAGGGTTGATGAAAGCATTTTTCATGTTGTTCAGTAGTTGTTTTTAATTGTATCTGACTCTTTTTGACCTCATTTGGGGTCTTCTTGGCAGAGATGTTAGAGTGGTTGGCCATTTCCTTCTCTAGCTCATTTTGCAGCTGAAGAAACTGAGGCAAACAGGGTTATGTGATTTGCCCAGGGTCTGAGGCCATATTTGAATTCAGGAAGAGGGAACTACAAGAAGGGAAGAGAAAACATTTATTCAGGGCAATTCTTTCTCACCTGTTAGTTAAGATAACAACACAGGACTAAATCCTTCCCAGTGTTCTGGAAAATTTTGTCTGCAACTTGTGACTTCTTCCATATGCATGTTCCAGCTAGAAATGTGCTTGTCTCCTTAACTAATTCATGGGGGGGGCAACTAGGTAGCACAGTGGAAGTTGGTAGGATCTGAGTTCAAATCTCACCTCAGATACTTACTAGCTGTGTGACCTTGGGCAGATCACTTAACCCCAATTGCTTTAGAAAACATCCAGGGTCATCTCCATTTGTCTTGGTATATATCTTGCCACTGAACCCAGTTGGCTCTGGAGGAGTGAGGCTGATAACCCTGCACAGCCCTCCCTCACAAATCCAATCCCTGAAAGGCATGACATCACCCTGATGTCACGGTCCTCTTTGAAACTGAAGTACAAACAACTAATTCACATAATGCCATTCATCTACTGCTTTGGAAGACAATTTGGGAACATCCTCACAGCTCTATATAACATAAGTCAGTTGGGTCCAATGGAGAAAGCCCTGACTCACTAGTTAAGGATTCTGAGTTAGTGTAATAGTTGGTACCTGAGTGACCTTTGGCAAGTCCTTTAATCTCCTTGGGGATGTTTTCTTATCCATAAAATGAGCAGGTTGGACTAGATGACCTTAATTCCCTTCAGGCTCTAGTCCTTTGATCCTTTCTGGGCAGTGAAGTTACAAAAAGGTGTGAGTCAGTGCATTCCTGTATTATCAAGCATGACTCCTCCACATTCTCCCATTCTATCCAGAAACACATTTGTACCCACTGCTCCCTTTTTCCCCTACTTGCAAATTTTCTTCAGTGGTTATATGAACATCCTCTCTCTTCGGGTGGTGCCCAGTGAATTTCAAAATATTCATGTGTAGTACAAAATAAAGAAAACAAAAATTCTTACATGAAAAATGGTTCTTTAAAAAGGGGAAGGGATCAGGCACAAAAATGTGTTGTTACATAGAAAAGGGCTAGACTATTTTACATTAAATTTAAACTTTGCTAAATCAAAAGTTTTTCCCCAGGGGAATTATGTTCCCTGTACTGAAGCATTAATGCCACTGTAGTTCAAAAGTCAACACTGAAATGGGTTTATAAAAAAGCATGGTACCAAGACATGTTAAGGGAAATCCAATCTATCAATACCCATAATAATTTTATTTTTTATTTTTTTAGTGAGGCAATTGGGGTTAAGTGACTTGCCCAGGGTCACACAGCTAGTAAGTGTTAAGTGTCTGAGGCCGGATTTGAACTCAGGTACTCCTGATTCCAGGACCAGTGCTCTATCCACTGCACCACCTAACCACCCCAGAATACCCATAATAAATTTAAAAAAAATTCTAAACTGCTAATAATTAAGGAAATGTAAATTAATGTAACTGAAATTACTTTACAAACCCACCAGACTGGTAAAGTTGACCAAAAAAACTGACAAATGTTGAAGGACCTGTGGAAAAATAGGCACTGATATGTACTACTGATAAAGCTGTGAATTGATTCAGTCATTATTTAGAAACCAAGTTACCAAATTGTACATTTCTCAACCCAGTTATCCCAAATATATACTAAAAAGTATATAACCCAGGAATCAAAAAAGAAAAGGAATCTGTATATACAAAAATATTTATAGCAGATCTTTTTTGTAGTAGCAAACCATTGGAAACTAAAGGTATGCTCATCAAATAGGAAAAGGTTGAAGAAATTATGGTAATGATTGTAATGAATTATTGTTCCTGTAAAAAAAAATTGATGAAAGGGCTGGTTTCAGAAAAATCTGAGACTTAAATGAACTGATGAATCTGAAGAACAATTTATATGATAACAACCACATTTTAAGGACAAACTTTGAAAGACTTAAGAACTTTGATTGATGCAATGACTAACCATGATTCCAGAAGAACAATGATGCATGCCCAGGTAGAATGGTAATAGAATCCCAAAGTGGAAAACCACTCTAAAAATGTGGCTAATGATTGCTTTGAGTATGCACATTTGCTACAAGGACTGGGGGGGGGGGGGAGGAGTTAGGAGAAATAAATGTTTGTTAAATTTTTAAAAATGATAATTTTTTTTTTTTGCAAGGCAATGGGGGTTAAGTGATTTGCCCAGGGTCACACAGCTAGTAAGTGTCAAGTGTCTGAGGCCGGACTTGAACTCAGGTACTCCTGAATCCAGGGCCAGTGCTTTATCCACTGTGCCACCTAGCCGCCCCAAAAATGATAATTCTAAGTAACAGAACGGTCACCTAGGATTCCAGGTGAAACATGCTATTATAGCTCTTGGAGAGAAAGGTGAGAAAAATGAAAAGCCCAAGAGACAATTTCTGGGTGATTAATAATCAATTTTTTTATTGTTAGCAAATAATCACCAAATTTTTGATCAGTGGTCTCTCAGGGTAACCAAAGACCCAGCATGGAGGTCATTAATGTTTATTTTGGAAAAGGGGGTGTCCCAAAGGTGAAAGCCAACTCTGATTGGTTAATGATTGAGAGGGTAAATATATTAATGAGGGCACGTACAAAGTCTTCAGCTCCTCCTGATGGGGATTGTGGCTCGATGAGACTCAGCTGCCTCCATCTATCTGGGTAAAGCATGCCATCTCCACCCAGACCACTCCCATCTCGGGCAATCCAGACAAAGGGATCCATCTCCACCCATACCACTTAAGTTGTTTAACAATCGGCCAGAATTCAGCCAGGGCTTTGAATGAGGAAGTAAAATGAGAAAAAAATCTCCTAATAAGTAACTTACTAATAATTGGTCATTAATCAAAAAAGAGGATCTGTGCGTGCATGTGTATAATTGGTTATTAATATGAGAAAAATAATCATTTTTCTCAGAGGTGATATGAGTCTAACAGAGGATTACTTTTGACACATTTTTTGGCCACTGTTTTAACTATGTATATTACAAAGCACTCTTTTTCTTTTTTTCAATGAAGGGAGTGAGAGGTAGAAAATAGATTCAAGCAAAATAAATGAATGAATGTGCAAGTGCAAAAACACAGCGTTTATAATAACGAATATCTGGCAACTATGTCCCCATTTCAAAGCCTTCAAAGAACAGAACAGTGATTAGTTTATAAAAACTTGTAATAGATATTTTGAGCAGTGCTGAAGTGTTTAAGAATCCCTGAAATACTATTTAAGAATAAGGTTCAACATTTCATCTTTTTATCAGCCTAATCCAGGCAAAATAAAATTGCAATACGATGCCAGAATATGTTGCCCTAGTTTAACATATTAATCTTACCCTCTCTCATTTTTATAAACTTTGGGTAAAATGATTTATTAGAACTGGTACTTCAAGGTTTTTGTTGTTGTTTTGTTTTCATTATGACTTGAAGAAACTGAAAATATTTGTAGATAAATCACATGGTAGTTATTACGAAAGTTGTCTTTAGAGTATCAGTCACCTGTATTTTGAACACAAGGAGAAAATGTTTCTACTAACTAGACATTGTTTTGAGATTTCATTTTTATAGTTTTTATAAATAAAGTACAATGTAAAGAACCCTTGATTTGGAGTCTAAGAGACTACTTGTGTGACTTTGGCCCAGTTTCCCCATCAACAAAATGATGGGGTTTGGACTCCCAAGGACTCTTTCTCCTCTAGATCTTTCACCCCAAAGGTCTAAGTTTACTACTATATGCTTCTGAATATAGAATAGCCTACAGGCTAATTTCCAACTGATGATAATCTGACCTTCAAAGGAGATTTAATGCCAAATGTAGAAGTTGGGTAAAATTACTAGCACTACTATCTTCATTTTGGGGTTAATGTCAGGGGACCTTATCAGTTAAACACCACACAACAATTCAAAGTCTACTATCCCCCAGAAAACACAGCACTCAACATTTATTTCACTGTCTATGAGCACTTGAAAATCCTGTAAGGCATAGTATTTGTGGATGCAGTGGTATGTGATTTCTTGAATTTTCTTTGGTGATCAATCAACAACCTTAAGGTTAACCGAATGAGAATTATAGGGTCTGTTTCCGGGATTAGGAGATTCAATGTTAAGGAACCTCACCATGGATTGCAAGACAAGTCTTTTGCCTCCAAAACTAGAACAACAGGATGGTAGCAATTAAATGTGATATGTGTAACATTAAGTGCTCCAAGGTCAGGGTTGGGGCTAACAAAGTTAAAGTGCTGTGACTAAAAGGCTGCGCTTTTAGATTAATAGGTGAATTTAGGTATGAGGCTAGAGAACCTAGGGAAACTTTATTCAGTGTTTTGTGCATACATGTTAAACACAGGGAGCAACTCAGTTGCAGATCAAAGATCAAAACAGGAAGCAGTGAGAATATTAAAAACAAACTTTATTTTTTGTAAGAACAACTTTACTGCCAAAGTGAGTCAACAATATCAAATGAGTACTGTCATTTTCATTTAGAAAATTCTATTTTTTGAAAGAGCTGTCCACAGGTGATCTCAGAGTACATATCTGCACCTTTTCTGGAAACAATTTATCAAACCAGAAGTCATGGGTTTCCTCTTTCTAGTTGTTGTATTCTTGAAGAGCCTGAGCCATGAAGAGTTTGCCCAAGTTCTGTGCAGTGAACTCTTTGATGTTCTGGCAGTAAGTATTAATTTGGCCTATCAACAAAGGAGAGAAATAAGAGTGCCATGAGCTATATGAAGTGAAGGAAATAAACTACTCCAATAAGAAAATCAGAATGAAAGAATTTGTTTTATCAATTATGATTCTTATAACAAAATACTGTATTTTTTTAAAATTGGGTACAAAAGAATGAGTCACAGAATTTAAGAATAGGAAAGGACCTTGGCCACCAGCTAGTTCAACTAATACACTAAAAGAATCCCCAGATCACATATTCAACTAGTAACGATCCTGTTTCAACTCCAAGAAAGAGCAGACACTTCTGAAAGTCGATCAATTCGACTTTTTTACAACTCTACTTATTGTTTCTGACATAAGACTTCCTTTAAAAACAAATTCAAATTTTAGTCAAAATACTTCCACCACACAGTGTTACCAAAGGAGAAGGAAAAAACTGCTAAGAAAATTGTTAACAAGCAGACTTTAGTTTGATCAAAGTTTGTGAACTATTCAGGAATATGGCTGGGACTGTTCTATGCCTAATGGACAAATGGCACTTGTCCATTTGGGTCCAAGGATTGGCTTACTAAGACTTCACATAAATAGAGTGAGAAATAGACAAAAATTCCTGTCTTTCTTAAGTATTTATAATTCCGTGGTTTATTTTAATTTCTAGAATTCACTGGAAACACTACTTGTATCTAAACCACATGGTAATCAATTTATGAGATTTATACTCAATTTGTGAGCTATTATATACAAGATTATTTTATTACATTTGCATCTTTTACATGCTATGAGATACAGTGCTATGTCATTTGAATGGAAACTTTGAAAGATTACTTTCTATGGGCATTATGAATTTACCACAGATAAATGATATGCTAACTCAAATAACATTTTTATGACTTCATTATAATGAAATGAAAATCATAAAGTGATTTATTTTACCTTAATAATATTAATAGATCAAGATATCACATTATTTAAAGGCTGAAAGGGTTAAGTGTCTTAAAAGCAAACCAGTCAAGAATTATATTCCTTTAGCCCAAATTTAGGTCCACATTAAGAGAATGATACTTATTGCCACATGTTTAAAAGGAAAAAAAGTATAAACATGTTTCCTATTAGAGTATAATTGTTTTCTTGCTAAATTTGAAAGAGGCCTCACATAAAACCACGTAATTGTAAAGAATCTACAAATGCAATGATGCCTTATTTAAAATGTTTAAGTTTAGCTGTATTCTGAGAAAGCATTGTTGAAAGGATTGATATGTATAGCTGAAATAAAACCACTTCACCTTTAAAGAATTCTGGGACTCCAGAGAGAGGAATAAACTTGATTTATTATGATTATTTTTAAAAAGACCTATTAAACAGCTATTTTATCCAGTGTTAAAGCATTAGTACACTGGAAGGTAATTCATTACCACATATCCTTCTTGTTAATTACTTCTTATTTCTCCTCAACCGATTGTCATGTTCTGTCCCCATTTTCCTTTTCTTATATTTTGTATCAATAGAGGTGAGAAGAACTGCAAATTGGTGGACACCAAGGAGAGAGATGATACCTGCAATAAGGAGAGAATCCATCCGGGCCGGTGGCTGAGGAGGTTTGAAGAGTTTGGACATGTCCTCTTCAGGCAGAGGAGGTTCTCCTCGGCTCTGGCGCTGTAGATTCTCCTGCTGGCGGCGCTGCTGATACTGGAAGTGAGAGGAAAACCATATTTGTATTATCTGTTAAATTAGTCACTAGCTTGAGGAAAAATGGTCTTCATGATTTATGTAATAGGCAATGACTCTAAAGCTCTGGATTCTCCACACTGCCCCCTCCCACCAATAACTTACCACATTCCCTCCCCCACTTTCTTAAGGCTTTCAATTCTAATCCTAGTACTGTACTGGCTACGTGACCCTGGTAAAATTGTAAAAATATGAAGAAAAATGTCCTGTCACCTGACAGGTGCTCCTGAACAGCTGAAAATTATTTCAAAGAATTTTGTCAGTATAAAGTACAGTGTAAAAACTAAATCACTTTAATAGAAAAAGACAGCAGCATCAGGTCAAAAGGACATGTATTTTTGTTAGACTACATGATCTCCAAGACCTTTCTGGTCATAAAGAGGCTGAGTAATGGCTTGTTTGAAAAAGCAGAAAAATTTATGCCCAAAATGAAAAATGGGGGGAAACCTTCAATTATCATGTTATGTAGTCATTTTTGTATAAAATATAATCAATTTGAAAAGAGATTTTTTTTAAAAGGAGGCAAGAGGCTTGATATTGAAATGGGGCAAAAAAATAACCTATTTAAAAAGGAAAAAATATTTTAAAATTTTAGTCCTTAAGAACTACATGAGAGGTTATGACTATTCCTGAAGAGTTCAAGCAACTGGATAGAAAACCATTTATCCCAGGTGAACTTACATTTGCTTGAGGAAGGTAAGTTGAAGTGCTATGAATATATTGTTTTCTATAATTTCATAATGAAACAAGAAGAAAATGCAAGAAAAGCCTAACTACAAGTCAGAAAACAACTTCTGAAAGACTGAAAAATGCTTAAACAATCAAGGAAAGAAATTATGAGAGTCCTTTAAAAGACAGGTTATCAATTCACAAAATGTGGAGCCATCTCAACAATCTTTGATATTGCTCAAGGAGTAAAATCATCCACTAAAGTCCAACCCCAATATATAATGTGATACATGATGATTTGTGTTCTTAAAAGTTCTAAGCTCTGGAAGCATCTACCAAACTGGTCACCAGGCCTAGAGAAAGAAAAGGCTGTTTCAAGGAGCAGCTTAAATTCAGACTCGCTTGCAATGAAGGTTCCACTAAGACTGACTTACAAAATTAGTAAGAAGACATGAGAAAATATATTAATAAACTCTGAAATCTGAGAATTTGGATATATTCATTAATCATTTCACTGCCTTCCTGATACTTCAAAAAGGATGTCCAGGAGAAAGGAAATTCAAATTTGCCTTGGTTTCCCTTACATTGTTGGACACTCTGATAAAAAGATTAAATTAAATTTACCTTACTGTGAATGTACAGGAATAATTTAAATTAGATACAGAGATTGAGTCAACAATATTCTGGCAAAGCACTATACCAACAAAAATGTCTATGTAAAAACTATTTCAGTTTTATAATTGTTCATAAGAATGAATAGGTAGACCTCCAATTTCTGTACTTCCCACCTAGAAACACAGGCCTTCCCTTCCAGTGCTTTTGCTAGAGATTTCCCCCTTCCTCTCATTTTCCCTTGGTTATGTTATAGCCTCTGCCCAACTTGGTTCCCCTACCAGCCTCCTTCAAAATGTACTTCAAACCAGGGCTAATCTAGAGTAGAATGGCCAGGGAAAGGAAAGGGAAGAAAATAACCCTCCCACATCTCCTGTTATCTTAACACTGCCACCACTATTGTTTACTCTCTTACCTCAATTATTTATTCCATTCTCCCTTTACACAACCTCTGCCCATCCAAAGACCCATTCCTTATAACACAGAATATTTTTAGAGAAAATATTCAGGCAAAACTGATCAATGCACCCCCCCCCCCAAATCCAATACTATATACAGTGTCCCACACTTGAGGAACTGCCATCATTGTAAAGGAGTATGTGTTGGGGAGTGGAGGGCTGTCTTTAAAGGGGTAGATCTTCTATCTCTTCTTTACGACCAAGTTTCTTGTTTATAATTTTGTACTATTCAGTTTCAATAGATTTGTAGTGGTTCAAGTCATTGAGTACACTGTTTTCCTGAGTCTGCTTAATTTACTTTGCATCAGTTCATGCAAATCTGTCTATGTATTCTGCATTCTCTGTATTTACTTTGTTCATTGTCTCCTAAGGCACATTAATATTCTATTTTATTTACATACTACAATTTGTTTAGCCATTCTTCATTCAATGAGCACCTACCTTTTGTTTCCACTTATTTGCTACAACCAAAGTACCATTACATGTACTATGGTACAGGTGGGGCCTTTTTCTGGCCAGTGGCCTTCTTGAGTTAAGGCCTAAATAGTTGGATTCCCTGGATCAAAGGGTATAATCCCATTTTCCATAATACTAATCCCACAACCTCCATAAACCTAATCCTAGTCTTCACCCTAAAACCTCTGAATCTAACGTCAGTAACTATGAAAGTCTAGGGAAGCCTAGGAATGTTCTCTAAAATACAGGTGGGGGGAGGACACATTCAGAATGCCTGAAAGGCACTGTGTACATGACTTATTCTGCATAAACCAAGAAGTAAGATATTACAATGGTTGGAAGCAACAAGAGATAGGCAGCAATAGAAATGGGCCCATTCTTAAGGCCTAGGAATGTGTCCAGGCACCTCGATGTAACCAGTACACCCACTCTCAGCCTTACTGAATTCAGTACCCACCCTGTTCTAATCCCTATTCCTTGCCTTAAGATAAGGAGGCTCCCTATGTTAGAGAAGTACTGTATTTGTGGCATATTATCCATTTATGGACCGGACTAAGAACATAACCATCATTTCTAACATGGTATAAAGGGGGGAAAATACACCTGAGTAACTAAAAACTGATTTATCAAAAAACAAATTGAGAAAAACTACCTTATTATGGAAGGAATGGGGGTGGGGTAGGAGGTGGTTAACTGGTTAAAAATCAAATATAACTCAGTTGAAAATAGTTTTATGAAGGCCTGTTAGTCAAAGATACACTATCTTTCAAAAATATAAGCTGATTTGAAATCATGTTATCTAGGAATCAAATGCTTAGAACATAGCAGTGTAGTACAAAACAATTTTCCAATATATGTAAAAAGTAAGTGTGGCCTTCAGGCAATACTAACTAAAGCAAAGGTTAAATATCCTTTCTATGAGTATATATAAAAATTCAGGTATGTTACCCCCTCTCTTGTTTTACTAAATCTTCCTCTTCACAGTGGTTAGCTTATTATTTCCTAACAAAATTGCTTGCTCTTGATCACAATTGCTCAGTTTTTTAAATGAAGATTCACTAACTATGCTACTGTGAGCCACTACTAAAGCAATTATAGTTAGTAATGAAATGAGGTGTGAAACTTTGGAAACTCTTTTTCAAGTAAATGCATCCCTGTTATTTGCATAACCTTGGAACTGAAATTTCAAGCAAGTATGTCAGCTGATGTTACCATCTCTTTTAAAGGGGACAAGCACTATTAACAACTGCTTGAAAATATAACATTAAAGAAAATGCCCATACACAAGCAAGCTTCTTTTAATAGTTATCAGTCCACATTCAATGCTCCCCCAGAAATAATGGAAGTTTTAATGAATGCAACTTCATAAAATAGAATATTCCCCAAATACTTGTTAGTCTCTGTCAAATGCCTCCATGATACCTACCTGATGTTTCTGCTGCTGCTGCTTACTGGTGTTTCTCATATAGGTGTTATATTTAACAATATCCTGGCTCATTTCATCCACTCTGTCCATCAACAATTGCAGGCTCTTCCCCAGATGATTACTGGAATGCAAAGCAAAACATATCTACTTATGGCATCATTACAATTTTGCAAGGGATAAAGGACAGGAGATGGGAAAATGGGGAAATTCTATTGCTGATGCTAACACTTCCTTCTACTGGGGTTTAAAATCAACTAGTTCTCCAGATGTTGAAAGTAAACCTCATAATTATGAAAGTCTTACATAGAAAGAATTGCTATCCTACGAAAATCTTACACAGGATCCAAAAATGTACTTATAGGAAGAGTTGAAGGTATTTGCAGGATTGGGGGGGGGGGGAGGAGAAAGGAGAGGAGAAGAGAACTTTAACATATAAAACAAGAGAACTTGTTAATGCTCATTTTGAAACCCTTTAAATACTATTGGCCATTATGCAGGAATTGTTTTTCAGGTCTACATTCAGATATCTTTCTGTTGCTCTATCAAAAATTTTCTCCTCCTTTAGTGGAAATACCTTTAAATATTAAGGATATTCTTTCCCTTAATGTCCCTACTCCTTTTTTCCTGCCCAAACTGTCCTCCAACTCCAAGTAGAAGTGTGTGTATCCCCCTCCCCCCCAACACCACCCCCACTCCCACAGCCTCACCCCCCAATCTAATGACTGATCAAATTAACCAAAGCCTATGATAGGCACTGGGGGAAATATACTAAGAATAAAACAATCCCTACACAGAGTTTACATTTGCATGGGGGTGGGGGATGAGATAACAGGTACACACATAAGTATATATAGAATAAATATAAAGGAAAAAAAAAAACACAAATGAATCCACGGTAGTTAGGGACAGAAAACATTACAGTTTTTGTTTGCCTGCTTTTGGTGAAAGGGTAGGGGTGGGAGATTCCATGAGGCACAAGTCAAAGGTGAGTGCATTCCAGGGACAGAAGGCATGGCCAGTACAGAGGCACTGAGAAAAGCAGTAGAGTGCCATGTGTGAGGAACAGAGAGAAGGCCAGTATGGATAGATCTCAGAGCATAGGAGGGGGGGAGCAATGTGTAATGATGCTGGAAAGATAGTTTAGAGACAGGAAGTAAAGGACTGTAAAAAGCTAACCAAACTAGTTTATATTTTATCGCAGAGGCAAAAAGAAGCCACTGGAGTTGAATAGGTAGGGAAGTGGCCTAATGAAATAAAAACATGCTTATGGAAAAGCACTTTGACAACTTCTGTGGATGATGAACTGGAAAGCAGAGATGTGAAGCAGGAAGACCAATTAAGAGATCATTACAATAGTCCAGTCAAGAGGTGAAGAGAGCCTGAACTAAAGTAGCAGTTCTTTTAAGTAGAGAGGTTAGATGTGAAACACTGAGGGAGAAAAACTGATTACATAATGATGATGACTAAGGAGTCACAGATAACACCAACATTATAAACTGGGGGTGCTAAAAGGATTCTGGTGTCTTCAACAGGGACACATTAGTGTGAAAGAAGGGCAGGCTTGGAGGAGAAAGATAATGAGTTTTATTTTGGACAGGTTGAGTCTGGGACTCAACAAATATCCAGTCTGAAATATCCAAGAGGCAATCTGGGACTGAACATAGAGATCAGTGAGTCATCTGCATATAGATGCTAAAATCAACATTTAGGAGCTGAGATCATTTAAACAAGATAACAGAGCAACAGATCTCAAAAGTGTGTGGCCCAAGGCCTGGTGGTGGTCCCTGAGAATCTTTCAAGAGGTCTTCCAGGTCACTAAAACATTTTAATTTTTAATACAGCAAATATATGTCCTCCCTCACTTAAAATCCAATTCCCTGAAGGTAATGTCATCATTCTGTGTCAGTCCTCTTTGAGAATGAAAGACAAACAATAACAGTAAATATATCTATATTTAGATATAAGTGACATAAATATAAGTGGGGTCCTCAATTTTTAAGAGTGTAAAGTGGTCCTGGGACCAAAAAGTTTGAGAACTGCTGATCTAGAGGGAGAAGGAAAGCAGGACCAGGACAGCTTTGGAGAATATCTACAGTAGGGGGTGTGATCTGCATGATGGGGGTGGGGGAGCTACAACCAGAGTACTGGATGGAAGGTAGTGCAATGGATGGTGAATGAGGTGCTCTAAAATTGGGGGAAGAAGAGGAAAGGGAATGATGTGAAGGGGATTTGAAATTCATTTCATATAAGAGGAAAAAAGGGAACAAGGTGATTGGCCTCATTTTTTTTTTTTTTTTAATAAAGAGATGAAGTCCTCAGTCAAGGTACAGAGGCTTGAGGACAAAAGAAAAGGTTTGGAATAACTTCCAAGGGGAGTGAGTTAGGGAATGAATTAGGGAGAAATAAAATGACTGACCTGATGTGGTGAGGCCCTAGTTGAAGCTGGATAACTTGAATGTATAACACACACAGCTAACACAATTGTATAACTTTCTCTGATCCCGTTCAGGGGCATGTGAGGAGGGGCAAAGAGTAGAAGTGAATCAGATCTGAGGCCTGACAACGAAATGCGTAGGAAAAGGAGTGATAAATTCCAAAGTAGGGACCATTTATGAGAGGACATGGATGAGCTGAGCCGCCACATATACACCAGTAAGACACCAGAATAACTGAGGTCTGTCTAAAATCTAACAACATGCTTTAAAGTCTATGTGTTTGAGCTGTTTGTATTGGTTTATTTTATAGGAGTTCTTGTGATCAGTTTTTATAATTTTACTATCTTCTCTTTTTCCATCATGCCATCTGAAATGATACCAATTATGTGTCTGTCTCTATGACAGCCTCTCTCCCTAAGTTTCCCATTTCTAATTTTCTACTATAAACATTAGGTTTTTTAACCCGATGAACACACTGATTAAAAATCTACATAATGAACAAGGGGCAGCTAGGTGGCGCAATGGATAGAGCGCCAGCCCTGGAGTCAGGAGGGCCTGAGTTCAAATCCGTCCTCAAACATGTAACACATACTAGCCGTGGGACCCTAGGCAAGTCACTTAACCCCAATTGCCTCACCAAAAAAAAAAAAAAAAAAAAAAAAAAAAAAGAGAGAGAGAGAAAAGAAAAGAAAAGAAAAGAAAAGAAAAGAAAAGAAAAGAAAAGAAAAGAAAAGAAAAGAAAAGAAAAGAAAACTCACATTTAAGGTGTCTCAAGGCTTACAAAGTCCTTTCCTCCCCCAAACCACCAAAGGATGCAGTTAAATAAAAAGGATGGTTAAATAAATAAGTGGCCATTGTCCTCATTTTGCTTCAGGGAACTAGAAGCTCAAAAGTGAAGTAATTTGCTTGAGGTTACATAAACTGTCAGAGCTAGATTTGAATCAAAATCTTCTTATATTACCAAATATCCACTGTTTTCTATATTAGGTTCAGTCATGCATGTTAGCATGATAGGTCATTTCTGGTTACTTCCTCATTTTAGACTAAGCAACAACAAATCATATACTTCTTTGTATCATCTATAATATCAAGTATATGAAAGCTACTCATTTAATGAATGATGATTGTTTTTACTATGACTATATGACAGAAAGTCCACTTGACTAATCACAATCAATAGATTTGGATTCTGGTTCTGATACTAGCAATAAGTAGCCATCTGACATTAGAGATGTCACTTATCAACCCATTTCCCTAGCTATAAAATCTACTAGATTAGAAGATCTACAACTCTAAATACACATAGGCACACATAAGCTTTCAGCCTAATGAAACTTATTAGTGAGATATGAATAGGAGGTTAAAAAGGCATGTGTTTTTGTTGTTGTTAAGCCCAATTATTTTCATTATGCCACCTCCTCATGTTCACGGTGACATCAGGGACACATCAAAATTTTGCACTACTGATATCATGGAATGAGAATGAACTCCTAAAGATGGGCTGGGAAAGTTAATGATGCAAATACATGAAATTCTTATTTAGCTCCACCAGCCCTAGGGATCTCTAGTTCAGAGTATGAACATTTTGGTCACTTCTTTAGCTTAATTCAAAGTGCTTTCCAGAATGATAGGACCAACAAATGGAAATATCAGCTGTATATTGGTATATCTTTCCACACTACCTCCAACAATGACCATTTCCATCTTTTGTCATCATTACTGAGAATTAAATTGATTCTATTCTGTGAGTGATTCTAATCAGTACCACTGCCAATATTTTGTTTATTTACCTAAGTTATATTTCTTTGTCTCTGAGTTAAGTTTTCCTTTTTAAGTTAATTCAATTAAAAAAAATCAGTTTTTCTGCTAATTGACATTCTATTCTTGTATCAAGGAAATCTGTTATCCATGAAGGATGCCAGTGATAGCCAGGGAGTCTGGTCTGTCATTCCTGCAACACTGCTTGTCCCTCAAGGAAGTCTGGCATGTCATCACTGTGACACTAAATAGCCATGCAGGTGGACACTAACAGTAAGCTTCACACAGCAACAAGATGAAAGAAGGAGTTGTTACTAGCCCTCTATTCCAAATGTCCAGTCAATTATATTGCTTTCCCTCCCATCTTATGATGCAGCTTTCTAGCTTTTGGCTATGCCTCCTTTTGTACAGACAAAAATAATCTGCTTTCATTCAGGGTCTTTTTGCTTGATGAGGAGCTAAAGAGACCTTTCACTGGTAAATGCTAGCCTCACCAATAAACTGAATATACTCAGAACTTTGTGCCTCAGTTTATCTAATTTTGATCATAACACAATTTACTGGGTGTGAGATAAAGCCTAAGAATTGTCTGGATTTGCATTTCTCTTAATTATTATTATTTTTAAAATTCATTTTATTATTATTGTTATTATTATTATTTTGGCAAGGCAATTGGGGTTAAGTGACTTGCCCAGGGTCACACAGCTAGTAAGTGTTAAGTGTCTGAGGCCGGATTTGAACTCAGGTCCTCCTGAATCCAGGGCCAGTGCTCTATCCACTGCGCCACCTAGCTGCCACATTTCTCTTAATTATTAAGGATTTAATTTGCAGCTCTTCTTTTGGGAATGGTTTGCTCACACTTTGTTTTCAACATTTTAAAATTTAATAATAGACATTTTAATTTAAAGTTTTGAATTCTAAATTCTATCCCTCCTTCCCACCCTCCCTTTCCCCTCCCTGAGGCAGGAAGCAATCAGATACCGGTTATGTTCATACTATTTAACCTCAAGTCTATTGAGGTGAAGCTACTGGCTTCATTTTGTTATGAAAACCTTCGTAATAATTAGAGCCATCTAGGAAGTAGGGGATTCGAGTGGAAGATGACCATGTGTAAAGTATGTTACAGTAGGAATAACTTTCATGTATATAACACTGTGGTCCGTTCAAATTTTCAAATTCTGGTACTGTGTGATATTTTGGAAATCAGGCCACTATAGTATAAAATATTTGTATAAACCTAATTTCTGCCAAACTACCACCCAGTTTTCCAGGAAATCTGTCAAATTATAGTGTTATGGGTTTATATTTTTAAATGGGTGAGGATTCAACTGTTCCAATTTTTCCTTATCTAGTCTGTTCCACTAATCATCTTTTTTATTTTCTGAAACTATTAATTAACAATTTATAATATAATGAGGTCTGAAAGTGCAATTTCCCTTTTATTCTTACTTTTTTTCTTATTTCTTTTGAAATTTTAGGGGTTTTTGGTCCCCAAAATGATCAGATATTATTCTGTCAAGTTAAATATTGTATTTTCTTTGGAGTTTAATTCTTGTAATATTAAAGCTACCAATTCATTTTGATAATATTATCATTTTTATTATATTGGTGAAGCCCAACCATGGGCAACAAATACACTACCAATTATTTAAGACTTTTTTATTTCTTCAAAATGTTCTGTAATTGTACTTATATAGTTTTTGTTGTTGTTGTTGTGTTTTTAGGGGGCAATGAGAGTTGTGACTTGCCCAGGGCCACACAGCTAGTAAGTGTCAAGTGTCTGAGGCCAAATTTGAACTCATGTCCTCCTGAATCCAGGGTTGGTGCTTTATTCACTGTGCCACCTAGCTGCTCCCAATTGTACTTATATAAACGTTAAGGATGTCTTCATGCATTTCATAGTTATTTTGAATGGTTCTTCTAGCTGTATTACTTCCATATAAACTATATTACTGTTAATGAGAAATACTGATCCTTATGGGTTTATTGATGCTACTTTTCTAAAACTATTAACTGTCTCAATTAAAAAAAAAAAATCACACTACCAGCAAATTTGGTCTCCTCTTTATCTACATTCATTCCTTTAATTTCTTTCTTCTTTATTACTGCCATTGATAACATTTTTTTTAGAATTGTGTCAAATAATCATTACATAAAAGGCATACTTCCTTTAATCCTGCATCTATTGGGAAACTGCCAGTGTCTTCCCAATGCAAATAATTCTATATTTAAATTTTATAACAATTTTTTTTACAGTAAAAAAGGATTTCCTGTATTTGATATGGTAGAAATGCCAACAACAGCAATAAGAAATTAAAGGTATAAAGATAGGGGTAGAAAAGATAAAACTATCCGTATATGCTAATATTATAATGGTTTACCTTACAAATCCTAGGAAATCAACAAACCAATTAAGACAAGAAGTTCAGTAAATTTGCAGGCTACAAAATAAAACCACTAATAACAAGAATAACAAAATCCAAGAGACAATATGGAAAGGAAATGTTCCATTTTAAAAATTACAAAATTCGCGGAATATTTGAGAGTCAATACCTTTGAGAGTCAATACCCCCAGGGTGTTGAATGCAATATCTATAGAACAGAGAGGAAAGTCAAAGACAAAAATATCACTTAAGACAAAAAGGAATGGAGGAGTTTCCAACTGCATCAATGGAAGTGCAGGAAACCTGATAAAATCTAATGGAAAAAACCACAGGGCTTATATATGAAACTGGGCCTTGAGAAATAGCACAAGTTCAAGGAATATAAGGAAGAATTACCAAGGTAAAAAGAGAACCAGTATAGTAAGTGTCCAGGAAGAAAAAGCAAAGAACAATTTCAAAAAGTTCAACAGCACTAATATATTTATACAGAAAATAAGGACTGGGAAAATGACGATGTCTTTGCCAACGAGGAAATCATTAATAACCTTTCAGTGTAAAGTTTCAGTACAAAGGAGTGATTGAAATGTGCATAGGGGATATGCTGCAGAAACCAGAATAGCATTGAGAGGATAGGAGTTGAGAAATCAGGGAAAATAGCAAAAAATGACAGCTAAAATATTTCATATTTTAAAATTTTCTCCAATTAACTGTTTACAACTTGACATCATTTTATCTAAAATTATTTTTACTCCTTTAGAAACTAGTCTGATAACTGATTATATGTGTACACACATATATACAATGTCTTCAAAGTTTTAAGATTCAAATGTACATAAACTTTAAGTTTAAAACTGCATTAAGACATTGGGGACACTACATATACACACACATATGTGTATGTGTGTGTATATGTAAGTGTATATATAAGGTTGCACTTATGATATGCCACCTCATGAGATATAGACACATTATAAACATGATTCCAATATAGAAAGGCACTACTAAAGGAAGCCTTTGAAAACTATCCTAATACAGAGGGTTTACATGTGATAGCTGTGTGATATGTGCTATGGCTGAATGTTACAATAAGCATTTTCTATTAAAATGTTACAATGAGGTTCTAATAGTTTGTGGCACAAAGAAATTCATTAGAATTGAATAGTAGCAGAAATACTGAAAAACTTGAACAATACTGACCTCAAAGGACATCATGTCTAACAAATTCACAATTCTATTATAGATAACATTCACAGGAAATCAGATCAGGCATAGAGATTGATTTTATGTGAATCTCTTCAGGACTAGTTCACCAGAATAATGAAAGAGGAAGTTATTGTTAGAAGTTGCAGTAATATCGTGTTTGCTTTCATTGCCAAGGAAACAAAGAACTGAAAACAGATAACTTAAACAGATGTGAACAGAGATACAAAGTAATAAGTATGCTCTAGTTCTTCCTTATCTTTTTAGGTGCCCAATGCCCCACACTTGGTCTCACTTTAATTTTAAAATGGACTGAAAAATCACAATTATTTTTCATGAATGTAAAGTTGCAGGCTTGTATCATTTCCCCTTTTCCCAATAATAAAAGCTTTTATGAAGTAACTGTAACTGAAAATTTTACCTAATAAAGTAAAAAATATAGAACTATTTTTTAAAGGAATGAAGTCTGTTACTATACTTTCTTCATGATGCAGAACAAATTGTCATGTAAATCAAATCACTGGGTACCCTAACCCACTTGTGGGTGATGAAAGGCAGGGCCCAAGCAAAATGCTTAAGGGATTGCTTAACTATGATTCTTGATGAATTTATGAAAATATTATGGCAACTGGCACAACAAATCAGCACACAAAATGAAGTTACTAAATGAAGGAAATGAAATGTACAGCAATAATGCTGCAATTTAAAAAAATACTTGTAACTGTTAAATTCAATGGGCCATTATATTTTCAGCTTCAATGTTGTTTCATTTGTTCTTGCAACAAAAAGACCAATTGAGTCTTTAAACAGGTTCATATGGATACCAAAAGGCCCACTCCTTACTTCACCTAAAATTAAATGCAGAAGATTAAAACTGAAATAAACATTTCTGCCTAGTTCTTTGTAGCTGCAGTGAATAGTGAACATTGTTTTTGGCCATTATTAAGCACTACTCTGAACAGGAATATTATGTACTAGCTCACTGGTTATTGGGGGGGGGGGGAGGAGTTGTGATATTTATTGTATATACTTTGTGAAGAGAACAGAAAAATAGTGAAGCCATGAATTTTATAAGCAAACTCTGTCAAGTAAGTAAAATGACATAAAAGAAAAAAATAATTATGTAACTGACTAGGCAATACATCAGATTTTACCTGTTCTGTATACAGGTGACTCCAAACTTAAGGAAAAGCAAATGTGGGGTCATTTAACATAAGGAAATGTATTAATATAATTGATTATATCAATAACAAAAGTAATAAAAATCATAAGATTATATCAATAGATGCAGAAAGGGCTTTTGACAAAGCGCAACACTCATTCCTATTAAAAACACTTGAAAGCATAGCTATAAAGGGATTTTTCCCTGAAATGATAAGAAGCATCTACCTAAAACTATTAGCAAGCATAATATGTAATGGAGATAAGCTAGAAGCCTTTCCAATGAAAAGTCAAAGAAGGATGCCCATTATCACCAATATTATTCTATATTGTATTAGAAATGCTAACAATAGCAATAAGAGAAAGAAACTAAAGGAATCAGAATGGGATATGAGGAAATAACAACAATCTCTTTGCAGACAATATGATGATATACTTGGAAAATCCTAGAGTTTCAATTAAATAGTTAGTTGAAAAAATAATTTTGGCAAAGTAGCAGGATATAAAATAAACCTACATAAATCATCAGTATTTCTATATATTACCAACAAAACCCTGAAAGAAGTGAAAGTAAGAGATACATCATTTAAAATAATGATAGACTATATAAAATACCTGGGAGTAAACCTGCCAACACAAACCCAGGAACTACATGAACATAATTATAAAATACTCTTTGCCCCCTCTTCCAAAGGTCAGATTTTAATAACTTGAAAAATATTCACTGTTCATGGGTGGGCAGAGACAATATAATAAAAATGACTATTGTACACAAACTAATTTACTTACAAATTGCCAACCAAGTAAATTACCAAAAAATTATTTTACTGAGCTAGGAAAAAAATAATAAAATGTATAAGAACAAAAGGTCAAGAATATGACAGAAATTAATGAAAGAATGTAAAGGAAAGAGGTTCAGAAGTACCAGATCTTAAACTATACTATAAGAAAGCAATCTGGTACTGGATTAAGACATAGAAAGGTGCTTCAGAGGAACAAAGTAGACATGCAATACACAGTATTAAATTATAGTAACCTTGTATTTGATAAATGTAAAGATTTAAGCTTTGGGGATACAAATACACTATTTGGTTTAAAAAAAAAACTGTTGAGAAAACTGGAAAGCAGTCTGGCAGGAATTGAGTATAGATCCATCTCTTACATATTTACCAAGATATGGTCAAAATGGATACATGATCTAGTTAAAAAGGGAAATTATCACAAGAAAACTAGAACATGGAACACATTACCTATCTGACTTATGGATGGAGGAATTTATGAATAAAGAAGAGACAAAGAGCATTGTAAGATATAAAATGTCTAATTTTGATTACATTAAATTAAAAAGTTTTTGCATAAATACAACTAATACAGCCAAAACTAGAAAAAAAGGTGAAATTAGAGGTGAGGGAATTTTATAGACAGTTTCTCAGATAAAGGTTTAATACCTCAAATTTATAGAGAATTTAGTCAAGTTTATAAGACCATAAGTCATTCCTCAACTGATAAATGGTCAAAGGATATGAACAGGTAATTTTTTAATCAAGAAATCAAAACTATAGTCATGTGAAAAAATGCTCTAAATCATTATTAATTAGAAAAAATGTGAATTAAAACAATTTTCAGGTATCATCTCTCACCTACAAGATTGGCTAAAATGATAGAAGGAGAAAATAATAAATGTTGGAAGAGATGTGAAAAAAATTGGGACATTATTATGCTATTGGTAGAATTGTGAACTGATTCAACCACTTTGGAGAACATTTTGGAATTATGCCCAGAGAGTCAAAAAAAAATTGTGTATATTCTTTGACCTACACCACTATTAGGTGAACAGAGAAGAAGGAAAAGAATGTACACATTCTAATTTACAGCAATTCTGTTTGTGGTGGCAAAGAATTGGAAATTGAGGGGATGTACATCAATTGGGGAATGGCTAGACTAGTTGTGGTATATAATTGTGACAGAATACTATTTTGTTCTAAGCAATGATGAGCTGCCTGATTTTAGAAAAACATGGAAAAACTTGCATGAAATAATGAAAAGTAAAGTGAGCAGAACTGAGAACATTGTATATAGTAGTAGCTATACTGTACAAAAAATAATTGTTACCCATTTATTCTGAGTACTATAAATACTCAAACTATTAAAACCTATGAAGGAAGATGCTATCTACCTCCAGAGAAAGAACTGATAGATGTATGAAAGTTTGGTTTTACATGTGTTTATAAATCTGTGTCAAATGGTAGCTTTCTCTAAAGGGGGAGGGGGGAAGAGGAAGGAGGGAAACATCTCAGAACGTAAAATGAAACAAAAAAATTAAATTAAAAAAAAAGTCACAAAATGAATATTTATACATGAGCATTTTAGCATCCAGTCACAAATAGTCCAGTGCTCAGAATTTTCCTAAGAAATGGAGTCATTGGTGTTACATTCTTCATAATCCTTCTTAAAGTCTTTATTACTAGTGGGTGCAGCTAGATGGCGCAGTGAATAAAGCACCGACCTTGGATTCAGGAGTACCTGAGTTCAAATCTGGCCTCAGACACTTGACACTTGCTAGCTGTGTAACCCTGGGCAAGTCACTTAACCCCCATTGCCCCGCACACACACAAAAAAAAGAAAAAAAAAAGAAAAAAAAGAAAACCCAAACAAATTACTCGGTTTGCTTTTTAATTCTACTCTTACAGTTGGTCATTAAATCTACTGGACTAAGTGGGAATGGAATAAGAACTTCTTATGAATAACATAAGTCCACAAGTCATAACAGAAAGAACAATTTTGGGGGAAAGGGGGTTCCTCTATTACTCTGTCACTATAACTGTGTTCTCTGACTCCCTTACCAAGGAGGAAGCAGAAACCCAGTGTGTTCTTTAATGCATATCCTGATATTATTTTTGAAATCACTGGAACCATGACATTGAAAACCAAGCAGGGTACAATACCCTATTTCATTCCATAGCTCTCCAACCTGCTTCCTCCTTCCAAAATAAACCTAAAACTAACTATAAGTGACCACTAACAGGAGTCACCCATTGTTATCACTTTAATTTGTTTTATTTTGTGTATTCTATTAATCTTAAAATTACAGTTTCCTTTTAAAAGATATTGCTTTGTAAATCGTTTTTTTAAAATCATTAACAAATGAAGTACTCATATTTTGTGATTATGTTGTTAATGAACTTATTACCAAAAAAAAAAAAACAACCCTGATTTTAGTTGAAGATCAAATAGACAAACTAATATCTCATGGCAGCAACAGAATCTCCTGTCCCAAGCTTCTATATAGCTCAAGTGAATGAAAAAAAAAGTGAAAATGTTGCTTTGATAAAAGTATATTTCGGGGGCAGCTAGGTGGCACAGTGGATAAAGCACCAGCCCTGGATTCAGGAGTACCTGAGTTCAAATCTGGCCTCGGACATTTGACACTAGCTATGTGACCCCGGGCAAGTCACTTAACCCCCATTGCCCTGCAAAAAAACAAAAAACAAAACAAAACAAAACAAAAATAAAAGTATATTTCTCCAGAGAAATATTTAGTATCTAGGTGGTACCATAAGTATAAGTTGAATGTTTTTCTATTCATACTTCTTAGCAAAGTCTAGAAAGTACTGCTAGCATATGCAGGCTCCTGCTAATAAGTTTTTATGTATTTCAGTAACTGCCTAGTGTTATGGGAAAATCATTTCCTTTAGGAGAGATGAAGACTGACTAAAAGTATCCTTTACAGAAAAGTGGCAAAGAACATATAAAATTTCCATTAGATTAGACAGGCCCACTTACCTGCTGGCTAGACTGAGCAATTCATGTTTATCTGCCACAGCTGATTTCTTTTCTAGTTCCCACATTAGTACATTGATCAGATGTGAATTTTTAATTATAATCGGCACTTCTTCAAACATGTGCTCAAAGGTGATGTTTGCCTTTTTCAATCTGTGAAACAAGTTAAAAATATTTCAGTCTTTATGGTCATAAATAAATGTTAAACTGCTTCTGTCTTACACATTTTCTTCCATTTAGGTTGGTATCCCTTGGGATAAGTTGGTTGCATTACCATCCCCCAAATGGGGAGGGATTCTTTTTAAAGGCCAACCAAAAGGCAAATTATTAGGATAACTAAATATTAGGTTATTAGAGTGTTAGTTATAAACCTAACAAATAACACTCTAAGCAATTTCGCTTATTTAGTTCTTCCCTTCCCAAGCAATAGATATACTTAAAATAGAGCCAGCAATAATAAAATTTTAATTTCATAGTGACTTATGCTTAGCAGTCTATATTTACAACATGAAAAAAAAAACTAATTTTATTTTATGCAAGGAGAAATAGTCCAGTATTCAGTAATTTAATCTTAAAAGCCTATCAAAGGAAAAGATTAACCAATAGAAAAATAAGTACTTAGAAATTAGACATAAAATGGTTGAGAATACCACCAGTGTAGTATTGAGAATTTATAAGAGCATTTCTTAAGTATGCTTTTCTTTTCAAATATTTTCAGTCTTAATTTCTCTTAGAGCTAACTGATATTTATAAAATCTACTGATACTTCCTCACTATCTTAGAGGCTGTATAATTTCTCCCATATTAAGATTAAACTATTAATAGTGATTAGTCAAGAAATAAATTATATAACTTGCAAAAACTTTATTATTCTGGAAGGAAGGGGGTACAGAACAGAAAAACATGAGTACTAAGACAAAAATGTGAAAACTAATATTTTGATAAGTAGAAAAAAGGTTCTAATGGACAAGATGCAACAGAATGTTATGACTAATTAAGTGGAATCACAAAACACCAATATCAAGATGCTAATTCATATTCCAACCACCAATCTGCCTTTAAAATTTTTCTATAAAGCTTTCACTGCACAATACTCTTAATTCAAGCCTTTTAAAGGGTCATTTATGCCTTTTTTCCACCCCCTTACTTCACCTAGGAGTTCAACACACCAGAAAAGAAATATAACTTATTGACAAAGTCTGGTCATTTTTTACATATCTTTTCATTTATTCAATGATTTTTTTCCACAAATATATAACCTAATCTTAATTAATTGAAATCCTTACTAGGAGAGACATCCTGTGAAAGAGATGCTAAATCTGGAAAGGAAGAAAGGGGTTTACACTAAGTAATTTTGACAGCCACTACTACAGGTAAGGCAAACACAGTACATCAAATTAACACCTGGAGAGTGTGTGTGTGTGTGGGGGGGGGGGGGAGGTGAATTTCATCAAAATATTCCAGAAACTATTTTTTTAATCCCCTTTCAAAAGATCAAAAGTACTTACGCTTCAGGAGAAAAATCTTTCTCTTTACAAACTTCCATCAGTTTTGGAGTCAGTCTGTATGCCTTCAATGATAAAGACCCTTGAGCAGTTTTTATGGGATCTCAAATAAGAAAAAGAATAATTACAAAATCTGTCATCACTTTTAGATTCATTCTAAATTTCCACATTTGAGAAATTAATCTGTTCATAATTAAAAATAGATATTCGTCAATATAACAAATCAGTAAGCAAGTATGGATTAACTAAAAATTACAATGTATAAGATATGTAAATGGAGCAAAACATCTTTCTGTAGAAAGAAAAACTAAAAAATGAATCTCTTTTCAATACATCTTTTCAATACATGTTATTTTTATTATAAAGAAAAAGTTAGAAGGACATCAACTCATATATGAAAATTATAGTGAACAGTCCTTTAAAAAATAATTGAGATCCAAATTTATTTGTGGGGCTAGGTATCTCTTATACATTTTTCACCTCAGTAAAGTCTCTATCTACATTGCTTAGATTTCAAAACACAGATCACAGAGATTAAGAGTGCTGTCTTGACACTGTCTCTTTACATTGGGGGAAAATAATTTTGTTAAAACTGTTTAGAAACTCCTACAATAAGGAAGCTTAACACTTAGGGCATGATAACGGCTCGGGCAAGCCAATATTAGACTAAAACCTGTGTTAACATTCATGTTGTCTGAAACTTAACACAGTGAAACTTTTAGCAATAGGTGATAAAATGAAAACCAAAATAGACTGAAACAAGTGGAAAATTCATCAAGGTCTGATGATGCAATGTTTCCAGCCAATATAAGTACACTTTAACAACTTGTTCTTTACTGTAATCCAATTGTTAACATACTGAAACAATTTTGGGGCAGCTCATAAGATTGATCGTATTCATTAGTATTTTTTCTGACAGATACTCAGGACGTTACATTTACTTCTCAGCTGGAAACTATATGCAAGTCTGCCAGATATGGCAAACTGTGAGTGTTTGGGGAGGGGGAGGCTATAAAGCTGTTAAATTGCCTACGGTTCTGATACAGCACAGAACATCTGGTCTGGAGAGCTTGAGGAAACACCATTAAATAGGCAGAAAAGAAAAAAATCTTTGTGCTAAGAAACAGTCCAGGTTTTGTACACTCCTGTCAGAGGTATTAAAAAAAAAAAATCTTGGCAAGTTGTGTTATGATTGGTCAGTCACGTACAGAGCCAGACACTCTAGCAATCGGGGTTTGTTAGACATCTGGTCTAGTTCCACTAGCCCCTTCAACAAGGGAGGGGAGATGGAGGAATAAAAATGAAGCAGCTACTCCAGCATTCCAAAACGTACACATCAGGGCTCTGATAGCAAGAAAAATAAACAGAAAGAAGGAAACCCTGTCTAGACTTAGCTGCTGCTGAGGCTGCTGCAGACACAGGGTTGGTATTTACTTGAGAGGGCCTGCCAGGCTACTCTTATAGACAAAAAAGACAGAATGCAAAAATAGTAGTAATAATATTAAGGGAGAAAAGAATAATAAAGAAAAACTTCTACAAACCATAAATGAGAACTACAGACTCTTCAATTGCATGTTGGTAACTGAATTGGGAATCCAGAAGAGCACGGGTGACAAAAGAGCCATAGTATGTAGACTGGTACCAACCAACATGAAGATGATCAATATTTACGTGACGAAGACTACGCATCATTTCCATCTGATATTGGACTAAATAAAAAAGACAAATGGTTAAATTTTAAACTGTCGAGAAAAGTAACCCCATTACACAAAACCTCTGGAACAAACTAAATTAAGTATTCAGTACTGTCCATTTCCAGATCTTTCAATTCATTTGATACACTTGACCAAAGATAATTGAATACCTCTGAATTTCTTGTTATTCTATGAACAATCTAGTTTTTTTTTAAAAAAGTAACATCAGATCATGATTTAGGAAACAGTTTAAAAATACTACATACCATACTAATGTGATGTGCTAGATCAGTTAGTTAACTTAATTCTCAATAATTTAATATAAATAATGCAAGAGGGAAACTGATGCATTCATGTATACAATTAATTTCTGTTCAATGGGGTAAGTTTCATTTAGGGTTACAAATGAGTTCTACCTGCTTTTCCCCCCACTATCTAATGTAAAACTGAAAAGTTGAACCCAGAAGGGGAAGCAGTGTATACTACTACACTGATTGAAGCAGATTAAAAATATCAGAATTCCTTTTTGTCTTCATCTGGTGCCCCCTACTGTATATACTGATTTTTCAAAATCCTTCCTTTTCATTACTGTGTACTCCTCAGTGTAGCAAGTTATAAAGAATAAAAGAAAATTACCAACTGATCAGAATACATTCACTAAAAAAAATTTATACAGACATTTAAGTCTTTATAGTGTTGAATTCATTATATAATTAATGTCCACTTAACCAAGAATCAGAAAATTGATCAGTTCAAAACTGCAATTCACATTCTTTGAATACACTGAGAACAATAATCTTAAGGTTGTGAAATAACTGTTTTTATTAATTTCTAAATGTATTAACCCTAAATTTTGATGATACTTCTTCAACTGAGACCCAAGAATTTACCTGGAAAGTTTTGCTAAGGGCTATACAACAATGGAGTCAAAGGAAAAAATATCTATCCCTAAAAGTTTCAGACTGCTAACTGGTTCTGGAGAGTAAAAAGAAATTGATGAATGCCCCAAATGACATGAGAAACCTCACTTGAGTAGACAGTTCTTATTTTTTAAACACTTCCCCATTAGACAATAAGGCTAAAAAATCTGTTTATTGTTATTTCCCAGTCAAATCATTGAACTACTTGAGTATAAAATGTACGTTAATATATTTTAAATATTGCTTTGTTATTCATAAAAGTTCTTCTATCTGAGCCTGTAAAGGGTCTTTTTGACCCATTAGTTGGGTTATGACAAAGATTCAGATTTCTCATTTCCAGGCTGACTTCACAAGAGGAGCTTATCTACTATAGTGTTTATCAAAGAGATAGAGATTTGCATAAAGAATTCCCAAGCTCCAATGTTTCTAACTTTGACTGTGGATTGTTTTTCTTAAAAATTAATACATAACTATGCCCTTTATTATTGGTCTTATATCCCAAAGAAGCTATCAAAAGAATAAAGTCCCCAAATATTCCTAAATATTTATAGCAGCATTTTTTGTGATAGAAAGAATTAGAAACAAAGTAGATGCCCATTGATTAGGGAATGGCTAAACACTGTGTTACGTGAATGTAACAGAATATTAGTGTGCTTTAAGAACTACTAGTTGTAATACAGAGAAAATACCTCCATGAACTTATGCATAGTGAAATATGCAGAGGCAAGAAAACAATATTCAGAATAACTACAGCAATGCAAATGGAAAGAACCACACACCAAAAAAAAAAAAAATCAAACATGAATGTAACAAAATTATAATGATCAAGTATGACGCAAATGAAGAGATATGAGAGAAGACATTCCCAACCCTATTCCATCTTGCTGAAGGAGGAAAGTCCATAGCTGTTACACTACACATTTTTGTTTTTCAATGTATCAATCAGTAGTATAATTTTTCCCCCTCTTAAAAAAATACCATTTGTTATACGGGATGGCTATCTGGGTGGGAGTAGGGAAAGAATGCTGTATTATCTAAGAATATAAGAAACAGAAGATATCAATAAAATTTATTTCAAAATAATACACCAGTTAAAGTTTTGCTTTGTCTTCTATTCAGCTATCTGAAATCTACTTTTTGCAATATTTCATGCATAAATAAATCTGGGCATACCCCAAATAGAGTATTTATAATCATGTTGTTAATAAAATTTCACTAATATAACAGGAATAATGTTGTATAGTAAATATAATAAAATTAGAATCAGTTTCAGAAAGATTAAGTTAAAATTATAGAACTAGTGACAATTGAAACAAGGGTTTAAATATATAGGAAAATTTTTAACTTATTAAATAAGCCTCAGTACTCCTAATTAACCCATTCATATACAAACCCCATAACTGCAATGTAAACAGAGTTTACTTTATCATTGCTTTGACAGTTTTAACTACAAATCATTTTTTCTTCTAAAATGTTAGGAGCTAGAAAGACTTAAATTAAAGCAGGGTCTCTACTAAGAGACCCTGCTTGTATCTGAAAAATTTCCAACCTCGAGGCTTTATATGAGAATTCTCCACCTAACTATCTACAATTTAGTCTTAGGAGTTGCCTGAAACTGAGAGCTTAAGTGACTTGCTGATGAATGGTCAGAAAACCAATGAATAATGTCATTGAAAGGATTTGAACCCAGGTCTTCCAGCCTACAAGTCCAACTCTATCAATTACATCCTTTAATGCCTCTCAAAAATAAGTTATTGCTTTTAAATATATAAAATTTTAAATTAGTCCATACATTTAAAAATAATCTATGATTACAATGAACATTTATATAATATTACACAATTTACAAAGCACATTCCTCACCCTGAGAATTAAGGCATGCAAGTTCTTATGTCTACTTAGACAACAAAATTGAGGCCCGTGAGTGAAATGATTGCTAATCAGAAGCAAAGTTACTTGAATCCAAATCATCAAAACTTAAGAAGTCATAAATTCTTGGAAGAGTTAAAGTAAATTGCTCTCATGTAACTGTACCCCAATGTTCTCATGTTCGCTTAGATGAGGAAACTGAGGCTCAGAGGGGTGAAATAATTTGCTCACAGCTATTAAGTAGCTAATGTACCAAGCTGTCTCTAACTCAGCTAAGTTTTCCCCCAATTAAGTAAAATTATCATTTTATTTATCCCAATATTTATTAAGCATCTATGTGTGTAAAAGTGATTTTTACTTAGATCTAAGGCCCTCCAATAGTCCAGGGCAAATTAAGATGGAAATAGAGGCAGAGAAAAATTCTGTTACAATACTTTTCAACATTACTGGCCATTCTTTTTTTCCTAGTTGGGAGTTATTTAACCACCAGCTCCCACCACAGTACTAGTACTTTCTCCTAGCATGCAAATTTGTGTTAAGTTAACCTAATCATGCTTGGTTAAAGCCTGTTTTGGGTCCATAAAATTCTACAGCCAAAACGTATATAACTGTAAACATTTATAGGATAGAATGAAGCTGCCAATATCTTGGTAAATGTAGTTTGAAGATCTAAATACATTGTCTTTCCATGAATCAAAGAGTACATTACCCCACAAAAGGGTTAAATGTTTGGTCTCCTGTATATAAATGAGAACTCTTCTCATCTCTCTGGGTAAACTTTGCTATTAAGAGTCTAAAAGAGAGCTGCTGACCCATTCTACACAATCCCCACCATCAAACAAGTTCTCTAAACAGCCTATTCTCAAAGGACCTCCCCCTGAGAATTAAAGGTTTTGAAAACATGATTCTTGAAAGGTAATAATTAATTTTTACACATAGTGACCCATGGTGACAGATAAGATGATAGAATATGGTATGATGACACTCCAATGTAAATGTGTTTTCAAAAGTTCCTTGGATTGAACAGATAAGTTTTTTTGTTTTGTTTTTTGGGGTTTTTTTTGGTGAGGCAATTGGGGTTAAGTGACTTGCCCAGGGTCACATAGCTAGTAAGTATTTTAAAATTCACTATAAAATATGCTAAGAAATATGAGCCACATTTTCAAATGGAAGCATCAGACACCTTTTCAAGTGTTTGTATGGAGTTCTTTCTAGCCCTGGCCCTATCCTTCAGAAATTTACTATAGTGAAAAAGTATGGAAGATTTTGAGAATTAGGGTCTGAGTTCAAATTTCAGCTAAACCACTTAAGAGCTGTGAAGCATTGGGCAAATAGCTTAACTTTAGTCTCTCTTGTCCTCAATTTCCTATAAAATGAGATTGGGCTAGAGGGAACCTCTAAGATTCCCTCCATTGTTATTTTCAGAAAATTACAAGACCTGCTCTGCCCTCACCCCCCACCTTGAGAAAACACTATTTTCACAAAGTAGCATGTTTTATACCTTTTGACCCAGCAACACCACAATCAGGACCTTTTCCCCAAAGAGATCATAAAAAAGGGAAAAGGACCCACATATACAAAAATATTTATAGCTGTTCTTTTTGTGGTGGAAAGGAATTGGAAATTGAGGGGTTGCCCATCAATTGGGGAATGGTTGAACAAGTTGTGGTATATGAATTTAATGGAATACTATTGTGCTGTAAAAAATGATGAGCAGGCAAATTTCAGAGAAACCTGGAAGGACTTGTATGAACTGATGATGAGTGAGAAGAGCAGAACCAGGAGAAAATTGTACACAGTATCAACAACATTGTGTGTTGATCAACTGTGATAGACTTGATTCTTCTCAGCAATACAATGGTCCAAGATAATTCCAAAGGACTCATGATGGAAAATGCTCTCCAACTGTTGAATCAGGATGCAGATCGAACCATACTATTTCTATTGCTTTTCTTGTTGTTTTTCTTTTTTGATGTTTTCCCTCTTTGCTCTGATTCTTCTCTCATTACATGACTAATGTAGAAATGTTTAATGCGATTGTACATATATAACCTATATCAGATTACTTGCTGTCTTGGGGAAGGAAGGAGAGGGATGGAGAAAAATTTGAAACTAGAAATCTTATAAAAACTAGTGTTAAAAATTATCTCTAAATGTAACTGGAAAACAATAAAATATTTATATGGGAAAAAAAACCAAAGTAGCCTATTTTACAATGAAAGGGAAATGGGCAGATATCTTTTGGAACACTACACAACAGAGCAAGTCTTGGCTCTTAACTACTGCTAGTTTCTACCCCTGTACTATTCTATAATTAGGGAAATAGCATTTCAAAGTAACTAGGACAATAAATAGTGCTGCCTCCTTCTCTGGGACAGCAGTGATTATGTGATAGTATTTGCAGAGAGCTTCAACAGTTCCCAAACTTACAACTTAAGTAGAAAGGCATATTCAGGAGAAATGGTGGCCATCTATTTTTAAATGCCTACTTGGTACTGACACTGGAAAATAAATGGGCAGCTATACCCAAGAAGTTACTAAAACGGGCATATGCTATGACCTAGCAATACTACTATTAGAACTGGACGACAGAAGCATCTTTGACCCAAGGTCTACAGAGCTATTGTGCTGACTTCATTTATCTGCCTGTGAAACATGGACAGTCTATCAGAGTCAGGTCAAAACACTGAAACAATTCCACTTGAATTGTCTTATGAGGATTCTGAAGATTACCTGACAAAATAAGGTACAGACACTGAGCTCTTCTCCCAAGCTGAACGGCCAAGCATTAAAACCCTACTGCAGAGAATACAACTCTGATGGACTGTCCACATAGCCCAAATGCCAAAGGCATGCTTACCTAAAAGACTATTTTACAGAGAACACACACAAGGCAAGCACTCACAAGGTGGTTAGAAGAAGCAGTACAAGGACACTCTCAAGGTCTCTCTGAAAAACTTCTGTGTTGATTGTGACACATGAGAGACAGAGGTACAGGACCACCCAACACAGCATGCCCACATCAAAGAAGCACTGTACTCCATGAGCAAAGCAGAACTGCAGTAGCACAAAGGAAATGTGAACTGCAAATTTAGAGACATTGCTAACTCAAATGTTCTAACAGATTACCTGTGCCAGATTTGTGGCAGAGCCTTCCAAATTCACATTGGACTGATCAGCCACAGTCAATCACATTGTATGTACCCCAACCCCAACACTGCAATGTTGTTGTTTCTCTTAAAAAATGAAGGATGAACAACAGCTACCACTAGTAGACCTATACGCCAATGAGATCAAAGGAGGAAGAAAAGGACAAAAATAATTATAGCTAAGAAATGATGAAGTCTGAAAGACCTAAGCTGATCAAGGCAATGACCAACCATGATTCCACAGAACTGGCAATGAAATGAAATGTGTCCCATTTGACATGGAGGTGATGGGTTAATATGCAGACGGATTTTGAATACCAACAGTAGGGGAACTTGTTTTCTTTGACTATGCACATTTGTCACAAGGTTAACAGGAAGGAGAAATATAAATGCTTGTTGATTAAGAAATAAAATGTAATTAAAAAGAATAGATGGACAGAAATAAGAGCAAAAGGAAGACCAACATAAATAAAAAGGAGAACGAAAATTCCACACAAAGTACACAAACTAATTTTTTTTTAATTAATGTATACCAATGACTACTCCCTGGAAGCACATATAAGGGGTCACAGATTACTCTGCAAAGATATCTTGGTGCTAATGAACAATGATCTTGCATCTCATAATAATGTCCTCTTATCTAAGACAGAGTCTACTAGCAATTTTCACTAATCATATACACATCTGGATTAATGGTAAAAATTACTGAAGTGAAAGACTATAAATGGAAAGAAGTAATTATTAGACATTACAAAACAAATTTTTCCAGAAAATTGTGGCTTCAAATTTATTATATTTATTAGGTGATATAAAGCCAAATATTAATGTTCAAGAGAAGAAAATCATTATTATGCTGGTGTAAGTTAAAAACTTAAGAATTAAGACCTTTCAACTAAAGGAGAAAGAGCAAGAAAGCCAATGAATTGCAAAAACAAACTGGTCACTACCACTGAACCAATTCATATTATGAATACAAAGCAGTATTTAGAAGCAACTGAGTAAGTGCTGAAAAAACTGGAAGGGCTTTAAAAGTGAGTTTCAGTTTTATATCAACCATCAACCTCTACAATCATCTTAATTAACTAACCCTATACTAAGCAAAGGAGTAACTGGGTTTACGACACTGAATAACTATTTTTGTAGCTTGGCACTAAGATATTCATATGCACTTTTTCCCCCAAAATAAAAAACTGCAAATATATGCTTTGCGAAATGGTAATTTTTTAAAAGTTACTAGGGCTAAAATCAATTTAAATGAACCTGGATTTGTTAAAAAAACAAACAAAAAAACCCACCTGGCTGCTCAATAACTTTCTTAATGCAGGAAAATCATATTTGGAGGATATTTTCTTCTTTTAAGATACAAATTTAAACATTTTTTTAAAGTTTTAACAAATATAGATAGGCGTACTCGATGAAATGAAAGTGTAAAATCAATAATCTAAATAACTATAAATGATAGAGAATTAGAAACATTCAATCCGAAAACCTAATCTTCACTTGAATAAAAACTTTCCAGAAGCAACTTTGTACCCTCTAATCCTTCTCTCTGCCCTTTTCTTCTTTTTACTATATTCTCATCCAAGAGATGTACTTTAAAATATGAAAAAGAAAAAACATGCCCCCTTAAATTTACTCAGTATTTCTTTAATACATCTACTTATGAAAATCATTTTCTTATTAAGAAGTAGGAAGAAACTACATATACACACCTGGCTCAATCAGAAAAAAAGACAACACCTAGGAAAGCACAGTAGCAGTTGAATCAACACTATTGATGCCCCCCTAAACTGGAGGAAAGGGCTACCCCAAGTCAAACATCTATCTATGAAACACAAGAGTCAAAAACAAATGATAAAGTAAGCTATGTTTTATAAGTTATTTCTTTAGGAATTCAAAGTACTCAATCAATTTTAAGAGTTCAGTATTTGGGGCAGCTAGGTGGCATAGTGGATAGAACACCAGCCTTGGAGTCAGGAGAACCTGAGTTCAAATTTGACCTCAGACACTTAACACTTACCAGCTGTGTGACCCTGGGCAAGTCACTTAACCCCAATTGCCTCACTAAAAAAAAAAAAAAAGAATCACTTATTTAGAAATGAAATTTATATTGTCATATTTGATTACTGTATGGATTAATTTTGTTTAAAAGCTTTTATTAAATTGAATTTATTAAGTACCTACTATGTACCAGGCACTGTGCTAAGTCCTATTCAAATATCTCATTTGATCCTCAAGACAACTTTTTACTGCCATTTTATAGTTGAGGAAACTGAGAGAAACAGCACAGCTAAGCAAGTGTCTGAGGCCATCTATGAACTCAGATCTTCCTGACTCCAGGCCCAGACCTCTAGCCACTGAATCACCTATCAGACTCTAGGTGATATAAAACTAAATACTAATAAAAATCAATGTGATTTTTAAATTATCAATAACAATTAAGAGAAAAACAATACTTGTTGGCAGCCCTTCCAACAGAAATGCTTCAAAACTAATGGTTCAAAACTTCTAACAAAACTTAATAGCTTCCTTTTGAATTGTACTACATAGATACTATTCAACTATGACTGTAGTTTCCTACAGGACCAAATTTATACGTAATCAATAACCCTATCAAGATAAGACTTTTAAATGATGAAATAATGCATCAATAAATATTTATTAAATTACTATTAAACACAAGGTAAAGTGCTGGGCATGAGAAATAACAAACGAACTGTTTCCTGGTTCAGAGGAACTTATATTCTAGTAATATAATGGGAAATTTAAAAAATCCTAGGTTAATAAAATTCAAATGTTTCTCCAAAAGGAAAACATCTTGTTCTATGTTGATATTTTTAACAGGACTACTCTGTTGCTGAATACTGACTGGGATTAAAGATGACTGTAAAGGTCAGCAGAAAGATGAATAGTTCTCATTAAGTGATACTGACCCAGTCAGAATATTCAGGTGGCCTCTGAGGGAAGAGGAAGGGGACTGAGGATTGAGAGAATGTCCTCTAAAATCTATCACTGAATTAAACAGATCTGGTAAACACATAAGTATATACAAGTTTCAGGCCTCTGTTTTGGCATCCGTATTAACAAGTAGCACTTCCTAGAGAATGTTTCCAGCCCTCTTTTATAACAGTACCATGTGACAACCTGCATGAAGGCCCTAGTCCTTCATTTAGCTGGACAAAACTTTCACTGTGCTATTCTTCTAATAGGATGTTTGCCAAACCACACGTACATTCAAACAATGTTGGAGGCAAGTAGAATTTAGAAGAAGGATATTCAGGCAAACATCTTTTGCATTTGAAAATAAGTTAAAATGGGTTCTCTGTATACTCAGAACTATGATGTGTACAGATTATTTAAAACGTCTGCATTCTGTCCACTAGTATGCATCAAATATTCATTAATTCACCCCAAATAAATAAATACATCTGTTATTAATGCCACCCATATGATTGCTTAAGAATTTTATTAAGCATTCACTGTTTCTCATTAAAATATCCCACACAAATTCTCATGTACCTAGATAATTAGTCATTCTATTCAACAAGCATCATAAATACAGTCTTTCCCCTGTAACATTAGTGGACTTACAAAACATTTTTAGAAAAAGAACTTTATTTTGTTCCTGGCTAATTCTCCTTTAAAGTGTTAATGAGTTCTAACAAATAATTCACTTGCCAAGTAGCAAGCAATATGGATAGCAAGTTATGCTTCACTTATATTTTGCAGGACAAGAGGAGGGTATTTTGTATCTCAAATTCCATTTTTAAAAGTTCTGAAAAAATACCAGAAGTGAAAGAGTTTTTTGTAGTTGTTTCCAAGTTGGACCCTTCTCAAGACATAAATATTATGTGTTATGTAAATATTGCAAGAGATTCATACTGAGCTTTTTCAAAGCAAATAACAAGATATCCCTGCAAATCTACTTCATTTTAGCTACTGGTGTTAAAGCTAAAAATTTATTGCTGTCAATTATGAAAGTATATGAGTAGGTAGAAGGATGAAATGAAAAATTTACTTTAAGTTGGTCATTAAAAATGTCATTTGAGATCTGTTCCTTCACTCAATTTCAATTCTGAAACTCCACCTAGGAAACACAGGAAACAAGCAGTTTACTTACCATGGAGAGCTCTCATTTATCGAATACCAAGCTATGTTTCAGGTAAAATGGGCTATTTTGATTACATATAATTCATGTTTTTGCACAAATGTGCTAAAATGAGAAGTAAAATGGGGGGGGGGGTCTTTGCAGCAAATATCACTGATAAAAGTTTCATTATTAAAATGCAGAAGAAAATATATTCCCTAATAGATGAAAAGTCAACAGTTACGAACAGAAAGCTTTTAATGGAAGAAATCCAAGAAATACACATAAAAAGGGGGGGGGGGATGGGGAGGGAGAAGAGAATAGGAATCAGAGCAATATACTGAAAAAGTCTGAAAACATGCAGTGTATCACATACATGAATCCCCACTTCTGCAAAGGAGTGGGGTGGGAAGTGTCTTCTCTCCTGTGGAGTCGTGATTATTTTTTATGCTTTTGCAACATTCGTTTATTATTTTGTTGTTTATCTTTTCATTTACATTGTTGTAATCATAGTATATATTGTTTTCTAGGCTCTTCTTTACTTTGCATCTGATCATGTAAATCTTTTCATGCTTCTCTGTATTCAACATACTCATTACTTAAAGTCTAGCTTCTTAAACTGCATAACTGAATATGAGGGTCACAAAAAAATTTGGCAACAGTAAAAGGAAATGAATACCTGTTTTATACATATCTATATACCCGGGATCATATAAAAATTCCTCAGGCAAAAAAAGGCTTGTAAGTGGAAAAAATTTAAGAAGCCCTCACTTTAAAGCACAACAATATTCTGTTACATTCTTGTAACACAATTTGTTTAGCCATTCCCCAAATGATGGGCATATACTTCAGTCACTATTTACATAATTCAATTTACATGATTCCTTACTACCACAAAGAATGTTACTATAAATATTTTAGTGTACAAAGGTGTTTTTTTCCTTATCAATTATTTCCTTTAAGTATAATCCTAGTAGAGGAATCTTAAGATCCAAGTATCAACATTCTGGTTACTATATTTACATAATTCTAAATTACTTTCCAAAATGAGTGTACTGATTTATGATGCCAACAAAAAAGCACTACTGTGCTTATTTTTCTTACTGTCCCTCCAGCACTTTCTTGTCATCACTTCTTTGAATTGTTTTGGTTTGCATTTCTCTTATTGTAGTTATTTGGAACATTCTCTCTTACAATTTTTAATTTTGCAGTTATCCATTTGAGAATTTTTTTCATATCTTTTGACCACTTACCTACTAGGGAAATGCTTTTAGTCTTATCTGATAAGTTTCCTATATATCCTGGATACCACCAAAGATTTCTTAATTTTTCAATCTGGTCATCTGTTCTCAATCCTCATCCTACTTCATCTGATATTGTTGACCATTTCCTCTTTATGGATAACTCTCCTTTTTAAGTACAAAGTTATTTATATATATATTAATTTCAATTTCATATACTGAAAGAATATTTCTTTAGCATCTAATAGATAAATACTATTAACAAAATTAAAAATTTATAAAGTATAAAATTCTAAAACCACGAATACTTTTGTAATTATACACATTCAAAATATTTAAACTGAATGTATCACTGAAGGGTATTGAGATACCATACCTTAATAAGAGGATAACTTTCGGATTAATAAATGAACTTGTGAATATCTACAATATGGAATTTTCTTTGAAGATAATCCATTTTATTTCCTTAAGCAAAACAGAGTTAGTAAGGGCTATAACTCAGGGTAAATAAGTTTCTCTTTGCATAGCTTTGAATCTGTAATTGGATCCATGAAATCAGAGTTTACACAAAGGACAATTTCTACCACTTCCTTTCAGACCCTCCTTTCCAATTCCACGTATAGAATGGAACGAGAAAGGTAAAGGGGGGTGGGGCAGCTAGGTGGTGCAGTGGATAGAGCATTGGCCCAGGAGTCAGGAGTACCTAAGTTCAAATCTGGCCTCAGACACTTGACACTTATTAACTGTGTGACCCTGGGCAAGTCACTTAACCCCAATTGCCTCAAAAAAAAAAAAAAAAAAGGTAACGGGATTAAGTGCTTTTAAGTTAGTAATAGAGATTTAATTTTTTTTTCTGCACGCCTATATATGTTTTGTTTTAAGAAATGGTTTTTATATTCATACTTTTTTTAAAGTTGTTCAGTATGATACAGAACTCAAAACAGATGGCATTACTCATATGTGCTGTTCAAACTACCCCAGTAAGAAAAGATTATTATCCACCCTTCTGAGTTTGTGTGTGTGTCTCTCTTTCTTACACACACACACACACACACACACACACACACACACACACACACACACACACGCATACACGCCCAAAACAATTCACTGGGGGAACAGGAGGTAGAAGTACCTGCTACTTTCTAGCAGCATATTCAAGGTTGGCTTCCACCTGAATGGAAAACACATGCAAAATGAATTATCTTCTAAAACTAAAAGGAGCCAAATGAGGAATATTTTTATGGTTGAAGAAATATCCTTCATGTTGCCCCTAAATGTTTAAATTTAACCCACCTTTCTCAAAAAATTACTTCTATAATTTTTGCTGTGTAAAAGACATTAATTACTAGACAGTGAATAATTGTTGTGGTGTGATTATTCTTTTTTATGCATACGGCATGGAAACTAAGGAGATCACACACTAGGAACCAGTCTACAGGACACTACATAAAGATGATTGAAGTCACATGGAAAGAACAAAGAAATCTGTTAATCAATTAGCATTATCAATCCTGTCACACATCTAAAAACAAATTAACCTATATAGACTTCACTGATGGAAACAAATCAGTTTAGGGAAGACCTGATTTTAATTTGATCATCTCTCACATATACCACCAGGAAGCACTGTAGAGTCAAAATAGATGGAGAGGAGGGAGGGAGGGAAGGAAGGAAGGAAGGAAGGAAAGTCATTGAAGCATTTTCCTTAATGCAAAGAGAGGGAAGGCTTGAAGAATACATAGATAAGCAGGACAGCTTTAAAAGTTGCATGTAGGAGGCAATGGATAAAGCACCGGCCCTGGATTCAGGAGTACCTGAGTTCAAATTTGGCTTTAGACACTTGATAGACACTGTAGACACTAGCTGTGTGACCCTGGGCAAGTCACTTAACCCCCATTGCCCCCCCCCAAAAAAAGTTGCATGTAGAAGCTTTAAAATATTTTAAAAGGATACTATACATAACATTGCTTGTTTTGTGCCAATCTTTTTCTCTTGTACTTTGTATATAGAAATGAGAATTTAAAAAAAAAATTTTTTTAAGTGTGAAATTCTGGCAAAATTGGTCACTGAACAAATTAATGAAGAAATCCTATTCATTTACTGCAATGGATAGCACACCAGTCCTTAAGTCTGAAAGACTTTTAAAACTCTTCCAGATTTCAAATATGGCCTCTGACACTTACTAGCTATGTGACCCTAAGCAAGTCACTTAACCCTATTTGCCTCAGTTCTTTATCTGTAAAATGAGCTGGAGAAGGAACTGGCAAAACTCGTGCAGTATCTTTGCCAAGAAAATTCCAAATGAGGTCATGAAGAGTTGGACACAACTGAAATGAGTGACCAACCACCACAATAAAATTAGAACTTTGATTAAGATTTGTGGGTGTTCTTTAAATAAGTAAATCAGCTTCTTAAATCATAATTAAAATATTATTTAGAATCCCATCAATGTTATTCTGAAAATATGTTCTTTCAAAAGTCTTACCCTAAGAGATATATTATGTTTTTAAAAAAAAAAACCTATACAGGCATGGGCTGATATTATTTTGTAGTTGACTCCTCATAAATTAGGAAAAGAACTGAAACAAGTATAATATAAAGTACATCTAAGAAAATAAAATGCATGCATTATTTGTTAATTTTTATATCAAAAATTATAAGAGCAATTTACCAACAAGATACAAGACATCTACAATAATACCACTCAACAGATCCCAAAGGATATCTTAGCAGATGGGGGGATGTAATAAAGTAACAAATTAAAAATTTATAGTTTAATATTGGCATCTTCACTTAATCAACTTTCATTGTTCATTGGATGGAATAATTGGTTTACTGAAAGAGTATTAACACTAGACACAAATACAGTTGCTGAAACAGGAACACTAAAAATAACAAGGATGGTGTTATGGGTTATGGTTATATAACATCAGCAGTACAAAATAGGTACCCTTAAAAGAGATGAAAGTGATTTTTAAGTTATAAATAAGCTCTGCTCTGAGAAATGATAGGCAAAAATGAAAGCCCCTCATATCTAACACTGTAGAAAATAAAATCAAAATGGGAGTGCCAATTTGTAATTGGCAAAGGTTTAAAACTTTCAAAGGAAAATAATATAGTAACTTGGAGGTATTTAAGGTAAAGAAGTATTATCACTAGGAGACTAATCATGGGAACCAGTTTGAAAATCAAGGGCCAGCCTTTTTATCTTAGAGACGATCAGGGTAACTCAAGGAAACTGCTAAATAAAAGCCTTAAAGGGTAATGTTAACCCCCCCTGCCCTCCCCCCACAAAGTATCAGTGTACTAGATACTGCTTCAAAGTTACATTAAATTTGAAGTATTGAAAAGAAATGTAAACAAACCATCAGGGTGTGTGTGTACTGCTTGAAGTATAACATGGTTTTAAATATTTCTTATTATTAGTTCGGCTAATGGAATCTAAGGAGAATATGATTTCAGGTACCACAAAAAGGATTTCTACTAAGTCAAAAGACCACACAACAATGTGTGCTAGACCCTGAGAATGCAAAGACTGTCTGTCCTCAACAAGTTTACGTTCTATAGACAAAGACAACATGTACATGCGAGTATAAACAAAATATATTCAAAGCTGATAGAGGACAGACAACCTTAGAGGGCCAAGAAAGGACACCTACAGAAGGTGTTCCTTGAGATGAGTCTTGAAGGAACATAAGAACTCCAAGAAGCAACAGATAGAAGACACATTTCAGGTGAAGAACCATCTCCCTGGCACAGTGGCAGAGGATGAATGGTCACATGTGAGGAAGCAGCAAAAGCCAGATAGTTAGATGATGTAGCTGAAACAGAATCTAAAGGAATGGCTTAAGACTGTCCCATAGACAACTGGGAATAATCAAATAGGCTGTGGTATCTGAATGTAATAGATTATTAGTTATTACTGCACCAGTAAGATATGATAAAAGAGATGATTTCCTTAACCTTAATAGTATGAACTGTTGCAGGGTAAAGTGAGCAGAACGAACCAAGAGAGCAATTTATACAAGGACAGCAACAATGTAAAGGAAAACAGCACTGAAACACTTAAAAACAACAATCACCCTAATTATCAACTGTGTTTGCAGAGGGTCTATGGTGAAATGTTACCCTCCTAATAATACAGGTGAATGATTTGAGAATGAAAAAGTTTCTTGGACATGGTCACTGTGTGGGCTCATTTTCCTTAACTATGCCTCTATTTGTTACATAGGTTTTTTTTCCTCTCCATTTTTTAGGAGAGTGGCTATTTGGGAAGAAGGGGTTAGTAATAGGAGAGAGGTGAAAGAAAGAGCCAGTCATTAAAAAAAAAATTGTAATGCACATTAGAGAACAGAAATTCAGAAGACAAAACAAAACCATTTTGAAAGTAACATGTAGAATTTATTATAAGCATATATTTAAAAGCAAGTGGGATGAAATAGGGGTGCAGTTTCATATAGAATCCTTTTCTTTGGAGTCAGGAGTACCTGAGTTCAAATATGGCCTCAGACGCTTGACACTTAACTAGCTGTGTGACCCTGGACCAGTCACTTAACCCCAATTGCCTCAAAAAACAAACCAAAACCAAAAACCAAAACCAAAACCAAAAAACAGAATCCTTTTCTTGTTCTGCTCTAAGTATATGGAAATTGGGGGTGAGGGGGGGATTAAGGGGAGACAGAGACACTTCATTCCTTCCTTGCTTCTACTTTTCTCATACCGCCGCTGCCCCCCCCCCCCCAAATCACTTCTCAATCACTTGCAATCTGGCTTTCATCTCTACTGCTCAACCAAAACTGCTCTCTGACAGGTCATAAGGGATCCATCTCTTTATTACTAAATCCAATGGCAATGTCTTCATTTCTCTGAAGCATTTGCCACTGTTAAAACCATACCCTCCTTCTGGAAAATCTTCCTTGGGTTTTCCTGACTGTAATCTGAACTGGTCCTTTCTACCTGTAAGACTCCTAGGTCTTTACTGGCTTATTGCCTGTACTATCTCCCCTTTGCCTTATATCCAAGGGCTCTGTCCTAGGGTTCTCATTTTCTCTTTACATGTGCTCTTAGTGAGAGAATTATCAGCTCCTGTTGATGTTTCCCAGATGTACTTATTCAGTCCTAATCTCTCTCCTGACCTCCATTTTCTATCTCCAAGTGCCTTCTACACACCTTAAAGTGGTTGACCTGTAGATGGCTTAAACTCAACAAGTCTAAAACTAAATTCATTATTTTCTCCCACCCCACACCAAATTAAAACCCCCCGAAAATTTCCCTCTTTCTAAATTCCCCTATGCTGAACACCATCATACCAACCTCTCCCAGTCTGCCATCCTATGGCTCCTCACTGTCACGCAATCATTTGTCAAATCTTGTCATTTTTATCTTAACAACATTTGTCCTATACAATCCCTTCTTCCCTCTCAGGAGCAGATCCTCATCACCTCATGCCTAGAATACAACAGTCTTTTGGTTGGTTTCCTTGCCTCAAGTCTAAATCCACTCTATTATATTTTTATCTATCAAACTGATCCTCCTAAAACACATCTGACTAAATTACCAAAATCTTCTAACTCCCTATTCAACGAACTCGAGTCTTCCATCTCTGACTGCCTACTGGACATCTCAAACTGGATGTCCTAAACACATCTTAAATTCAATGAGTCCAAAGCTAAATTTGTTATCTTTCCTCCGAAGTTTCCTATTATTGCCAAAAGTACCACTTTGTGGGGCAGCTAGGTGGCGCAGTGGATAAAGCACCGGCCCTGGATTCAGGAGGACCTGAGTTCCAATCCGCACTCAGACACTTAACACTTACTAGCTGTGTGACCCTGGGCAAGTCACTTAACCCTCACTGCCCAGCAAAAAGATAAAAATAATAATAAATAAAATAAAAATCTAAACTAAAATATATTTTTTAAAAGTACCACCTTTCTTCCAGTTATTCAAGTTGGTATCCTCTCCTCCTCCCTATATCCTTCCCCCCACCTCCCACATTCACTGTGTTGCCAAGGCACATCTATTTTACCTTAGTTAGCTCTCTTACACATGCGCCTTTCTCTCCTCTGACACTATTAGCACTTTGGTGCCAGTCTTTATTATGATCTCATACATGGACTATTACAATAGCCTGTTGGTTGGTCCCTCTGCCTCTCCTTCCCCATTACAGAACTGCTGTTCAAAATGATCTTAAGTGCAGGTCTGACCATGTCATTTCCCCCTGCATTCCATTCATTAAACTTCAGTGGGTCCCAATCACCACAAGGATCAAATATAAAATATTTTGGCATTCAAAGCCCATCATAACCTGGCTCCCTCCAAAATTTCCAGTCTTCATATGTTCCTCCCCAACCCTCATAAAGGCTGCAATCCAGTGATTCTGGCCTTCTAGCTATCTTTTACTTGCACAAGATACACTTCAACTCCAGACTCTAGGCATTTTTATTGGCTCTCTCCCACACCCAGAATTCTCTCCTTTCTCCATCAACATCATCACTTGGCTTCCCTAGTTACCTAGTTAAAAACCATGTTCTACAATAAATCTTTCCAACCCCTGTTAATACTAGTACCTTCTCTTTCTTATCTCCAATTTCTCCTGTATGTATATGTGTGTATACATGTGTACATCTGTATCTGTACCTATATCTTGTATACATAGTTGCTTGCATGTTGTCTCCCATTAGACTGTGAGCCCCTTGAGAGATTACTGTTTTCCTTTTTTGCTTTGTTCCTGCCTTATAAACTCAGAGTTTAGGAAAGTTTTGGCAGACACTTTAAATGTTTGCTGATTCACTCACTGACTCTAGAGTGCAATGTGGAGTGTAGGCTATCAGAAGATGGAAAAACAGCCCCTCCGCCCTCAAAAAAAACAGCTAACTGTTGTGAGGAAGAAAATAAGCTTGTTTCAGGCAGGACAATATAAAGGCTAAGGTACTCAAGAATGGAAAATGTAGCTTTCAGTAATGAAACTCATTTTGTTTCACTCAAGGTTATAAGAAAATCATTGGTAAAAGTCCAAGTAAGTCTATAAGACCATGGCATTTTTCATCAGAAAGTTAAAAAAAAAAATCTACCCCTCACAAAGTTTTAGGAATCTTTTTTTTTTTTAATTTCCATTAGGCCTAGAAGTCTTGTCCCCATGGAGGGAACAATGAACTATGGTTTTTGTTTTTTAATGTTTTTAAAAAATACCACTGATGTACTGAAAATGTAATTGTTTTGGAATTATCTAAATTCCCAAATAGAGATAGAAGACTGAAACCTTGCAACATGCCACATATGTCATGAAAACTTTAAAGATATCCAGGAGATGAAGATGGTCTAATGGCCTGGGAATTCACCCGATTTAAAATTCACTGAAACATGGACCAAAATGAAAGCTGAGTTTTAGAGAAATGGACAATTTGCCAAAAGAATGCTTAACATACAGTATCATAAAAAGTGGTCTTATGTCAAAATCTTATGAATTCAACAGCAAATCATGTAAAACAAGTGATTACAGTGAAAGAAACAAACATTTCAAATTGTTTTTAAAGATGTAAAGTATAAAAATTGTATACGTCAGTACATTTAATTATTTTGCCCCAATAAGTTCACACATCACTTTATATAGAAGTATATACTGTTCTGTTCTACATATGTAGTTTGTTCCCATACCATGCCAGCTTAAGGGAAGGGACAAGCTCACCTTTATACTGGTATTCATTTGGCACATAATAAGGATTTAATAAATCCTTGCTAATTGTAAGAAACTGATGAGAACAGTCAGAAAACAAGCCACTGGGTTTAACAATAAAAAGGTTATTAGTAATCTTGTACAGAACTTTCCCAGTCAATTAGATGGCTTAGCATATAGAGAGCAATGAACCTGAAGTCAGGATGAACAAAGTTCAAATGTTGCCCCAAACGTTAGCTGATTAACCCTGGACAAGTCACTTCACTTCAACCACAGTTTCCTCAACTATAAATTAAGTACAAAAAATAGCATCTACTTCACACAGTGTTGGGAAGCTTTGCAAATTTTGAAGTGCTCCATTATTAAGGCTAGTTATTGGCATATTATTATTATGAGATTTAGAAGTCATGTATCAAGGGAATGAGTGGGTAGTAAGGAAAGGTGTTCACGAAGTATACACTAATCTTTTACAAGTTTGATAGTAAAAGAGAAAAAAAAATGTTTTAAGGGGATGATGGGATCAATAAAGGTGGTTTTATTTGTTTTGTTTTGTAAAAGACCACAAGAACCTTAAAGGCTTTTTCTAGTTGAGAGAAAGATCAATCAGTAAACATTCATTAAGCACCTGTTAAGTGCCAGTTACTGTGCTAAGCACTAGGAATACAAGAAGAAGAAGAAGAAGAAAGAAGGAAGAAGAAAGAAGAACAAGAACAAGAAGAACAAGAACTTACAATAGAATGAGGGAAACAACATGCAGGCAAATAATCTAAGCTATATAGAGGATAAACGATAAATAACAGAAGGAATACACTAGAATTAAAAGGGGTTGAAAGAAGATTCTTGTAAAAGATGAGATTTTAGGGGCAGCTAGGTGGTGCAGTGGATAGAGCACCAGCCCTGGATTCAGGAGGACCTGAGTTCAAATCTGGCCTCAGACACTTAACACTTACTAGCTATGTGACCCTGGACAAGTCACTTAACCCCACTTGCCTCACCAAAAAAAAAAAAAAAAAAAAAAAAAAAAAAAAAAAAAAAAGATGAGATTTTTAGCTGGAACTTAAAGGAAGTCAGTAGGTGGAATTGAGGGGAGAAAGAGTATTCCAGAAATGCATGATAGCCATGCCCTGTGCTGAGAGACAGAGAATCTTGTTCATGTAACAGCCAGGAAAAGAGACAGTAAAAAGACTGAGGATATATGAGACAGGAAGATAGATTTAGTAAGGTTATGAAAAAGAAAAGAGTCAAACCTAAGAAGGCATACAGGAATGGGAAAAGAATGGATGAAGACAATGAGAGGTTAGAGGAGTACAAAGGAAAGGTGAAGGAGTTCAAGGTCAAATGACCTCAATATTCTAAATATAAAGTGAGATCATCAATTTAGAATAAGGGGTACTTTGTTTAAAAAAAATCAGTATTTGCATTGATTATGTCAAAGGTTCTCAAACTGTGTCCTAGGATTCCCAAGACCTTTTCAAGAGATCTGTGAGGTCAAAACAATTTTCACAATAATAGTAAGATGTTTTGATTTCTAATACAGTGAATATAGATATATTACCCACATAATCAAAAGCTACAATAATTAAAGAATATCATGGAGTCTTCAGACCAAAAAGTTTGAGAACTGCTACTGTATATAATACATTGAAAGTTACCTGCCCCCGTTTTTTTAAACTTATATCCCTTATAGAAAGTAATTAAGGTTTATGAATATCTTGAAATTTTACTATATTATAGTTCCCTGGGTTTTGTACAATACAAGAGAAAGCATGTGTTTTGGCTGGCAAACTCTTAAAATGCTGAGTCAAGCAGTCTTTATGAAAAGAACTTCACTTAGTATTTACAATTAAATACACAGAATAATATTCAAGTAATATCTGAAAATCTAAAAAACTTGTGAGTCAATCACACCAATACATTTTAAATAGGTGATCTGAAAGTTACCAAAGTTTTCAAATCTTACTAACATCCATAAATCTACACTTGATTAGCCTCAATAGGCTGAGAAATCAACTGGTGTTTTCAGCACAAGAAATAATTCCATGAACACATCAAAAATTTCAAAGATAAAGAAAAATATAACCAGGACTATGAGTTCAAAGAGAGTACATTCTGTTCTCTAATTCATAACAAAATTCACATGCTCTCAAAAGTGGTAGTTAAGTTTAAAGATACAGATAAGATTAGAAGAAAAGAAAGCCATGTAAGAGGTCTGAAAAGTTTAGTAATAAGAGGAGTTTAGAATTTCAGGAGGTGAACCAGATGTTTCTATATAAAGCTATGGCAGAGGGTCTAGGAGACAGAAACCCATAATGTCAAAGGCTACTCAGATCAAAGAAAATAAAAGGAGGAGTCATCAGCTACAGAACTGTCCATTATGTGGAAGGGATCAAGACACACTAAGCTTCAAGCAAAACCCAAATTGAAATCAGTTGAGGGTATTGCAGTGTAAGAAGGAATAAGAAAGATGAGAAGACCACTTCCTCAAGCACTTTACTTAGAAAAGGAAGCTTGGCAATCAGGCTAAATTCTGAGGTCAAGAGTATAATTAAAATGAATCTATTTCAGAATGTTTAAAAAATATTACTAAGTATTATTAATGATCTGGAAGACCTTTCATTTTATTTGCTATTAATACACACATATGTGCATCTTCCTTTGGGTGTCTATATCCCAATATCCTTTAATAAGTAATATTTTAAATGAAGACATGCAGTTATCTCATTTGAGGATTTTTTTTTTTTTTCAGAAAAAGTTGAATAGATGCTATCATGTTCTAGTGGAATGTTTTTAAACAATATAACAACATTTCATGGGTGTAAAAACCTCTCTGATCATTTGCCTAAAGTAAGTCCCAGTGTTTGGGTCTGCTCCTGTTAATTCTAACTTTGCAACAAAAGGAAAAGGGAGGCTTTATTATTAATTTTAAAAAAAAGACTAAGAAATATTTAGAAAAATCAAAATTTCTCTTAGTTTCCCCTGGCTCCCTTCAAATATCAGCCCAACTCTACCTTGTGAAAGGGGCCTTTCCTGATCCTAATGCTATAAATGTCTTCTCTTCTGAGAGTCTTTTCCATTTACTCTGTACATAAAGGGCGCAATACATTACTTAAGCTTTACTAACTTAAAACTGCAATAAGACTTTGGGGACCTCCTCTGTTTTTATGTACCTCGTTTGATTACTATGTCTCCTGAGAAAGCAGATGGAGAGGTAGCCCTGGATTCAAGTTGCACTGCTGACACATATGGGCTGTGTGACCCTGGACAAATCATTTAACCTACAGGCAACTCTCTAAGATCATAGACAAGGTGCTAACCTGCACTAGTCCAGGAGTTTCCTCCCTAAATATTCAGGAAATCACAAATTGAATCCTTAAGCTTAGACCTATCTTCTCCTCCTCCATTACAAAGTGAACTCCTGGAGGGCAGGGACTATTTTTGCCTTTCATTTTTATCTCCAGCATTTAGCATGGTCCCTAGTTTTTGTTTTGTTTGTAGTGAGGCAATTGGGGTTAAGTGACTTGCCCAGGGTCACACAGCTAGTAAGTGTTAAGTGTCTGAGGCCGGATTTGAACTCAGGTCCTCCTGACTCCAGGGCCGGTGCTCTATCCACTGCGCCACCTAGCTACCCCTAGCATGGTCCCTAGTGACCTAATGGATAGATTTCCAACGCTATTATGTTCAAATAAAGTATTAAACTGACCAAAATTTACGTAGACTTTGATGTAAGTATTATACTGCTAGGCATACACCCCAATCTCCCTCTCCCTCCCCCCCCCTTCCCCCTCCCCCAATCCTATATAAACCTAAATTTATAGCAGCACTTTTTTTCTGGGACCAAATAACAAAAAACAAAGTAGATGCTCTTTGACTGGAAAATAGCTAAATGGCTCATGGCTCATGAATGTATTGGAATATTACTGGGCTGTAAAGAATCAAAGAAAATAATAAACAAATGAAGCACAGAAAGACGTATGTGAACTGATAGAAAGCAAAGTAGAACCAAGAAAACAATATATAAATGGCTAAAACCGAAGAAATTAAAACAACGATACTGCTGAATTAGAATGAAGAAGCCGGGACCCAGAGAAGAGTTATGAGAAGATAATTCTCCCTACTTCTTTGTAGAAATTGGGGATTATGAATATGAGATACTACATGTAACATTACTATGTTGGTTTTTTTTAATATAGGACTTAGTTTTGCAGACTTTTCTTTTCCTACTTCAGTGGGTTGTTGTGAAGATCAAATGATGTAAAGAGCTTTGCAAACCTTAAAGTAGAACATAAAGGTAAGCTATTATTTTCTTTCTTCTTTTCTTCATACTTTTTAAATAGCAATGGTTCCCTGGATAGGATGAGAGGATGGATACAGTCTGAAATAGACCTGATTTAAAAAATAATTTGTAGACCAGAAGATGTAAGAATCAAAAGGTTTTGGTTAAATGAACAACTTTGCCAATTACTGACTCTGAAAACATAAAATCTCTGAGCTTTGGTTTGAGGATTATTCTTAAAAAGAAGCTAAAATTGGGACCGCTAGGTGGCGTAATAAAGCACTGGTCCTGGATTCAGGAGGATCTGAGTTCAAATCCAGTCTCAGACACTTGACACTTACTAGCTGTGTGACTCTGAGCAAGTCACTTAACCCTCATTGCCAAAAAAAAAAAAAAAAAAAAAGCTAAAATTACCAATAAGATTACTGTAAGGATCAAATGGGCAAAAGAATTTGAAAGTCATTTGTAAACTCCATAGTATCATCTAAATGCAGTCTTTTAAAATTATTAACGTAATCCACATTTATTTAAAACATTGCTTTCACTGTAACATACTGAATATTAGATTTTTACTCAAAGAAAATCACCACAAATGTTCAAATGTTGATTAAAAAAAAAAGTCTTGGGGCAGCTATTTGGCGCAGTGGACAGAGCACTGGCCCTGGAGTCAGGAGGATCTGAGTTCAAATCCGACCTCAGACACTTAACACTTACTAGCTGTGTGACCCTGGGCAAGTCACTTAACCCCAACTGCCTCACTAAAAAAAAAAAAATTAAAAAAAAAAAACCCTCAAAGCATGAAGCCATCTACCAGTCTACTAGTATACAGATTATACCTATTAATCAAACACATTTTCAATAAGAAGTGACTGAATAATTTTTTTTTAACTTACATTAAATCTAACATTTTCTGGCTTGGGTTTGTTGTTGTTGTTGCTATTCAGTTGTTTCAGGTGTGTCTGACCCTTCGTGACCCTATCTGGGGTTTTCTTGGTAAAGATACTGGAGTGGTTTGCCACTTCCTTAAGTTTGAAGTCAGGAAGATGAGTCTTCTTGACTTCAGACCTAGTGTTCTATCCACTGTACCACCTACCTCCTCTAGTTTGGGTGTCTAGTCAAAAAGGTGGGAAGAAAAAAATCACCTCCCTGTTTTAGGTCTCCTAGTACAAATGAATCACATCTCAACAAGATAATGAAACAACCAGTAACTGAGGGAAATCATGGATAAAAGGAAAAGTGGCACTGGACAAATGTGCTAATTTCCAAAAGGGGAATAGAAAGATTCAAAATACTACAAATTAGTGATCTTGAAATGGACATGATAAATCCTGAATTCCAGGAAAGACAGGTGAAAACTACTAAAAGCCAGCATGAATTCATTAATAATAATTAAAACCAAATTAATATGGTTTCCTATTCTGATGATTTCTCTCAGGAAATCTTTGTGGATATGATAGAGAAATGTAGATTTAAAGGAGGTCTCTAGTGACACGTCCCATCAATCTTCTTCCCAATAAAGACATAGATAAAGTATGCTTGTCAAGTGTGTGGGATGATGAAGACAATCGAAGATTAATAAAATGAAAGGACAGAAACAGTATCCATAAATACAGGATAAAAAGATGGGTCAACTCTAACAAAATGAAATTTGATATGAAGAAATGCAAGGTCTAATATGTAAATTCAAAAAATACTGATATACAAGGTAGAGGAGATGTAACTCAACAGCAGATTATGGGGTGTTTTTTTCCTTTTTTTTCCTCCCCAAGGGCCTGAATATGCCCACTGTTACATGGATACCAAAAACCCTAATGGGTTCTTGGACTGCATTACTAGAAGTATTATGTAAAAAAAAAAAAAATGAGGACATAACATTCCTATTTATTGTACACTGGTCAAACAACTTATGCAATGTCATCCTGGGCTCTTATCATTAAAAATATCTACAATCTGTTCTATTATAAAAGGTTTTTGATAACCAAATTAACAGTCTAATGTACCTAGAAAAGTCAACAACATATTAATTTTAGCTTGCCTACTTCTGCCCTCTTTTCAAAAATCAATATTTATTAAGTTTTATGTGTATGCATATACACACATGTGTATGTATATATACACACACACACACACACACACATATATTCTTTGTCATAAAACATTTTTCCTCAAATATTTGCTCATTCATATTTTTGGTAGCATGGATAAGAAATATCAAACAGCAAAATGTTTATAGAACAAATCAGGATATTTGTAGCAACAGCTTACTTGATATTATGCAAGACAGTCCTCTCTCCTTCAGCTTATGAAAGGGCTAGGGACAGTTTCCTCTTATCTATAAACAACCTTAATATGTTTAAAACAAACTTCAAATTCTGATTTCTTATAGTGTTTGATATAAGAAACAAAAACAGAAAGTTTCCCTAAAGATAAATGAAACATCTGGTGAAACATGTAATAAGCTTTAGGCTCACATCTGCTACTGAAATTAGTATTCCAATGTGATAGCTACATGCTTCATACTAAGCTGTAAAAGTATGACTTAAGGTATGAAATTTATGGTATTAAAAAGTACATTATCCTTAGGAATCTGAGCCATCCTTACACAACGGGAGTAAAGATTACAGTGTCCCATTACATCATTTCTATGTAGCTCATTTCTATTATGCAGCCAATCAGGAGAACATTTTTAAGAAATAATCAGTAATTGATTAATCTGTTTATAAAACAAAACTAATATTAATCAAGACAAGTAGATGCCAATAATATAATTAAGAATCTAGAAGAAAAATAAAATCAATTTTGAGATTAAAAATCTAAGCAGTAAAAACCACATTACTAAAAAGTCAAAGTGATCTACTTTCATACTCCATATTCGAAACCCTTTCTTCTCTATTTACTTCTTAACCTTCCATTTTTGGCCATAAATAACCACAACAAAATGTTATGCTTACTACCAACATATATTGCTTTACATTTGTGACATTTTTAAAAGTCCCGATTGTGCCATGAAGGGCTCAAAAAACAAGGAAAAAACTGCACAGCAGGAGGAAAAGCCCCCTTGTTTTATAACAGCTGTGAAAGATCAGTTCTCTGGAGTAATTGAAATCAACTGCAAACTGAAGTGTTTAGAAATAAAATGTTTCCATCATCTCACACTATCAGCTACTTCCATTAGTACTGATGAAAGAGACATTAGATTTTACTCAGTGTTATTAATGCAATGAACCCTACTCACACTGGAAAAAGAATACAATTCCAAACCAATCCTACCATCAAACCCAGGAAGTCTTCAACAGAAAAAGAACTCATTGAATTTTCATTGTTTGAACACAAAATTAATAGCAAAAGCTTTTGGAATTACAATTATTATTTATAAAAATAATTTAGATGTTATATGTTGAAAGAAAACTATATTATTTTAAACATTAAGGCACTCAGATAAAAGTAAGCAGGAGTTAGAATAAAGTTCAGTCAGAGACTAACAATGAAAGAAATCGCTATTACATAGCTCAACTCTAAAAGAAAGCTTATGACCTAATCAATCAACCAAGAATTTATTAAATGTCATCTTTTAGATGTTGGGCATGTATTCATTTGGAGCTTACTGTGGCCTGCCTTATGTGGTATCATCTATGTCAGTTTTTTAGCAATTTTTCTCATGATCATTACCCTAAGAGCTGGTGCTTACAGTTTTATCAAACACTGGGTAATAAGGTTCATTTGCTTCTCTGTGTTATGTCTTAATCTGTCTCACTGATAGGTCTCTGTATTTTTACAACAGGAGCAAATTATTTTGATGAGTATTGCTTTGTAATAGTTTTCAAATCTAATACTGGAAGGCCACCTTTCAACATTTTTTTTTCATTATTTCTCTTAAGTGTCTAGGAGCTTTTTGTTCCTCAAAATCAAGTCTCTGTCTCTCTCTCTCAATATATATATATATATTATTTTTTTTTCCCCTCCTAGTAGAGTAATCCTTTGGTAGTCTGATAGGTAGAACAATACCTTAGATGGTATGGTCACTCTTATTATACTGGCTCAACCTATCTACGAGCAATTAATATTTTTTCCAGTTATTCAGGCACGTACTTCCTTCCATTAAGTGTTTTGTAGTTGTATTCATATTTCCGATGTGTTTCTTCTGATCCAAAATATTTTATATAATCGATAGTTATTTTAAACAGAATTTTCCTTTCTATCTTTCTGCTGGGGGTTATTGGTAATATACAGAAAAGATGGTTTATTTTGTATATTGAAATACGGTTAAGTGTTTCAATTAATTTTTAGTTGACTCTCTAGGGATCTCTAAGTACACCATAACATCACTTGCAAAAAGCAATAGTTTTGTTTCTTATTTATCTAAGCTTATTAATCCAATCTCTTCTCTTATTATTATAGCTAGAATTTCTAGCTCTACAATAAAAAGTAGTGGTGACAAAGTAGCTCTTAGCTTTATCCCTGATTTTACTGGAAAGTTTTCTACTTTGTCCCCATTACATGTATGTATGCACGTGTGCACATATAGTTGTAACACAGAATTTGATAGGTCACATGAAAAAAAAGATGGAGGGACTAGGAAAAAAAGGAAGAATTAATATAACCAGATAAAGCCAAAGAAAAAAGAACAAATCAAATCTCCAAAGGAAAAGGGGTAATAAATCAGAGAAGGGGATCAGGAGTGAAAAGAGAGCCAACAAGAATAAAAATTAAAGTAGCTAAAAGAACATAGTAATGTGTTTACATAAAAAGTGGAAAAATTATAACTTGAAAAAAATCAATATTAGAGGCAGATGGAGGAGTGTAAATCTAACTTTCATAACTTTAAGGGTAAGTGGATTAAATAATCCATTAAAACAAAAAGAGTGACTTATTAGGTAAAATAAACCCCTACAATCTATTGCTAACAAGAAGCACATTTTAAAAAATGCATATACAAAATTTGGCAGAAATCACTTCTTTTTCTATTTTAGCAATCTATGTAATATTTTAATTGTTCTTTTTATTTTTATGGAATATGCATGTAAATCCATCTAGCTCCAGTGACCCTCCCCACCTCCTCAAGAAAGCTGATTTATGGCTTGTTCACTTTCTTTTTCTATATTAGGCTGTTTAATTCTCTGTTCCTTATTCTGTATTTTTTTGAGCATTTTACATTTTTGTAAATATTTATACATTTTATTCAAATTGTTGATTGCAATGGCAAATAATTGTAAAAAGTTTTTAATGATATCCTACATTTGTTGTAAATTTTGATTTTTCATTTTTTGATACTCAAGGTTCACCAGAAATATATCATCCCTAATTTTTCTAAAATTGTATTCAGGTCCTGAACTTTCTTATTTGTTTTTAAGTCTGCTCTATCTAGCTCTGAAAGAGGCCCATGGTTTTCCTATTTGTCTTTGTAGCTCATAATTTGGTTTTCCTTCACCCCTAAAAAGAAAAAAATCAAATGCCTAACTAATGATTTTTCTATTTCATTGCCTTTTTGAAAGTCAGCTCCTAGTATTACTAATTCAGTGAGTTTGCTTTCAATTTTGTTCATCTCTTCTTTTTTTAAGATGTGTATTCTCATGGTTTTCTTTTTTAAATGTGTTGTTTTCTAGTTTAAGTTGCATACTCAGTTCAGTGACCTATTCTATCTTTGTAATAAATTAGTCTGTATATATAAATTGTGGTCTAAGTAATGCTTTAGCTGCGTGCCCAAAATTTTAGCAAGTTAACTTGTTTTTGCTATCTTTAAGGAAATTACTATGATTTGCTCTTTGACACACCAATTGTTATTTATTCTCCAAATAATTTTTTATTATTTCTTCAATGGCACTATGTGTACTCTTCCCTTTTTTAACCAGTATAGATGAGAGTGATGTTCAAATGTCAAGCTATCTCCCCATCGGTTCCCTCTGTTTGCATAGACTTCTACATATGTACCTTATGTGAGAAAATTGCCTTTAACCTTCCTCTTCCTTTCCAGCCCTACTGTATTTTATTTCTCTTCCCCTCTTTCCATTCTTCATTTAAGATTGAGACTTTCATGCCTTCTGTCTAATTAAACTTTCTCTATGATCCCTGATGATAACAGGGTTTGGAAGGGATATGTAGCATCACCACATATTAGCACATACAGAGTAAATCATTGTTTAGTCCCATGATGATTGCTGGTTCATGTTAACTTTGGGGGGGGGGGGGGCCGGCGGCGCCAAAGAGGGTTAAGTGACTTGCCCAGGGTCACACAGCCAGTGTCAAGTGTCTGAGGCTGGATTTGAACTCAGGTCCTCCTGAATCCAGGGCCAGTGCTGTATCCACTGTGCCATCTAGCTGCCTGCCCCTTGTGTTTCTCTTGACTTTAATGCCTGCATGCATTTCAAAGTTTGTACTCAACTATAGTCATTTCATCAGAAATACTTGTAAGTCCTCTATTTCATTAAATTTTATCATTTTCCCCCCTTATAGAACTATACTCAAGTTTAGCTAGGTAAGTTATTCTTGCCTTTAAGTCTTATCTTCTGGAAAACTGTATTCCAAGTTCTTTATTCCTTTAAAGTACTGCCTACTAAACTATGCATGATCCTTACAGTAGCTCCCCAGTACCTGAATTCTTGTTTCTGGCTACCTGCAATCTAGCTTTGATTGAGAATCTAGATTTGAGCTATAATGTTCCTAGGAGGCCTTTCCTTCTCCATGCCCCCCTCACCCTGACCCCACTGTGACTACACTTTTGCCCTATGGATCTAAGGCATCTGAGCAACTTTCTTTTATTTATTGAAATACATCTAGGCTCTTTCTTTCATCATGGATTTCAGGTAGTATAGTGATATTCAAATTCTCTGTCCTAAGTCTTTCTCTACAACACACACACACACACACACACACACACACACACACACACTTTTTTCCCTAAGTCAAGTAATGTGTCTTTGCTTTACTATTTCTTGTGGTTTCATGAAGTCAGTGGCTTTTATTCAGGCCTTTCTGATCTTCAGTAATTTTGATGGTTGGGCAAGGTCTGTATCTCGGGTCAGCCTATTTATTTCCTTTTCAATTCTTTCTTCTGTAGCTTATATTTCCAATATTTTCTCCTAGTGTTTTCATTTACAAAAAAAAAACCAAAACCCACTGAGCTTAAAAAATAATCTTTGAGTCATCTCTACCAGGTATTCTAGATGAATTTGTGCCCAAACTGTCTTTTTCTTTGAGATTTTGCTTGGTCTCATTATCTTCTAAGCTTGTATTTTTCTTGAGTACCCTTATCACTAGGGGAAAAAAAATTCTATGGTGAGATTCTTTGTTTGCTTATTCTTCCCACCTATCTGGCTTTGGATTTTATGTTAGGGCTGGACTATGCATACTTTTAGATGGAAGGTCTGGGCTGGCTGCTCCTAGCCAGATCTTAACCTCAGTGTCCACAGACCTCTCTCAACCTCTTTTTTGCCTATCTGGGCTGGAAAAAAATGAATTCACTTTGGATTTTTTCCAGAATTCCTGATCAGGCTTCAGTCTAATACATTTTCTAGATCTGTTTAGAAGAATTGTTATGGGTGAGATAGAAGTTCACTGTATTCTCTGCTATTTTACCATCTTGGTTCTGCCTCTAATTTTTATTTTTGCTACTTCTTTGTCTAAAATAACAACTGCTACCCTTGGTGGGTTTTATTTTTTTTTTTAAGTTTTTTTTAAGTTCTGTTGAGGTAACAGATTTTGCTCCTGCCCTCTATTTTAGCTGAGCACAACCATTATATTTTGAGTGTGTTTCTTAAAAGGTGTGTGTGTGCTTGTGTGCATGCATGTGTGTGTATATACTCTTTGACAGTTATTTGAAAAGAAGATCCCGGAATACAATATATCAAAAGGTGAAAGATTCAGTCTTACAACTACGAATAACTTCCCCTGTATATATGGGGGTTGGATGAGGCAGAAGACACTTTTAGTGGAATGGGGATTTTTAAGCATTTCTGACCAGAGCTGAACAGGAACTTTGGAATACAAAATCAAGAGAAACCTAGAAAGATAAATGCATTTGAACAACCAGAAAGGCTAATGATGAGAGCATGCTAACATTCTAATAGAGAGGGAAGAAATAAATGTTGTTCTAGAACTTTAATGGCTTCAAAGGGTATTGGAAAACCAAGGGTATACTGGTTCTGTTGTGAGGGTTTGAAAGGGGAAAAGAAGGGAGGATAAAAAGAATACACTAATGGGAAAAGGAGGGGAGGACTTGGTATTTCTCCTAATTGGAGTAGATAAGAATTTACAAATATGGAGAAAATGGTACAGAGTTGTCAGATGAAACTCTGATATGTATTTTGCAAGTGGAAGCTAATGACTCCACGAGACATCAAGAAACAATAAAACAAAGTCCAGAAAGGGGGGGGGGGGGGGGGGATAGAAGAAAATGTGAAATATTTCACCAGAAAAAACAGCTGACCTGAAAAATAGATCAAGGAGAGATTTTTAAAGAATTATTTCAATAAGTTATCAAGGAAACTGCCCTGATATCCTAGAATCAGAGGGTAAATGAAATTGAAAGAATCCACTGATCACCACATGAAAGAAATCCCATACTGAAACCTTCCAGGAATATTATAGCCAAATTCCAGAATTCCCACGTCAGAGACAAAATATTTATTCTAAGTAGTTTTTCTCCATGCCAGCCAAGCAACGAACATGAAATTTCAATGAGAAAGAGAAAAATCTATCGCTTAGCAAGATGAAATTTGGCTTGCCCGTCTCTAATGATGGGATAACAATGGGTAATAACAGATTGGACTAACAAGGAACAATGCCATAGCTTACTCTGACAGCAGTTTTAAAAAGGAGCAAAAGGAGTCAGCCTCATGTAGCAGAAAGCACACTGTTAACAGAAAAACTCTGGCACTTAATAGCTTTGTGAACTTAAGTCAAATAACCTCTTTGAGCCTATCTCCTCCTATGTAAAATAGTTATAACCACCATTTTCCCTATCAGAATTATGATAATCAAGTAACATATAAAAAATGATACCAAAATGGTAAAGCACTATAAAATCTGTAGTTTTTATTCAAACCTAGATGGATTAGTCATTCAACTGAATTAAAGTCAAAATCACAGAAAAGAGATTTTTATGTCATATACAGTAAGAATTTCCCTTACAATAACATCCCTAACAAGTTGTCATCTAGCCTCTGCCTAAAGACCTTCAGTGCTAAAGAGTCAATGGAACTCCACTTGGCAGTCCATTCTATTCCACTTTTGGAAAGCTGGAATTGTTAGGTAGCTTTTCCCCCCTTATATTAAGCCAAAAGCTGTGTTAAGGGCTAAAATTCTAGCTAAACTGTCTAAAATATCCAATGAGTGGTCGCCAATAAATTATAAGCTTTAGCAAGAGTTAGACTTTTAAGCATTTATTAAGGAGAACAAGAATTTGGTAAAAAGAGAAAGGCCTAGATTCCTATCTATTAAAGGGAGAGCACATTTCTAGCTCCGCTCTCCACCAGAGTCCAAAGGAAAGAGCGCGAGAGCGAGCGCCAGTCTCTTCCTTCCTCCTCCCACTAGTCCGTGTCACTTCCTGACGCCAAAGAAAAGACTCCTGGTCTTGCCCTCAAAGACCTTCGTTTCATGGGCGGAACTCTTCTACAGTAAGTCTCCAGCAGGTGGCGTCATTCCAATCGTTACAGTTGTCTCTACAACTTCTATTCACTAATCCTAGTTCCCTGGAGCTAAATTAAACAATTTTTCCAGAAGATAACATCAAATACTTGAATATAACTATAATATTAAAGACAATTACATAATAAACACTACCACCATCACAACTAGTATTTATAGAACACTTTGCATAGCATTTTTAAATGTTATTTCACTTAATCTTCAAAATAACTCGTGAGGTAGGTACTATCATTGTCCCTATCTGAGAGATGAAAAAACGGAAGCTGAAAAAGGTTAAGTGACTTGGCCAGATTCCCAGAGCTAATGTCTGAGGCAGGATTCAAACTCAGCTCTTCTGAAAACCACTATCCATTATGCACTAGGCCACCTAGCTATCCAAACATTCTTTTCCACGCTAAAGATTCTCATTTTCTTCAACTAATCTTTTCACATCTCCAGTCCTCTTCATATTCGTTAATCTCCTCTGGAAACACTAATTTGACAATGTTCTACCTAAAATGTGACACCTAAACACAATGCTCCGTATATATCCGTATTACCTATCAAAACAATATAATGTAACTATAACACATCCTCATTCAGGACAATATGCTTCTGTTAATGCAGCTTAAAACTGCTATTCCTATGGTATTTTCCACATCTATAAAATGAAGGGGTTAGACTAATTGATTTCTGAAGTCCTTTCCAAGTCTAACATTCTATATACAAAAGTGAATAACTATCTTCTCCCTTGACCATTCAACCAACATAACACTAAATATTTTCCTTCATTTAAAAATAGAAAAGTGGTTGTCCTTCCAGGAAAGCTTTCCTAATACCATTAAACAAACCCTGTCCTCTTCAAATCTCAATTTTTTTCTGTTTGCCAATTTACTTATTTTCCCACAACTTTCTTTGCATATCAAGATATATTCATTTCTCCTTATGGTTAGTTGTTTTCCTTCATTATCAAAGAGAACCAAGATGACATCACCATGTTAGAATCAAGTTACACTGTGTCTGACCATGAATGGCTGATCAGAACAAAACGAGGTCAGAATGCTCTACCACAGGTCAGATACAAATAATCCATGTGAACATTTGGGGTGGATTCTCTAAATATGCATACCTCATGTTTCTTTTGAGCTACTTCACTATGTGTTCCTTGAAGAAACAAAGAGGGGAATGTGGTAAGATTATTGGAATTTGGCTGACTGATTGGCATGAGCCACACCTGGCCTGCCCTGAGTGATGTGTGCTGCTGATGTCAGCAGGAGAAACCACTCTCCCCAGGCAGTTTTGAAGGACCTCCCCTTTTGGGGGAGGAAGAGTAAACGCTCACTGAAGGAAGCTCAGTCTCTTCTGGAGGGACTTTCTTTTCCAGTGGTACGAGCAGGGTCCTGTGGGCCCTGGCTGCAAAGCTGGCTTTCCAATGAAGCTATGGACCCCAGATGGTGAGTTAACATACGAGCCCTGCTCTTTTGAATTAGCTGAACTGGAAGCAAGTTTGGGGATTGTATAGACTTAGGTTAGAGTTAGGAGGATTATCTGTGTTTCTTTTTCCCTATTCCCTTGTCTTTGATTTTATTAATTTCACCTTTGCTATTTATTTCATTCCCATTAATAAAACCTGATCTGTTTGTGGAAAAGAGGTTGTTAGGCTCCTTTCTTATTGGCCTGGGAGAAATACCTAAAAAGGCAGTTTGGAGGGGAGAGAGCTTTGGACCTAGAAGTCCCTCATTATTTCCAGGACCCCAATATTACAGTGAGCTACTCGATTAACTCTCCATATATTAAATTTGGCCCTCACAATAGCACCTTCTCTGATGAGAGCTATGCTGGGTAGTCCTGTGCCAGTGTCTCCCATGTCAAACAATCAATTCTAAAGTTCTTAAGAAAAACCTTGAGTGTCCTTAGAACATTTTTTTCTGACCACCATGTAAGTGCTTGCCTTTTATAATTTGTCCATAAAATAACCTTTTAGGCAAGTGGTACATTTGGTATTTGAACAATGTGGCCAGCCCACTGGAGTTGTGCTTGCTGCAGTAGAATTTGAATGCTTGGCACTTTAGCTTGAGAAAGGACCTCAGCATGTACCAGGTGATCTTCAGAATCTTCCTAAGACAATTCAAATGGAAGTGATTCAGTTTCCTGGCATGGTGGTAGTAAACTGTCCAAGTTTCACAGACATACAACAATGAGGTAAGCACAATGGCTCTGTAGACCTTCATTGGTAGTCAGTCTAATACTTCTCTCCTATATTTTCTTTCAAAATGCTGAGCTCTCTGACAATGCATGCATCAACCTCATTATCAATGTGTACATCCCCAGAAAGTGTAATGCCAAGGCAAGTGAACTTATCTAGTGTTCATAACTTCTTCATTTGCTGTAACTGATGGTTCCACGTGTGGATGGTGTGGTGCTGACTGATGGATGAAGCACCTGTGTTTTCTTGGTGTTAATTGTTAGGCCAAAATTAGCACAAGCAGCAGAGAACTGATCCATATTTTGTTGCATCTCAGCTTGAGACTGCACTGAGTGCACAATCATCTGCAAACCAATTCAAAATTCACTAAAATTATTAGAACAGAGATACTTTTGATTAAAAATGAAGCAAAGCTAGGTTTTCATGATCAAAATTCCTACTCAACACAAAATCAGACACTGCCACATAATACCAAGTGGAGACTATATTAGATGTCACATACATATGGATTGTCCTAGAACGCTTCAGGATCAAAAAGACAAACTGTCAAATCTATTATTTTCATCATTTCCTTTTAATAACCATAGAAACTCTTCTCTCCTCCATTTAACATCTAAAAGCACCCATACCACAAACTTTAACAGGAAATCACTAAACTTATCAAAATCCTTCTGTCACTTTCTGGTGACAGTTCTCATTTCCTGAGTGTCAAGAGAAAAACTAATTCTCTTCAATGTTTTCCAATTCTTAAAAAGTCAAGTCATAGTTTCTCTAATGTCTAAATCTTTGCTACTCTAGGTGCTTTTCCTTCTGTTTTATCAGTGGGAAAAGAAATCACTTGCAAGATGTTTCTTCTTTGTCTAAATCAGTGGTTTCTAAAGTAGACTAGTGGATCACTCGGGTTTTGGGACCAATCAATCTGAAGATCACTCTGATCATACCCATGAATAATTAAATTACCTGACGTTTCTAACACAACTCTATTACCTTCTTTACCCATTATCAACACCACTACTTCCAGTTCTTCCCTTTTGCATCTATGAAACCGAAGACACTAGTTACTCATAGTCTTGCTGTACCAGCTAATCCAGGTTATAATCACAACTCAATGCCAATGGGAAAATTCATTACCACTCCCCCCCCCCCATGGCAGTGGCCCATTGATCATTGAGAAAAAAGTCTTTTTTTGTTTGTTTGTTTGGTGGGGCAATGGGGGGTTAAGTGACTTGCCCAGGGTCACACAGCTAGTAAGTGCCAAGTGTCTGAGGCTGGATTTGGACTCAGGTACTCCTGACTCCAGGGCCGGTGCTTTATCCACTGCGCCATCTAGCTGTTCTGGAGAAAAAAGTCTTTTCAGTATTGAAATTCACATTCTTTGCTATTTACATTGATTAAATTATCTGAAAAAGCAATTACTTTTTTTAACTGTGTAAGTCTATCCCCAAGAACAAAGAGAAGGATTTTTTAAAAATGAAATAATCATGATTAACTCACATTAGATAGCCAATAGATAAGTATTTGTCATACTACTCAGTTTTAAGGGTTTGTTAAAAAAAATAAAGAAATTAAGCTTTGCTAATCATAAATATACAGAATGACATGAGCAACTTTATTTGGTCTATATGTCTGTCACATGTCACATGCAGTATGTTATTAATAGTACTTTTCTAAAACAAGAGCAAAAGGGGTTTTGTACCATTAAAAGTAAACATTAATTGAAAATACTATTTAATTCATCTTTTTCAATTTCTAATTTTGTATATGTTTTATAATGTACAAATACATTAGTATAGTAGTACATGCATATAGTTGCTAAATACATAACTGGGTCACAACTCCAAATTTTGCACTGAAAGAGTATACACATGTTTGAAAAAAGGAGAGCAAGACCATTGGTCTAAATGTTAGTACAAGTTCTTTTTAACAAAAAGCATTAGTACCTTAAATATACACAAGAGAAAGAACATTATTAGGAATTGAATAAAAACATAATAACAAATGGAGTCTTCTATTCCTTTACTCTCTTGGTATATGTGTTTTATAGAGATCATAGAATCATAGATTTAAAGCTGGTAGAGGGCCCTTAGAGGTCACCTAATACAGATTCATCATTTTACAAATCACCTCAAAAAGGTTAAATAAGTTCCCCCAAAATACCTCAGAAGTAGTAGCAAGGTCAAAGATATGAACCTAATCACTTGAGGCTTTTCAAAGTCAATCTTTACCATGTGCTACCACACCATGTAATAATAAGAGAACTACTTCACAACTCCATAAGCAGAGAAACAAGCTGTGGAGCTATGGGTCAATTTAAAATCAAGAAGAAACTAAAATAAAATATATTGGGGGCAGCTAGGTGGTGCAGTGGATAGAGCACCGGCCTTGGAGTCAAGAGTACCTGAGTTCAAATCCAGCCTCAGACACTTAACACTTACTAGCTGTGTGACCCTGGGCAAGTCACTTAATCCCAATTGCCTCACTAAAAAATAAATGAATGAATGAATGAAAGAAATATATTGAAAATAACCAAATGGGAATAGTTTAAATGGTTAAAAAAAATTACGTATAACTTTTCAAAAGTGCATTTTTACCACATTAAGGAACCTACACATATATTGTATTTTTCCTCAACCACCTATTTTCTAGTATTTACTTTGGAAACCAATAAAAGAATCATTATATATGAGAAATTCAATTAGAAAAACCGCTTAATACCTGCGAGATTGTGTTAATAAGAAAGAACTGCTCTTCTTAATGCTTTTGTACTATTAAATCACCATACTATTTCCATTTATCAGTATTAATCAGACTGAAACATTGAGCTTAAATACTTATACTTCAAGTTCAAAGTCAAAACAAGACAGTTTATCAAAGTAAGTTAAATTTTGCAATCAAGTATAATTCAGGTATTAACTATTAAGAAATTTAAATCCATTCCATAATGCCTCAAAGAAGTTTGTCAAAACCACTTACTGCCATCTGAAGGAACACTAAATAAATGGCAATGCTGTGTCCTCATGAAACCTCTTACTCATTCATTCAGTTGTATTAGATGTTTGGTTGTTTGTAATATATTCACTTATATAATGATACAAAAAAGTGATGACACTGAACTGCATCTACAATTTTCCTTATTTAGAACAGGATTACAGAAAAGAAACACAAGTAAAACCCAAACCAAGGGAAAGTAGCATGGTCAACTGAACTTGACCAATTACTCTACTGGAAAGCTTTTAATCTTTTAACAAGTTCTTTGTTTTAAAGTTAGAATAACTGTTGTGCTTAACCCTCTTTAGAACAAGGCTTTTCTTTTTCCTAAATCCTCTTTGAATTATATCAAATTAAAGTCTAAAATACTGAGATGACAAGGAACCTTAGCAATTTAAGTAGACAAGCCTTGAAATAATATTGTGATCAAAGTATCAAGCAGTCTAATAAAACCCAGGTGGCTGAGGCTTATCATATATGGTCCTTATTACCTCAATTGCCCTATTTAATCGATTTCCTGGTGTCAACAAAAGTTTCTGTTATTAATTCCTCCAGTTATGGACCTGGTTAAGTGACTTCAACTTTCTGATAAGACAGCTTTTTGTCCAAAGGCTAAAAGACAGAAAAGTCTCATTTTAAAAGTTTTAGACCTGTAGTCATGTATGTTAAAAACCATTTCACAAAGGCAGTAAGGTGGCACTGTGAATAGAGGGCTGGACATAGAGTCAAGAAGACTAATTTCAAATCGAACCTCAGAAACTTACTTACCAGCTGGGTGACCTTAGGAAAGTTACTTAATTCCTGTTTACCTCAGTTTCCTCATCTGTATAATGAGCTGAAGAAAATGGCAAACCACCCAAGTATCTTTGCTAGGAAAACCCCAAATGGGGTCACAAAGAGTCAGACATGAGGGAAAAATCTAAGTAACAACAAATACAATGCCAGGCTAATTACAAAGAAGGCAGCAGATGACTCATGCTTACCATGGCTTCCAGTGGGTAATATGTTTAACCCAAAAAGCTAATGACACACATAAAAGAAAACTGTTGTACAACGTTATAAACTTGATGTACAAATAGGAGACTGATCAAATGATAAGGTATGTGGTGATTCTGCTGTCTAATCTCCCTTACCTATACACACTTTTCCATCATTCAAATGGTGCCCAAGGTACAGTGCACACTAATTCAAGTACATTTTGTTAATACTTATTACAACATGCATTATTTAGAAGGCTATTTTTCCATGTATGCAGTTCTCAATGATATTCTCTTTCAAAGAGTCAAAAATGTTTAACAGACAGCAATGTTTCATATGAAGTTTTTAACAATCATTATCAAAGATGGTAAAAATACTGAGATTATTAAATTCATCGCTCTTATTTTGGCACCAATAAATTTAACAGAATCACACAAGCAATACCAAAGGATTAATTTAATAAAATTAAAATTATATAAGAGTATTGTTAGCAAAATATAAAATTAAAATATCCCAGACCTAACTCAGTTACTCTTCCTAAGTTTTAGTGGCTTGTCTCAACTATCATTTCCAAAGTTGCACTTATAATAATCTATTTTAAAGACTGTTGTTTGGTCCTAAAAGATTCACCTTAACTACTTGAGCATTCTGGGAGTGGCACCCAGTGTTCAAATAGATTTCCCTTTTCATATTCTTTCATTCTGCTCTCCCAGATGGTATTCACAGCAGATTGCTAACACTGCACAATGTACCATTTAACCATACTGTGTACTCAGTAAAGAAGGAAACTTGCATGACAGGCTTTATCAGTATTGTCTGTTTAAGTCATCTGCAAAGCAATGGAAACAGCTTCAATTCAAGCAAAACTGTGGTATTTAATCAATCATATTTATATTTTAGGCAAACTAAGTCATCTTACTGAAACCATCATTTGGAACTCTGTTCATGGTACTTAATATGGCAACAAGAATTTTAACCCCCCCTGAAATCCTCAGATTCGAATTTAGAATCTAGCCTCAGATACTATCTCAGTGATGCTGGGCAGTCACTTAACCTCTGTTTGCCTCAGTTTCTTCATCTCTGTAATGGAGCTAATAATAGCACCTACCTCCCAGGGTTGTTGTGAGGTTGAAATAAAATAATCATTGTAAAAGCACTTGGTACAATGCCTGGCACATAATAAGTGCTATATAAATGTTAATTATCAACATTATTATTATTATTATTAATAGGAAATGCTATAAACAACACTGATTTGCAGAAGTTAACTGAGATTAAGGCATCTGAACTGTTATTATGGGACAGCTACTAAATATCCATATAACAGCAATTTTCTACCTTAAAGGCTACAATTTTAAGTTAATTATACTTAATGCCTATGAAAATGTTAAAGGTTTACTGATATTTTCTCCAAAACTACAAATCATAATTTTCCCTCACATTCTTTCCTCACTTTGATAAACCTTTCAGTTTTCTTTCTTTCTTTTTTTTAATCAGAATTAGGTTAAGATTTTCAAAATCATGGAAATTTTAGCATTTCAACATAAGGTAACAACTGAGTAAATAAGAACATCAACTGAGTAGTTTTAGCAAGTAAATACAGGTAAAAATAATAGACTCTATTAATATTATCGAGAGTCATCCAGGATGAACAGAGGGAATGTAATGGTAGACATATCACATTGAAGCTTGGAAATGAATTTTAAGTCTGGGTTCTAACAAGATACCAGGACTTCACTGTGCCTCCTAATTAGCCAAAAGGGTGCCAAGAACTAAGAAACAGGCAAGTATTACCCTGTTATTAAATGTCTCAGGTGGGGGGCAGCTAGGTGGCACAGTGGATAAAACACTGGCACTAGATTCAGGAGGACCTGCCTGAGTTCAAACCCAGCCTCAGACACTTGACACTTACTAGCTATGTGATCCTGGGCAAGTCACTTAACCCTCACTGCCCTGCAAAAAAAAAAAAATGTCTCAGGCAAAACAGTCCATGAAAACCTTTAGCAGCCTTCTCCTTTATTAGCACCGATGATTTTCAAGTATTTATTTTGAGCTAAATTTTAATACAGATGGTCAAACTTTTGTGACAAAAAGTGTTCTTGGGAGGACAAAAGGGCATTTTAAATAGAAATGAGCACACATGAATTTGTTTGAACATGTTCAGAAACCAGTGTCTGAAGAGAAAGCAGAATGGTATTTAACGTTTGTAGCCACAGAACCTAAGGAGTGCCTGACAATATTGTAGGCACTTAAAAATGATTGGGGAATTGGGATTAAGAATAATGTCTGTACAATGGATTACAAGTGTGCCAGGGACACAGTAGGCACTTAATAAATGTGTAATGTTTCAATGATGTAGAACATTTTCTAACTATAAAGCACTACATAAACTTCTGTTCAGGAAATGAGGTATGAGTCTATTAAATGATGTCCAATGAACAATACAGTTAAGTGTAAAGTAGTAAAAAAAAAAAAAGGGAGTGCCTATAATGAAGTTTCATTTATTTCTCTGGAAGCAAAAACTGTAGAAATGTAAAAATGCACGAATGACTGATAGAAGACCAGAATAGGTCTTCATATAATGTTCATTTTTCTTTGACTCCAAGTTAATTGAGAGATTTTAAAGGGGAACTAGGAAGATGCTATAAGAAATGGAAGATATATCTAAACAGATTCAAAGTTCCCTATAACTTAAGAGTCTAAAACTTAACAGTATTCTAGGAAGGATATGACCACCACTGATTTGACAGCTTCTTCATGCATCTACTTAATAATCTCAGTATTATATATCACTGGTACCTTGATTTAAAAGCTGCTGGGCCCAAACATCCTTCAAATAACTATTTCTCTTAGTTAAATTTCTGACAACAGGATAAGGGTTTAACAAGTCCATCTTCATCACCAAGTATAATGCCAAATTGTTAGTTTGAAATTTAAGGTTCTCTTAAGAGTGCCCTAAACAATTCAACGATCTCCAGTGTATTGAACACTTCACGTTTTTCTTTCATGTATGAGATTACAGCTTCAACAAACATGTTATTATCTTTAACAAATAATCAAGTTGATTGAGATTAAGAACCAAGAACCTCTTCAGTAAACCAACCCAACTTTTAAAATACTGTCTACAAGAATTCAGCCAAAATTATGCATTGTTTTTGAAATATTTGGTTTATCTAAACCATTTTTTTTTACCACAGGTAAATTAAGGATAGATGATCCACAACTTCAGAAACCTTATTATCCAGTTGAACCTTGCATATACACTTTTTTTTCAGAATCAGACAATCTGAAGATGGCAAAAACAGATAATTTTATTCGTTTTCAGAATATTATCTTCAATACATTGGGCCTAGTCACAAACCCTGACAGAAAATAACTGAACCAGAGATATCAGCAAATGTGCAGTGATAAAGGACACTACTTAGGACAGGAGCTGAGTGGAACTGAAGACTTTAAAATTTCAAGTTCTATTCAACTCCCAGGAAAAATGTTCCAATAGCCCAGAGAGCACAACAAAATCTGGTTTTATTTATTTTTTAATTGGAAAGGTTCCCCAAATTACAAAAACTGTTTCAAAAAAAAAAATCAGTCATTTACATATTTTTTAACTACCACAAAGGGAAATTCCTTGGAATATTAAGCTTTCGATTTTTTAAAAGACATCTCTGCAATGAAAAGGTAAATCAACAAATTTACATACAACTTTTCAGGAATGCAATTTGTATAAAGTACATAATATACAATGCAACTTTTATAATATCTGTCAAGCTATGTGGTCTGACAATTCTATAACAGCATTGCGAATAACCACAGAGAAGTTACAAGTCCACAAAACAATTTCCAGACTCTTATCTAAGAGTATAATTCAGTCAGCATTTTATACTACCTGTCTGACATAAATCATATCCACCTGAGGTTTGAAGCTTCAGTCAGCCAACCCCCCCCATATTCATATATAATATAGTGAATGAGTTTCTTAAACAGTTCTAAATATAGGCTGCACTTCAGTTTTTACTTCTAGTGTTTTGAGTTTTTAGTGGTTAAAAAACCCCTCATTTTGGGGGTACAGCCTATATTTGTATTGGACCAATATAGTCATATCTCAAAATGTCTATAGCTAAGGTACACATTAACATCAAACAATGATCAATGGCAAATCAAAACTGAACCCTGGTAGAAGAGAGGCTGAGGGAATAGCCTGATAATTTCACTGCCCTTAGGAGCATGATCATTATTGTGCTATTTCAGCTCTTATTAAAAAGTATAAACAGCATGACCCTGAATGCTTATTTTATATGCACATACATAACACAAATTATATAAACATACATACATACATACACATGCTTATATATGTATATATAATGAGCTAAAATATATCTGCAATACCATTTGAATAAAGTCATTATTTTGCCAATTTTATAAAAACAGCAATCTTCATACATTTCTGTACATGCCACTGAAATAAATAGAAAATAAAAGACCGATTACTAGTATATATTATTTGTGATGAAGGTCAAAGAGAAAAACTACAAGATTTATTTGAAAAGTTACATTGTAAATCAAGTAGTGACATCAGTTAAAAATTTAAGTACTGCTTTTCTACTCTCGTCCAAGTATTCGTCTAAACTTTACTAAATAAAAGCTAGAGTACTACCACAAGAAAAGGGATACAAACCTCAAACCTGCCCCTCCTTCCCTCTTTCCTCCTAAAAAGGAAGTGGAAAACCCACTCTAAAATGGATGTAAGTTAAGCCACGAAGCCAAAATGGGACAAGCAATCAACCCCAAACAGAAAAAAGCCTTCTGAGCTATGAAAAACTCACTTAAGGATGAGTAGAAAAGCAAGGACTAAAAAGCTTCACTGAGAAATACAATAGGCATAAGTTATAGGAGATCATACCTATGTGAAAAACTGGCAAAATTAACCCCCAACATACGATAATAAGTAAGAATATGTCTGCTAGCTGTTCTATATCATTTAAATAAATTAGGAGGTAGGGTAGGTAGCCCAGAAGCTAAATTTCAAGAAGTTCTGAGACAATTTAAGGGAAATAAAAATAGCAATACCCTGTTAAACTGTTCTTTGTTTACACAAAAAAATAATTTTTTAAAGTTTGCTAACAGTAAGGCAATTTATTATTTAATATATTATCTTAAGTGAAATGAGAAATCACATAAACATCTTAAAATTGCTCTCATTCCATAGAAGTTTTAAATGTATGTATTTATATGTATAAAATCAGAAATTTAAACTGTTGGAAATAGTAATTTAAGGATTATATCTTTAGACTTTAAAACCAGGAATTTTAAATACTGCTTAAATACTATATCCACCTGTAATTTTCAAATCTTAAAGTATTATTTTAAGTCTACTCAAAATTTGAACAGGTTTTATTTGGATTCATTCCAAACCATAGCACTTAAAAAGTTTGGGGACCAAGGGAGGTTATAGTATAAAACTCTTTAATTTCTTTAAGCAGAAAATCTTTTACCTTAGAAAATCTTTTACCTTAACCACATTTTCAATCATAGATCCATATTTGCACATGCACTTTTCTAAGTTAAAAAAACAAAACCCAAAAGGTTTTCCTCCTAAAAATATGTGAAACAAATTTTTTATTTTCAGAACCTTAAAAGAGAATAAAATATCAGAATGAGTTTTTTTAATATATGTTTTAGTTCTTATGGTCTAGTGTATCGGTAGATTTTTTTAAAAGTAATTTTGTTTTTATTCAAAGACCTCTGAGTGATCAGAATAAAATAAGTGAGGTAAAATCCACAAAAAAACCCCTGCAAATGCTATGGGTGGGTGTGGGTGTAGAGGGAATCAATATATAGTAAAGTTTTAACATCTTCAAAACAATTACAATACCCTGAAGATTTATAACAAAATTCATTTTATAAAGTCCTTACATGTTTATTTTTAAGCATTAATTAATTGAAGTAAATTATTTTAAAAGGGCTAAGTGCCAGTTGTTACTAAATTTTTATTAAACATTAAGCCGATATTAATCTCATAATGGATTCTTTTTCTTTTCAAACATTCCAAAAACCTGATGACTTTTCTTAATTGGCTACCAGAACAGTAACCACAATTTCTTTAATATAAATGTTAGGAAATCTGAAAAATGAGTATAGGGAAAACTACCTGGATTCTAATTTTAAAATCCCATACTGTTCAAAACGAAGTCTCCATTTTACCTGAAGATAGCAATGGCCATGTTTTGTTTTAAGTTTCCCCAGTGCCAGGCTACAGGGTCAAAATTTATAGGACTGAATTTTCCAAATCAATTTTTCACAAATCCAGTCTGCTCTGTGAGCAAGCACCATAAACCAATATCTACAAGGCCAATTATTTGTGGACCCTGAAAATATTTTGAAAGAAACCTGGCATATTTCTTTGTCTAAGTAATTATTTGAGATGCTTAATATAACAAAACAAGTCAATGGATCAAAATTCCCCACCAATAGTTACTTTAAAGCAAAGAGCATTCAAAATTTGTGAGTTGGTATCTAGTATTTAAACTATAAGCAAAAGCCGTTCTTTTCCAGTAAGTTTTTTACTGATGAAAATTTTTAAATTTTCAAAATTCCTATAGATTTTTAATGTTTCTTATCAACCCATTTCTCTTAAAGGTAACTCAGAAAAACAAGTGGTCTTTGAAAAAAATCAACTGAGCAAAATGATGAGATAGCTGATATATTAAATAATGGCAGGGAGTAGTTAAAGATAATAAAAAAGTACTTAAATGTTCCAAATAATTTATATTTTTAAGTCATACTAAGAGAATAAGGAATGGTAAAGTTTTCCAGGTTTTCTATCCTGACAGTCTAGTCCTTGGACTCCAAACCAGGGATAGATACAAACCCACAACTTTAACTGAAACAATAAAAAATTCTCTCAAAGCTTTTCTAGATTCCCAAAAAAGCTTTACTCCTATTATTGTAGCCTTGTAAGCAAACTAAAGTAATAGGAAAGAAAGGAAAGTATCAAAGGAAATAAGTGATTAAGTAGAGAAAAAGAATCCAGGATGTTAAGCATCGTTTCTTCATGTAGATTATATTATATAATATATTCCCTTCCTTACTCCCCCAACAGAACACAATTTTAACATTTATGAATATTCTATATAGAGAGAATAAATATACTAGTTCTACTTTCAACAGCTTTTTCTCTACCATAGTTTGATTTTTTCCATGGTAATATGGAAACAAAAGGATGTCAGTGCTATAATAGTTGATCTTTTAAAATATATGTGTACATGTTAGAATAAGCATAAAGACTTTGTATAACAAAATCCCAAGTATTTTGAAATCTTTTTAAAAATTAGTTATTAAACATTGATACATAGAAGAAATATGCTAAAAACTTTAAAACCAAAATCTCAACAGGTAGCACCTATTAATATGCAGTCTGGAAAGGTCACACATAATGTCTTAATGCTGCTTTTTGAGAAAGAACCTGCTTCGATAAGCCAAAGTTCATTTTCACAAGTCAGGTACTGACCAAAGCAAAATCCAAATCAATCGCTCTTTCTCTTTCCTCTCCTCTCCGTCCCCCCCCCCCCCCCCCCCCCCCCCCGCCCAAAAACAAGCAGTGCAGGAAAACTGTTTATTTTGGTCTAAAGCTGATCACACCAGTGCAGTATTAAAGTCAGTCTGCTGTGAGTTATTGGATCTATATGTAATTCAGTGCACTTCATAACATTTTAGGAATTCAATTGTATAAAACAATATCTGAATCTTATCAGATGAACAGTTTTTTCCCTTTTCTTAAACCTCAGGTTGCATATCTCAAAAAACAAATTAGTCCTTGGTTCTTCTAAGCTTGATAATAGTGCCCCCTAATGGGAAATTTAGTGAGTTTTTCAACCAATGTTTAAACCAAATCTCTTTTAATGCAGCCAGCATTAATTCACAGATAGATGATATGTGCAAGTACCAGGTTTTTCAAAAATTAAGATTTAAGGAAAGCCAACATTTTGAGACAAAAAAGTTGCAGAGAATCAGGAAGAACTTGGGGGGAAAACTACTTGCAACACTGATTTTTTTTAAACTTGTGCACCCATCATAAATACTAACAGCCCAGAACAAGTTAACAGTTAAAATCAGCTAACAATTTTTGTGTGGAACATATGAATTCAGTTTACTTTCCGTGAAACACCAGATTTGAAGAAAGCCTATATATATATACAATGCCAGATACAAGCCTATGACCTTATAATACCAAAATTTTAACCATGTCTTCCTTCAAGCACAGCTTGGGCAAGGTGGAAAGAAAAGGGCACACAGTTGGGGTCAAAAGACCAAGATTCAAATGCCATCTCTGTTACTATCTGTTTGACTCTGGGGAAAATCACCTTTATGGGCTTTAGTATGCTGATTTGTAAAATGAGATTACTGTAATTGCTGATTTCTATGGTCCAGGTCCCTTCTACATTCCTACTTGACTTATTTTTAATTTTGTGGCCTCTCTCCCCAAAGACTCTATAAACAGTTAACAAAACAAAATTTTTAAATCTCATTTAAGTCAAAAAACAAAAGTATCTTCTTCTGACTTTTCTCAGTGAAACTATGAAAACTACAATACCTAATGTATATAGTCTGTTAAGCAAAAAACTTCACATTACAAGTAGATACAACATAAAATCACTATTAATGGAAATAAGACTAAATAATGAAATATTAATCTAGTTTTTAATCCAAATGAAGCTTTATCCACTACTACCCATTACTCTACCCACTCTACTCGTTCTCCATTCAGCTATCAATAGCCAAGTAAAATTGGCCCCAAATTTATAGCTTCATAGGGTTGCCCTTTTGCACCTGCCACCTAACTTTACTAACTGTAAGGAAGAGAACTCCTGCTATCACCATCGTTTGGACCTTTATTACCATGTGCCCAGTCAACTATAACTGCATTTTCATATAACAGTATTTTGTATCCGTCGTCATTAGGCACACATCAGGTATTATCTTGGTTACAGTAAGTCATTTACATTTAGGTCAGACCTCCCTAATATACTATAAGGTCCATAAGGACAAAGACAATATTTTACTGAAGTTTATATTTGTCCCAGCACCTATGACAGTGATCTGCACATAAGGAGGCATAATATTATGGAAATGTTGTTCAGCATTCCCTACTCCTATAACAAACTACAGTGACATTCAAATGAATATAGGCTGTAGATTCAATTCTTTAAGTGGCACCTGAACCTCAAAGTTCAGCTCTTCAATCAAATTTTCCAATTTTTTCATGTGTACCATGAACATTCAATGAATATCCACTGACCAATAGGTAATCCCCTAAAAAGAGACTGAAAATTAAAGAAAAAAATACAGCACAGTCCCTCTACCCTCCAGTAACTTTTCATCTACTTGAGAAAACAGGACAAAGATAGGTAAAACCATTAAACAATATGAGGCAGGATACAGTTATTCTTGGTTGTAAGATTAAGTGTTAAAACAAGTATAGTTAATGTATCAGCCTCTGGGTGTGACTCTGTATGTGTTGTATCCATAGCCAAAACACAAAAATTTAAAACTTAGAAAATAAAACAAAAAGCCCCAGCAATTTCCAGTCATACAGGGTTCTGTACTGTTCAAAGTGTTTTTCATATACATTATTTCAGTAGGTGGGCCAGGTATTATTATCCCATGTTATTGATACCAAAAGTGAGACGAAGAGATTCAATGCCTTGGCTAAAATCACAAGGGTATTTAGTGGTACAGCCTAATCCTGAGTCCAGTGTTCATTTAAAACATCCTTGTCACTACCCACCAACTCTCTGCACCCTAGAACTTTTCTCTGTAAGAAGAGTCAAGCAAAACAATTACTCATGGTCTGAAAACATAAACCTCATTCCACATCCATACTCAACTCCCTTTCATTCTTTTGGTTTTTTTTTTAAAGGCAGGGCAATGACGGTTAAGTGACTTGCCCATGGTCACACAGCTAGTAAGTGTCAAGTGTCAGAGGCCGGACTTGAACTCTGGTCCTCCTGAATCCAGGTTCAGTGCTTTATCCACTGCGCCACCTAGCTGCCCCCTATTTATAGCAGCTCTTTTTTTCTTTGTTTGTTCATTGGTTGGTTGGGCAATGAGGGTAAAGTGACGTGCCCAAGGTCACACAGCTAGTAAGTGTCAAGTGTCTGAGGTCAAATTTGAACTCAGGTCCTCGTGACTCCAGGGTTGGTGCTCTATCTACTGCACCACCTAGCTGCCCCCACTCAACTCCCTTTCAGATGAAAGGAAGCATGTTTCACCATTAGCCCTCTTGTAAAGACCTGATTCATCAGAATTCCCATCACAACCCTTTCAATGTTCCTTTTACTTAATAGTTTTTAAAAAAGCATTTCCAAAACTGAAAGCTTTATCTTTCCACACCAATTATTCCCACTTCCAAACTTCCCTATTATTATAAAGGGTACCACCATACTCATAGGGCTTGAAACCTAGGCACTGTTCTTAACTGCTCACTCTCTCGCCCTTCCCCTATATCCAATGTGTTATCTTCATTACATTCTGTCTACACCCCTTCTCTTCTCCAACACTGCTACCATCATGGTATGAGCCCTCATCACCATACCTAGACTACTGGAATTGTCTACTAGTCTTTCTGCCCTAAGTCTTTATCCACTACTACCCACTACTCTACCCACTCTACTCATTCTCCATTCAGCTATCAATGTGATTTTCCTAAAAAAGCATACAGATCTAGTCAAGTCAATCTCTCTCAGGTCGGTTCCCCACATCTCCTCCCATTCAATCAACTCCAGAGGCTACTTCCCATCTCTAGGTTCAAATATAAAATATTCTGACTTTCAGACCCATCATAACTTGGCCCCCTGCTACCTTTACAGTCTTCTTATGTTATTTGTTCTCAGCAAAGCCCTCTTCCCCACCATCTCTTCGATCCAGTGACACCAGCCTCCTTGCTTTTCCTAGCAAAAGACACTATCATCTCCCTAATTCTGTGCATTTTCACTGGCTGTCCCCCTTGCCTAAAATGCACTCTTTTCTCATCTCAGCCTTCTGACTTCCTTTAAGTCTCAGATAAAATCCCACAAACCCCACTTTTCCTGATACACCATAATGTTACTGTCTTCCCTCTGTTGACTATCTTCAATTTATCCATCATATATTTTATTTATACATTGTTGTTTTGAATGTTGTCTCCAGATTTTACTGAGAGCTACACTTGAAGGCAAGACCCATCTTTTGCTCTTCTTTGTGTCCCTAGCACTTAGTATAATGCCTGACACAGAGTAAACACTTAAATGCTTGTTGCTTACCTATTTATTCATTTTTTATGATGTAAAAATAATTCATTATATTCATATACTTCAATTCATTCAGCCACCTTCAAGTGATGGGCACTTCATTTCGAAATCATATCTTTTCTTTTAATCTCCTCAACCCCAACCAACTCTTCCTGATCTCATTTGGGGGTTTTGTTGGCAGAAATATTAGAGTGATTTGCCATTCCCTTCTCCAGCTCATTTTACAGAGGAAGAAACTGAGGCAAAGACAGTTAAGTGACAGCCAATAAGTGTTTGAGGCCAGATTTGAACTCAAGTATTCCTGACTCCAGCCTGGCACTTTTACTCACTGTACTGCTCAGAAATCTCCCCCTTTACCTGTTGAGTTTAGTGTATTTCCATCTAACTCTGTATGTGTGTTATGTGTATGTGTGTATATATGTGTTCAAATCCTCCTTTGTCTGATTCAGTTAAGAGAGAAGTTCAGTCGGGGAAGCTAGGTGGCACAGTGGATAAAGCACCAGCCCTGGATTCAAGAGGACCCGAGTTCAAATCTGACCTCAGACACTTGACACTTGCTAGCTGTGTGACCCTGGGCAAGTGACTTAACCCTCATTGCCCCCCACCCCCAAAGAGTGAAGTTCAGCAGATGGCTGCTTCCCTAGCCCTTCCTGTTTCTATAGTCTTCTGACATACCCCCAACTATAAAAAATAACAAGTGATACACCCCCTTTTTAATTATGCCTTCTTGATCTTTTCTTATATTACTGAATTCCTATTTTATATTCCCTTCATTTTTCCCCTCTTCATACTCCCACACCAAGAACAATATATACCAAAGTCCTATTTTTCTTATTTAACTCCCTCTCAATATCATTTGAAGACAGCAAGATTGTAAATAGGAGACTAGTTCCTTCTCCATCATCAGAATATTAGCACTACATCATAAAAGCCCATTCAAATGTTCAAATACATTTGCCTTTCTAGGTTTCTCTTGACTCTTCCATTTGTACTTCAAAGTTCCTACTCAACTCTTTTTTTTTTTCTTCATCAGAAGTATTTGGAAGATGGCAGAGGAAAGGCAGTAAGCACTTGGAGCTCCTGACACAATTACTCAAAAAAACTCCAAATAATGCCATAAGACAATTCCTGGGGCAACAGAACCCACAAAAGGATGGGCTGAGATCATTTTCCAGCCAAAGACGGCTTAGAAGTTTGGCAGGAGGGGTCTGCTGTACTGGGGTAGGAGTAGAGCCCAACCCCATAACCGTACTGACACAAAAATATTTGAAAGTTCTATACACCATTAAAAAGCCATGCATCTTGAGCTGATGATGAGTGAGATGAGCAGAACCAGAAGAACATTGTACACAGTATCATCAACATTGAGTGTTGATCTACTGTGATGGACTATATTCTTCTCACCAATGCAATGGTACAGAAGAGTTCCAGGGAACTCATGATAGAAGAGGATCTCCAAATCCAAGAAAAAAAAAAAAAAAGAACTGTGGAGTATAGATGCTGAATGAATCATACTATTTCTTTTGGTTTTGGTGCTGTTGTTTTTTTTTCTATTTTGAGGTTTTTCATCATTGCTCTGATTTTTTCTCTTATAACAGGACTAATGCAAAAATAGGATTAATGTTATTATGTGTGTGTGTGTATATATATATATATGTGTGTGTGTGTGTATAGATATATCTATATCTATATATGTATATTTATATGTATATAGATATATAGATATAACCTATATCAGATTACCTGCTGTCTAGGGGAGGGGGGAGGGAGGGAGAAAAATCTGAAATTGTAAAGCTTGTATAAACAAAAGTTGAGAACTATCTTTACATGTAATGGAAAAAATAAAATACCTTATATGTAAAAAAAAAAAAGTCATGCATCCCCTTCCAGGATTATACTCAGCTTTGCAAAGTTATTCTTGATTGTTAGCATATTATTATTATTTGCTTTTAGAATATTGCATTACAGGAGGACCTCCTCTCGTTTATCACAGAACCTGGCAGGTTCTGTGTAATCTTCACTGTGGTCCCTGGATATCTAAACTGCTGCTTTCTGATTTTTTTTTCCTTAATATGGGAGCTCTGGATTTTGGCTATAACATTCCTGAGACTTTCCCTTCTGGATCTTCTCTCAGGATACGATCAGTTCATTCTATCTTCACTTTGCCCTTTGTTTCTAATAGAATTTTCATTTGTGATTTTTTGAAAACATAGTGTTTAGGTTTCTATTTCTTGGTTTGTTTTTCTGTATATTCCCTGCAGAAAAATGCACTTTTTTTTCTTCTGAATCACTGTCGGAGTTATTAAGGAGTTACTAAGTTGAAATTGTAGATATCTCTGGATCTACAAGAATTCTTTAGAGTGATTAGTTATTTTCTTCAGTTTAATCAACTCTTCTCCTTAGTTTCTAAATTGGGGCTTTGTGCCAGGGAAAGGCCACTTCTACCTCCTACTTTTGAGTGGGATAGTAGGCTCTGGTAGACCTCAACAAGGATCACCTGTGACTCTGTGCTCATTCCCACCCCCATATGCCCAAAGCCCTGATCTTTGCACTGGGTCTTCAGGGCCCTATATGGTATTTCAGTACAAAGAGCTAGGGAACTCAAGAGTCCAAAGGTCGGGGGCGGCTAGGTGGCGCAACAGATAAAGCACTGGCCCTGGATTCAGAAGTATCTGATTTCAAGTCCGGCCTCAGACACTTGACACTTACTAGCTGTGTGACCCTGGGCAAGTCACTTAACCCCAATTCCCTGGCGGAAAGAAAAAGAAAAAAAGAGTCCAAAGGTCTAGAATATTCCAATCTGAGTGCTGCCCAAAATGTTAGCATACCAAACTGGTCATTACTACTTCTGGTCGCTTCTAACATCCATTTTGTAGGTCTCCAAGTGTCTGAAGGATTTCCTAGGGGAGTCCTATGCTCTTGCTACCTTTAAGCCTGTCTCTGATGCACTATGATGCTACCAAAGGCACCGGCTGTTCTGGCTTTTATACTGTCTATGAGCTTCTCATTAACTGTACAATTCTGGGGTGCAAGAAGTCATTGACTGCAGTTGCTGAATGGATTTCTTGCTCATTATTCCAGCTGGTGCTATTTTTTGTTCTTTTGAAAGAATAGGATATAGGAGCTAGGCCATCTACGCCATTTCTGGTAGTCATTTTAGAAGGAAAACTTTTCCTTTGTACCCGTAGTTTAAACTGTTTCCCTGGTCCTGCTTATTTGGCTCTGCATCACTCTTCATGTCCTGTGGCTCCAAAGTATTCCTTTATACTGAGATCACATGGTCTGTTCAACTATTCCCCAAAGGGCATCCTTTGGTTTCAATTCTTTGCTACTACAAAAACTGCTTCTATAAATATTATTTCATTTGTAAGACCTTTCTTCATCAGTTGGTGGCCTTGAGTTTAATGAAACAATGGACTATACCAAGTTCAATTGCTTCTAGACCTAGCTTACCTAGCCTAGATCTTGGATTCATTTTTCTTTTTTAACCAGTACCCCCCAATGGTTTTTTTAGAATACAATGCTGTTATATTTAAATTTAATCTTTGTCCCCTATGAAATATTTCATCTTATCTCCCTAAGCCTCAGTTTCCTTATCTATGAAAGGAGCTTAAACTATCTTTAATATTCAATCCTTCTCTAAAATTTCAAGCTTCTGCTCACAACAGTATCTAAGCTTCTTCAGTGAATTCAAAATATAATTCAATAAACACATGAATTGCTTAGTTTTGATATGTGTCCTTGAAGCCTAACATGGTAACTCCCAGAGATTACTGGGGATACATAAAAGATAAACAATTCATGACCTCAAGAAGCTTATAGACCATCTGCAACTTTTCTAGGACATATCTATTAATGAGATACACTCACAAAACGAATAGTTATGGTTTTGTAGGTATATAAATATAAGCATCTAGACAGTCACTGATACCTATTAAAATTGACTGGCATTACATCTTAAAACAGAAGTGAAGGCAAAGCTGAAATAAATTATATACAGATATGGGATAATTGGATGATTTTTTTCTAAGAAACCATGCCCCTGTGAGAAACATGTTTGCTTCCTCATGCAAATATTTTTTAAATATAAGTGGCTTGTGAATATTTGTATAAAGGCATAGGGAAATGTGACAAAAGTACAACTCCTCTATAATATTTCTTAAAATTTTCTGAATTTAAAATGAGGGAAAGAACAATCTGAAATATTATACATGTACAAAGACAGGAATTCCTCAGAAGGATAAAACACTAGCCCATTTTTTTTGGTAGGGCAATGAGGGTTAAGTGACTTGCCTAGGGTCACACAGCTAGTGTCAATTATCTGAGGCTGGATTTGAACTCAGGCCCTCCTTAATCCAGGGCTGGTGCTTTACCCACTGCGCCACTTAGCTACCTTTAGCCCATTTTTAATACAATTTGGTCACTATCAAATACACATAAAACTTAGCACTAAGCACTGAATTTCATTTACTAAGTCAGAGAAGAACCCTACAAATTACTAGTGTATAAATTCTGAAATTCTATGGTTCTATGAAACCTAACCCCAGGTATTCAGGGAGAAATGAACATGTCATGTTCACTTCAAGACTGCCCCCCCCCAATTTTTTTTTTAAATAGCAATTATCAGTTCCATTATAATCCTGAATGAGAAATAAAAACATTAGGGACAATAAAACAGACTAACGGGGAGGACTTTTGCAGAAAGGCTGATATAAACCAGAATCTCAGTATCACAGAATCAGAGTTTAGAAGGGACTTCATTTGTTACTAAGTCCAACCTCCTCCCTGATACAAGTTTTCCCTCCAATAATGAGGAACTGTTTCTGAGACAATCTATTTTCTTTCAAAATATTAAAAGGTACTTCCTTGCCAGTGAAATCAGATACCCAGTCCCAATCTTTATTCCTCTCTTCTTTATACTGGGCTAAAGCCTACTTCCCTATAAATAATTCCACGTGTTATTACTAATCATCCTCTCTAGAATCACACTGGGTAAAAGTCTAATCCTTCTTACACGAGAAAATTTTCAAATATTTAAAGGCAGGGATCATATTCTTCCCATACCCCACAACACACACTTAAGTTTCTTACAAAATTATAGGATCATGAATTTGGAGCTAAAAGGACTTTTAAAAAGATCACTATTAAAAGATCACTATGCGGGGCAGCTAGGTGGCGCAGTGGATAAAGCACCGGCCCCTGGATTCAGGAGGACCTGAGTTCAAATCTGGCCTCAGACACTTGACACTTACTAGCTGTGTGACCCTGGGCAAGTCCCTTAGCCCCAATTGCCTCACTTAAAAAAAAAAATCACTCAGTCCAACTATCTCATTTTACAAATAAGTAAATTGAGGCTGATAGAGGACAATCCCTGCCTGACCCAGGGTTATAAAAACAGAAAGCATCTGAGGCAAGATTCTAACATATGTCTTACTAACTCCAAGTCTAGTGAGCAATATCAAACACACCATGCTATTTCTTAAATACCTTCAACCAGTCTGCATAAGCTACACTTTCAAAACCTCTCATTATCAGGCACTCTCCACTAGACAAGATTCAGCCTTCTCAATGATGTTTCTCCTAAAATGTGGCACCTAGCATGAAAAATTATACTTAAGAAGTCTTCTAGCCAGCAAACTACAGAAAAGACGACTATGACTTCCAATATCTTAGACACAATAATATAGCCCAAGGTCACATTAACTTTTTTGGTTGCCTAGATTCTACAATAATCACAGCTCATAAAGATAATAATGTCCCCCCAAAAAAGTGCTTAAAACCCTTTGAACCCAGTGCAGAAAAAGAAAAGAAAAAGGCTAAATTTGGAGTCAGAGCTTGGTTTATATTCTAACTCAGCAAGGACTTTCTGAGAGAGAGAGAGAGAGAGAGAGAGAGAGAGAGAATGAATAAATTGTTTTCTTTAAAGTCCTTATAGCATTTTTTTGTGGTATCAAAGGACAGAAATAAAGCCAGTACCCACTAAGGAATGGCTAAACATTGTGGTATATGAGTAATGTATTATTATTGTGCCATAAGAGGAATTCAGAAAAACATAGGAATACTTGTATGAAATGATGCCATGTAAACAATACCTATGACTAAAACACATAGACAAATGTACATTAACTATAAAAATATAAATGAAAAGAATAAAAGGAAGCTGAACACCACAATGATAAAAACCAATTATTGCTCCAACAAAGGTTAAGACAATAAACTTCCCTGTTTTGGCTAGATGGTTAAGGAATGTCCCATATGATATCAGACTAGGTCAATAAGTGATTAGTTTTGCTTAGTTACTTTTTTTTGTTATGGGGAAAAGTGACAGATATTTTTAAAAAGGTGTCAATAAAAAATTAAAGAAGGGAAGAAGGGAAAGGGAAAGGAAGGGCAATCCCAAATCAAAACCCTGCAGGGGAGGAAGAAGAGGAAACAACAAAATAATCTCAAACTGGTCTTAAACTAGGATACAGGACCTGAAAGGATAAAGAAAATGACAGCAGTTTACTCATCTGGCTAAAATGTGATAAGGGAGGATACAAATATAGCAGCCTGTGGATATCATGGAGCAAAGAATCTGGTTCTGGGACTACAACAGAGGGGAAACTTTCAAATAAATGTCAGTTCTCTTATCTTCCTTAAATTATGGTCCTAAGACTCTTTAACTTAAATGCTTTATATTGTAAACATCTGATACAGCTTTATTCATGATCCAGTGTACTGTTCAGAGGGAATGGGCAACACAGAGTAAGGTGGCACATGTAATTTATATAGATTTCAAGTGTTATCAGGAAAAAAAAAAAGAACTTGTGGGGAAAGTTCTAGTTATTCACTTGATCTTTCCATCCCCACTATCATCCTAAATCTCTTCTGCCCCTTGTGACTAAAAAAAAAACTACCAAAAGACCAACTACAATAGATGCCTCCACTTTCTCTCCTCCTCCATCTTCTTAACCCTTTATAATCTGGCTTCCAACCTTACCATTGCAATCAAACTGCTCTCTCCAAAATTACCAGTGATCTCTCAGTTGGCAAATCCAATAGCCTTTTCTCAATCCTCATTCTCCTTTGACCTCTCTACAGCCTTCAACACTACTGATCACACTCTTCTCCTTGATACTCCTTTCTCTCTAGGTTTTCAAGACAACAACTACCTATCTCACCACTCCTCAGTCTCCTTTACTTCCGAAGAATGCCCCCTAACCACAGATATCCCTCCTCTGAGTTCTGTCCTGGGCCCTCTTCTCTTCTCCCTCTACTTCATTTGGTGATCTTATCAATTTCCATGGATTTACTGAAATCTCTATGCTAATGATTCTCAAATCTATCTATCCTGCCCAATAAATTCTGCTGACCTCCAACCCTGCATCTCCAACTTGCCTTTCAGCTATCCCAAAATGTATATCCAGAAGACATCGCATATTCAACATGTCCAAAAACAAACTCATTTACCTTCCCCTAAATATTCCCCCTCTTCCTACCTTCCCTATTATTAAAGAGGGTATCACCATTCTCCCACTCCCTCAGACTCACAACCCACGAGTCATCCTGGATTCCTCACTATCTCTCACCCCGCCATATCCAATCAGTTGCCAAGGCCCATCAATTTCACCTACTCTCCTCTGACATGACCACCATTCTGTTACAGCTCCTCATCATTTCATATCTAGACTATTACCACAGCCTGTGGGTGGGTCTAGCTGCCTGAAGTCTCTCCCCAGGTCTGGAATGCTCTACCTCCTCATCTCTGCCTTCTGGCTTCCCTGGCATCTGTTTAAACTCACTTAAAATTCCATCATCTCCAGGAAGTCTTTCCCAAACTCTCTTAATTCTAGTGCCTTCCCTTTGTTCATTATTTCCTATTTATTCTGTATATAGTTTTTACTTAGTAATTTGTTGTCTCCCTCATTAGATTATGAGCTCCTTGAGGCTAAAACTATCTTTTATCTATTTTTGAATACTCAGCACTTAGCACAAGTGCATGGTACATAGTAAGTACACAATAAATGTGTACTGATTTATTATTCAAAGGTTACAACAGAAACACAATAATGGTATCTTTCTGAGGGAAAGGGGGAACCTAGATAATGAAAAAATCTGAGGATGGGAAAAGCAATAGCTTACAAAATTTAAAATGTGAGGGAACAGACTAGATCAGTGACATCAAACTCAAACAGAAACTTCATACAGGTACATATTGCCTTAGAAACTCAAATATTAACATTATTTATGTTTTATTATATTTTATTTTGCTAAATATTTCCCAAGTACATTTTAATGGTGTGGCCTCCAGGCTGTTGTGGGCCTGCATGTAGCACCCACCTCTACCCCATGGTCTGAGACTTCTGTACTAAATGATCTTTGATTGGTAAAATATGAATTGCTAAACATGTTTAAGAAATAAAAGTACCTGAAATACAGATACTAAGGAATGCCATATAAAAGCATATTTTAATAAATAAGGATGATTTGTGATTAATACATCAATGCCCCAAATTTTACCTTCCTTCATTCAAACACACCAATTATCTTGTCATAGTATGAAACTTGCCTTCTAAAATGCTAGGAAACAGCTAGTTCTCCTAAATAGGCAACAATATCCTAAGGAAACTTTGTAAACGATGAGTTTAGAGAAATCATTTTCATAATGGAAAAGTAAGCTTCATCTAGTCCTTTCCCAAATTATTACAAATGCCAAGGTAGATAAAGCCAAATTAAGTTTTACTGTAGATTTTAAAATGTATACCCAAAGCATACACATGCTTTTCATAAAAACTCAAGAGGCTGACAGAAGAGTGATGTCAGATCAATTCTTAAACATAAAATGAAAGTCTGTTGTAGAAAATGTTCTTGAAATGCCCACTAATAAGGAGTACAGAAAAGACATGAGAAAAACACCATTACCTTCATCAAAATCAGCATCATCCTCTGTGTGCTGGGGAAAGGGAAAACAGTTGGTGATTTCAAGTCTGTCTTCCACCACCAGTCCCAAAAGTACTCCCTGGACAACTTCATTCCCCTGTCCTTCTTCTTGGTAATGTTTAATTATTTTCAAAACAACCTAAAAGAAATCATATAAATAGTTTTACAGGTATTTACAGAGATCTAAAATCTTTTCTCTGAAAGAAAATAGATTGCAATGCTACTGAATATAAATGATAATAAAAAAATAGAAGCACTAATAAAATGCAATATGGAGGAATGCACTGATAAGAGAGATGGGAGGGAGGGAGGAAGAGGGAGAGAATGTATATGTCCCAGCTAATAAGTTCAGGGACTTAGCAGTCAAAAGACTGATAAGATCATTATTTTTTTATTCAAGATAACTTAGAAAAGCTGTCTAGTTCAAGGTTTCTGTCCATTGGTTTAAGGTTAAGTTTTCACTTGTCACTACTGCCTTTAGATACCAATTAACTATTCAGTTATTAACCTTTATTTTGGACTTAAATTTGAGGGATGACGGGGGGGGGGGGGGATGGACGACATGCAGGGTGAAGCATGTAGGTGAGAAATTATATTGTAGTCATAATGGTGATAGATAATTCAATAGCACTTCCAAGAAAGGTTGGCACCCTCTTCATGATAGTTTGTGTTTGTACTGCATGGTAGAGGCACAATGCCAACTAAAGATCTGAGCTGGAGGACCTGGGTTGAAATCTCCCCTATGACTCTTCTTAGAAGCATGGTATCAGGCAACTCCCTAATAGGGCTGACTTAACTTATGAAGTTGAGTTTGACTGATCTGGTGCAGGAAATACCCTGTAGGTTCGTTCTTACGTTGAAAGGGGATAGTACTCATTTAAACCCATTAACCAGAAATGCAATTTACAAGTTTAGAACAGAATACTTGTTAGAAATGCTTATTAAGACAGTCATTTTCCCTAAAAACTGTTGTGGGATCTATGTAAAAGTATTCAGAAATATAATATGACATGATAGAAACCCTTCTCAGCCAGACCAAGGGCCAATCAGATTGTGGGAAGTAGAAAGGAGGCCAAGGGCTAGGGTTTGAGGAAACTAGGGAAGTGATGGAAGGATAAAACACTCCTTTCTTCCCTCTTACTCCAATCCTAGTAGAAGGAATGGTGACTATCTCACACAAGCAGCACAAAGAGAATGAGGTTATTGAATGCAAAGAGGTGGAGAATTCTATCATCGATATGTATGGTTCTTTTATTTGGGAGATTTTTAGTTACAAAAATGCAGTACAGCTTTAGGCCTTTAATGGCAATGTCCATAGAAACCACAAGATGGGGATGTTACCCCTATGAAAAGCTGCCTCTCTGTGCAGGTCTTCTGTTAGTACCAGGATCATAGGACTAGAAGGAACCATCTAATCCAACAACTCCCCTTTACATATGAGGAAAAGGGGGCTCAGAGTGAAGTGATCTGCCCAAGGTCACCCAGTAGTAAGTAGCAGAACCAGGAAACAAACCTATTATCTTCTCACTCCAAAATCTGCTTTTTCCTGAACCATATACTTTGCTATCTCTCTACTTGTCTTTTCTTCCTCTATCCTTTTAATTGTGAACAACATAGAAATTAAGAATTTTATTTATTAGGAGTTGTTTCATGTTGACCACGTACAAGGAAGGCAAATAAGAACATTTCATATTTCTCACACATACACACACACACACACACACACATATGCGAATATATGTATCTAAGTTACTTTTTTTTATCTTATTTCTCTCTGGATTGATTTCTCTTCTGAAGGTCAGTGATTCCAGAAAAAAACAAAAAACTGTGGCGTTGTTTGTGCTAAAGGGGCTCAAGTTTTTTTCTGAAAGCATATTAGTCCTCAATAATGAGAGGAAACTAGAAGGAAGAAGCATTCTTTCTTTGGAGACTAACACTCCAGGTGCTTCTGTATTGGGACCTGACCTCATGCTAATCACCAGATTTGAAAATTTACAGAATATTTTCTTTCTCCAGAAGCTTGCTTCTATTAACAAAGATACTTCCATAAAGTATATGAAGATGCCACAAGAGGCTATAGGTAAATTGGCTGATAAGGTAAACTGTTCTCAACTTCCTGTACTTTGCCTCATTCCTACTCCCATAGTAATGTTTCCTAAAATATAGTCACCACATTCTTCTAACTAAGGCTTAACCATTATCATTTGGAAGAGTCTCAGCAAGGAATCCCAAACTGCAACAAGCCAACCAGATGTTATCTTCTGAGGTGATGCTATAGTTATTTTTATTCCTATTCTTTATTATTCAGTATAAACAATGGGACATGGCAGAAGCAATCATTAATGAATATAGCTTCAGGAGAAAAACATTGGATTCTTTAAAATAAAAATTCATTTAGCCCTTTCTCTGGACCTTCCCTTTCCCAAAAGATGAAAATAAGAACCAAAAAGAAGGGATACTGGAGTATAATTCTTAATTCAATAAAGGAAAAGATTTCAGGTTGTACCTGGCTTATACATAAATGGCTGTGAACTGAGGCCCCTGAAGAAACAAAGTGAGTATTTTGGCTAAATCTTCTGCTCTGAATAAGGACAATGAAAAAGCAAAAACCTTTTTCCTGCTGGCATAACCTCTAAGACTGATCTCTCAATCTCACACCATAAATCGTCAATTTCATGAAAGAGGCCTAGAATTGTCATATTTTTAAAATGAACTTTGTTTCGAATTTGTCTTTAAACAGTGCTTTAAAATATTCCCTCAAAGATTATATAGAAAGAAAGCTTTGAAAAACTCATTCCATGTTAGGTTTTCATTACTTTCATTTCTGCCAGCTTACTGTACCAAGTTTGTACCCTAAGGAATGGAAATGCTATTATAGTTATTTTTTTAATGCAGCTAAATAGCCTATGTGCTTTTATGAACACTCATGCTTACTAGAATCTAGGTTGGCTGAACATGCTGAAATATTATTCATGATGGTTTATAACAAAAAGGACTTTAAAAAACCCCAAATTATTTGTTAAAGTCAATCCACATTTCCTAGAAAAACTAGGAAAGACTGGCAGAAAGCAGATTTAGACCTATATTTCATATAATCTACCATAATACACTAGTAGCAAGAGGGTACCTATATATGAAAGTCACATAAAAAAAAAACCAACAACGACAACCTAGAACTGGTAAGCAACAGTGGCTAAGGAAAGAATTATGGGATAAAAGTGATCATAAATAATTTTGATTAGATAAAATATAAAAGTCTTTGCAAAAAAAAAAATCAAAAGTTAGATGAGATTGTCAAACCACATCATTATATGTTTCAGGGAAAAAATATGATATCCAAGCTATGTGGGAAATTCACATAGAGGCTGTCCCTAAAGTTTTTAGTGCAGTTTTAAAATATTAAAACTTATTTAAGCTTCCTAAGTAGTCATACAGTCTTAAACTATGTAAGTAATTAAAGCTTAAAACTGCACTAAGACTTCTGGGATACTTTGTATAAGATCAAGAGCCATTCCCCATAGACAAAACAGTTTTGAAAAGAAAAATTGCAAATTATTCCCATAAAAACTGGAATAATGCTCCAGATCACTAATAAAAATGCAAATTTGCTATGAATTTTCTGCTCACACCAAGCAAACTGGCAAAGATGATAAAAGAGAATTCAGTCAATACTGAAAGGGTTATGGGAAGACACAGTAACTCACTGTGGTAGAGCAGTGAACTGGACCAACAGTTCTGCAAAACAATCTTGAATTATGTAGGAAAAGTAATTAAATTGTTCATAATCATTGACCTAGCTGATCTCCATATGAGGTAGACATATAGCCCAAGGAAGTCAAACAGAAGGAAAGGTCTCATATTTAGGCAAAATATTTACGGCAGTAATCTTTATAGTATCAATAAACCTGAAATTCAGTAGATGCCAATTCAGTAATGGCTGGGCAAATTACAGTTAAGCAATAATCAACAAAAACCAGGTAGAACCGGGAGAAACTCTGGAAGACTGCATGAAATCTTGAAGTGTGAAGTAACTAACCAGTCAGAATAACAATGCATATTCAAAGAATACAGTAATATCACAAATGCAAAACTAAAAGGCAAATTCAGATTCATTCTAATGACCAATCATGGGTCCTGTGAAATTATTATCCTATTATATTAATAACCAATTATTAAATTAGGATCCAGGCTTTTCTCCTCTGTTTCTTCATTGACGCCCAGCTCCAGAGGTCAGCCTCTGAAGAACAAACTGATTGAGACTACTCCTAACCCTTAGGGAACATTCTCTTTGATCTTAAAGAGGACCCCACCTAAATAGGAGACCTTACTTCAGTTTAGAGAACAGTCTGGATGGAGAAGGATTCCTCACTTCAGATTAGAGGCAGCAGAATCTCATGATCAAGCCAATTTCTCAGCAGGAATAGAACACTCTATCATTCATTTTCCTTAACTAGTATTTTTGGAGAGGGAAGATAGGGGAAGTAGTATATACTCAAGGAAAGGGAAAATCAAGAAAGAACTATGGTATAAAAAACTGAAGATATCAATAAGAATTGAAAAATACAAAATAAAGGGGCAGTTAGGTGGCACAGTGGATAAAGCACTGGCCCTGGATTCAGGAGGACCTGAGTTCAAATGTGACCTCAGACACTTGACATTTACTAGCTATGTGGTCCTGGGCCCCCAACCCTCATTGTCCCCTAAAAAAATACAAAGTAACCTATATAATGATTGCTTAATATGCTATGTTTAAGATATCCTCATCTAGGTATTAATTTCTGCTATATGAAAATTTACTCAGAATACTCTTTTAGAAAAATTTTCACATAATACAAATACTGCAGTAAACAATTTCTAGCTTTTTCTTCAACCAACTCTATCTGGCACAGGAATCCAGAAATCACTGCTCCAAAATCTAGGTGTTAGGACCAAGAGGAAGTGATCCATAAAATATTATTTGCTGATAAGGTCTACTGCCATGCTGGAAAAGCTTCAAAGATGAACCTAGCAACAGACCATAAATCTGTTCCCTAAAGACCAGCCTATCTAAATTCAATGAAACTCAATATTAATAGACTGACTACTATATGAGGAATTATTTGATCTTGGCAACCTATGAAACAAAGAAATACAAAATGCCTTAGCCTTGTGCTGCCTCTTTCTGCTTCTGGCAGTGTTGGAAAAGGGTGCCAAGAATGCTAAGAATCAGTTTTTAAACTATCTACAAAATTAGCTAATCAGTTGATATTTTAAATCGGATTCTAAACAAGTCACTGAGCCTGAGGGGCAGGTAAGGGTACAATGGAAAGAGCTGGCACTGAAGTAAGGAAGACAATTCAAATTTTGCCTCAGACACCAGCACCAGACACGACCCTGGGCAATTAACTTAAACTTTTACCTGCTTTCGTGTCTTCAACTGTAAAATGGGGATAACAAAAACTCACACTTCCCAGGGCTTCTATGAGGCTCAGATAATAGATCTGTAAAGCACCTGGCACATAACAAACATTCAATAAATGCTTGTTTCCTTCCTTCCTTCCTAAGTCTCTAGTTTACCTTGGGGTTGTCATATGGCTCAAATGAGATTATGCAAAGTGCTTTGAAAACTTTCAAGAATTACACTTATAGTATAGTGTTGGTCATTATGATTATAATTATTATCGGATAAAAATCCAGAGAATTAAAGCAAGCACCGACAGCAAAGCAAAAACAGCTTTTCTTAAGACTTAGGAAATTTCCATTTGTAAACAAGGCCGGCTTTGTCTATAATTTCCTAAATGTAGTTAATAAAACTGGACTACAGCGATCACATTTTTCCAGGTTAGGAGCAGAGTCAAGAATTAAAACTAAGAAGTTAAAAAATTAATCCTAGAACCAGGGAGCCCAATTACAAAAGTGGAGTTTTGTCCCAAGGACTTTCAGAGGAAACTACCTGATAATTTTCCTTCACTCATTCCATACTCACAAACTGAGGGGATTATTCCAGTGATCTGCAAGGACTGATTTACATAAATTATCTCCTTTAACCATCAAAGAAACCCTGTTTATTTACCCATTACTGTTTTGCATATGAGAAAACTGAGAATAAAAGAGGGTAACTCCCTTGCCCAATCACATTTTTATAGGCATCTCCTTGGGTAGAATTTGAACACAGGTCTTCCTGACTCAGAAATTCAGCAGTCTGTCCACTACAAGATAACTCTAAACCTTCATTACAGAAATGTGGGGTAAGAAAGGATGCTGTCAACTTTGACACATTATATGTACATGTAAGTTGCTATTATGTGAGAGTAAAGCAAATTTTTGCCCCAGTTAAGAACAATAACAACAATAGCTCATTTTTATATAGAGCTTACTGTGCTAGGTGAACTGCTAAAGCACTTATTTTACAATTATTATTTCATTAGAGCTTCACAACAATTCTGGTGGGGAGGTGCAATTATTGTCCCAATGACAGATGAAGAAATCGAGGCCAATGGGGGTTAAGAGACTTGTCCAAGATCACACAGCTAAAAAGTGTATGAGGCCAAAACTGAACCCAGTTCTTCCTGACTCAAGGCCCAGCACTCTATGCACTGCATGGTCAAAGGACTTGAGGAATGCTTTTTTATGTTCCAGGTTATCAGATAGAATGAAACTTATGCTGGTTATAGGAAATGATTCAAGAAAGACAGGAATATCCTTAATGTTGGAAAATAATGGAAATAAATGTCACAACATTAGCAATATTGTAAGATGCTGATATTGAAATAAAGAGAAAAAACTTTTCATTGATGAAGCTATAAAAAAGATAAGACATTTCAATTCAACATGCTCATACTTACTGAAGGAGTAGAAAAAAACCTATTTGCCACAAAATGATTAAAAGAAATTAGCAGGGGGGCAGCTAGGTGGCACAGTGGATAGAGCACCGGCCCTGGAGTCAGGAGTACCTGAGTTCAAATCTGGCCTCAGACACTTAACACTTACTAGCTGTGTGACCCTGGGCAAGTCACTTAACCCCAATTGCCTCACTTAAAAAAAAAAAAAGAAATTAGCAGGCACACACATTTGAAAGAAAGCCAATTTCTAGCCTCAAAAGAAAGATATTCTGGTCTCTTCCCTCCTTAAGGCCAGCCAAGAGGCAAGAAGAAAACTGACAGGACATCCTGAGATCAACAAAAGAATTTAAAGGCAAAAACCAGAACTGAATAGGAATTTTTTTTTTTAAGTTAAAGCACAAACAAAGTTGATTTAAAATACTCCAATGTCTCCAAATTGCAAATTCCCATTATCGAATTACAAACTGAATGCGAAGGAATGTGGCCTGGCCATATCAAATCTCAAACTATTATAAAACAGTTATCATCAAAACAATTTGGTACTGGCTAAGAAATGAGTGGTGAAGCAATAGGTAGATTAGGTACACAATACACAGTAGTAAATAATCAGAGTAATCCAGTGTTTGATAAACCCAAAGATTCAATTTTTTGGAACAAAAACATACTATTTGATGAAAACTGGAAAACAGTACGGTAGAAACGAGGTATAGACTAACATTTCACATCGTCTGACAAGATAAGGTAAAAATGGGTACATGAATTAGACTTAATGGGTGAAACCATAAGCAAATTAGAGGAGCATTACGTAATTCACCTGTCATATCTATGGATAAGGGAAGAATTTATCACCAAACAAGAGACAGAGAATTATGGGATGTAAAAGGGGAAATTTTGATTATGTTAAATTAAAAGGTTTTGCACAAACAAAACCAATGCAGCCAAGATTAGAAGAAAAGCAGAAAGATGGGGAAAAATATTTTATAGCAATATCTCTGATAAAGGCCTCATTTCTCAAATATTATAAGAACTGAGCCAAGTTAATAAGCATACAAGTCATTCCCCAATTGATAAATGGTCAAAGGATATGAACAGGCAGTTTTCAGAAGAAATCAAAGCTATCTAAAATCATATGAAAAATATTCTAAATCACTACTGATTAAAGAAATGAAAACTAAAACTTTGAAATATTATCTCATACCTACTAGATTGGCTAAAATGAAAGCAAATAACAAACGCTGGAGAGGATGTGGAAAAATTGAGACACTAATGTAATGTTGGCAAAACTGTGAACTGATCCAACCATTATGGAAAGCAATTTTGGAACTATGCTCAGTGAGTTATAAATCTGTGCATACCCTTTGACCCAGCAATAGCACTACTAGGTCTGTATCCCAAACAGATCAAAAACAGAAAAAAAGGATCTGTACAAAAATATTATAGAAGCTCTTTTAGTGGTGGCAAAGAATTGGAAATTATGAGGATGCTCATCAAGTGGAAAACACCTGAACAAGTTGCGGTATATTGTAATGGAAAACCATTGTGCTATAAGAAATGAGGATGCTTTCAGAAAAACCTGGAAAGATTTACAGGAATGGATGCAGAATAAAGTGATCAGAAGAAGAACATTGTAAACAGTAACAGCAATATTATAAGACAAATACCTGTGAATGATTTAGCTATTCTCAGCAATACAATGATCCAAGACAATTCCAAAGGACCCATTATGAAAAATGCTACCCACCTCTAGAGAAAACTAATGTAGTCTGAATGCAGATCAAAGCATACTATTTTTCACTTTACTTTTTTTTTTTGGAAATACATTCTCCATGATTATACATGTATAACCTATATTAAACTGCTTACCATCTCAGAAAGGAGAATGTAAGGGAGGGAAGAAAGCACAGAATTTGGAATTTTTAAAAAACTAATGTTAAAAACTTCATTTACATATAATTGGAGAAAAATAAAGTATCAAAAAAATTACAAAATGCATGCAGAAAAATTAAATGCAAGATACACAGTACCATCTATTAGTTGCCAACCACTCTTTCAATTTCCTCAAAATGAAATCAACCATGAAAGAATGCTGTATCTTTTACCTCACATCCAGCATTTTGGTAAAGATGGGGAAAAAAAAAATCAATGGAAGGGCTATGAGAAAAATAACTAACTAAAACACTTGGTGGCAATGTGAATCAGTCCAACACTTCTGCAAAAGAATTTGGAATTATGTGAGAAAAGTGACTAAAACTGTTCATAATCCTTAACCCAGCCATCCTCCTATATAGTCTAAAGGAAGTCAAAGAAAGGAGAAGTCCATATTTACCAAAATATGTTTTGTTTATCTAGATTTTAGGAAAACTTTTGATGCAGTGAAGAAAACAGAGATATGGATTGGATGATAATACTATCAGGTAGATGTAGAAGTGATTAGATGGCTATATTCAAAGCGTATACTGTCAGTGAGGTCTCCAGTGGAATACCACTCAAGGATGAGAATAAGGAACTAAACAGATCTCAACAGACTAAACCACTGGGTCGAATCTAAGATTATGAAATTTATTATAAAAACTGAAAAATCTTGCACTTAGGTACCAAAAATATTAACTTTCCCAGTATTGTTGTTGTTTGTTCTTCATCCTCTGATATTCTGAAGGATTTAAAAGCCAACAGAGGATTTTACTTGATCCTGGAGGTAATAAATAGGGAGTCACTTGAGTGGAGTGAGTGGAGGCAAGGAGGAAGTCTGGGTGGCTGGAAAACAGTGGTGCCTGAAAGTAACAGGGAAGTTTTTTAAGGACAAGAATTTGGAGGAAAAGATTAATTCTGTTTGAGATAACCAAAAGGTGATAGAGGAAAGGAGTTGAGGAGAAAGATTAAGACTGGATCTAGGAATCGTCTGCAAGGAAATGATAACTGAACACACAACAGGACAGGGATGAAACAAACCACCAAAAAGACAGGATAAAAAGAAGGAAAAAAAGAGAACAGAAATTTATTGTTACCTCCCATGGTATTGATGACCACATATGTGATTCACCAGTTCAAGAACCTTTAATAGCACCTTGATGTCTCAGATAAAATACAAGCTTCTCTATTTAATATTTTAAAGTCTTTAACAATATGGATCCATCCTATCTTTACAAACTTAGTCTCTCTTACAAACTTTCCATATACCCAAACTAGTCTACTTGCCATTTCCCATACACAACATTACATCTTCTGTCTCCCTGTCTTAATATAGGCTGTCCTCTATACCTGCAATGCTTTCTCTCCTCACTTCCACCCCTTGGAATCCCTAACACTTTTCAACTTAGGAAATCCACTCCCACAAGAAGCCTTTCTGGATACCTCTAGTTGTTATGCTCTCCTTCTTCCCAAAATTCCTTTGCATATACTTATTTCTATCAACAAAAGTTGTATCACCCTACCACCAGTAGAATGTTATCTCTTTGAAGTCTGGGATGGTCATATTTTTGTCTCATAATCCCTTGCATCTAGAACAGCCCCAGGTACGTTAACAGGCACTTAAGTAAAATAAATGCACTTAAAAATACTTGAATCGTTGAAAGATCTGCATGAACATGAACTAAAGGTTTCAAGATGATCACATATTCAGAAACTCTAAAATCAGAGTGTCCTACCAGTTATTATGCTTTTAACTACCCTTATAAATGTAATTTCCCTCTGACATATCAATGTCACTTATTGAGAATGAGCGCTGGGTCCATTCAAAATGTTTCTTAAAAGAAGTAAAGTAAAAATGGCAAAGATATAATTTCACAGCTATTGCCAGTAGGAAAAAATATCAGGCAGGATGGGATAGAAACAACTTCTACTTGGCTTATATTTAAATCAACCTTAGAAATTCTGGGAGGTAAAAGGGAAAAGGACCCACATGTACAAAAATATTTATAGCTGCTCTTTTTGTGGTGAGAAGGAATTAGAAATTGAGGGGATGTCCATCAATTGGGGAATGGTGAACAAGTTGTGGTATATGAATGTAATGGAATACTATTGCGCTGTAAGAAACGATGAGCAGGCAGATTTCAGAGAAACCTAGAAGGATTTACATGAACTGATGCCGAGTGAGATAAGAAGAACCAGGAGAACACTATACACAGTATCAACAACATTGTGTGTTGATCCACTGTGATAGACTGGACTCTTCTCAGCAATACAATGGTCCAAGATAGTTCCAAAGGACTCATGATGGAAAATGCTCTCCATATCCAGAAAAAAAGAACTGTGGAAGCTAGATGCTGATTGAACCATACTATTTCTACTTGTTTTGTTTCTCTTTTTTGAGGTTTTCCCCTTTCATTCTGATTCTTCTTTCACAGCATGACTAAGGCAGAAATATGTTTAATGTGATTGTACATACATAACCTAATATCAGATTGCTTGCTGTCTTGAGGAGGGGGGAGGGAGGGAAAAAAATTTGAAACTAGAAATCTCATAAAAACAATTGTTGAAAACTATCGCTACATGTAACTAGAAAATAATAAAATACTTTTATGATTTTTAAAAAAAGAGAAATTCTGGGAGGTAAAGACCCACAGCCTAAATCTCTCTCATATCAGTCAACCTCAGAAAAGCTATTATTTTAGATCAATTTAATTCTCAAAGAAAGTATAATGCCACAAAATCTCCCCTAGCATATTCTGTAAAGACATTATCTATGTTTTCATTTAATTCTGGTTTCTTGTAATGACTGATCTGTGACCTTGGCAGTTTTCTTATTTGGGTAAGCCTAGATCATTTTTCTGACACTGAACAAAGAAAGTAGTTATTGCCAGAATATAAATTTAAAACACAGAGAGCTGTATTAGTCTTAAAACACATTTTATAGCTCAATTGGGACATGCGTTCCATTTCATAAATAGCTAAGTAATAAATGGGATTTAAATGAGAACTACAAAGTTCTGATATGAAAGAACATGAAGTTTTCAATAACACAAAAAAGGTATTTTGTTTCTGACACATACTGTACTAGTTAAAATGCTTCACTACACTTAATGCATTCTCTGTAATATATTTCAGTTTAATAAAGATATTCAGTATCATTGGTGGTCCAAAATTAAGTTAAATGAAGTGCAAATATGTAAAAAAAATAAAATAAAAAAGTAGAAGTAACCACAGGACATTCGGTGGTAGAAAAAACTACTATGAGTGTAAAGAAATAGCACAAAATAATTCACATTACTAAATATTTATCAAATTTAGAATCTGCTCAAAAGAAAAAATCATTTACTTGCTATTCTGGGAAAAAAAAGTCATATCTACACATGAGATGCAGCTACAACCTGACACATTAAATTTATTTATTTTCAATTTAAGGGTCCTTCATATTATTCCTTCACATGTCCACCAAATCTACTTAATTCTAACCCAAACAATCTTTTGCATTTTTACCAACATTTTATCTGGTATTATAACATCAGCCATTCAATTAATAATCAATAATGATAACTTTCTCCTATTAAGATTCCATTTTCACTTAGAATCTTAGATATTTGTAAATATCAAATATACTGCGAAAGAGCATATGGTAACTATAAATAGGTCCAGAAAGAGTGAAGTGGCTGGGCTAATACTGAAAGGAAGCACGGATGTGGATGTATCTGTTGACAAAAGGAAAGTCTGATGCTGTAAAGATCAATATTACATAGAAGCCTGGAATGTAAGATCTATAAATCAAGCTAAACTGGAGGTGGTGAAATAGATGAAAAGATTAAGCACTGACACTTATGTGTCAGTGGTTTTAAATGGATATGAATAGGGGAATTTAATTCGAGTGATCATTACTACTGCTAAAGGCAAGAATCCCTTAGAGGAAATGGAGTAGCCCTCAGTCAAAAGGGTGAAAAAAGCAGTACTGGGGCACAATCTCAAAAATGACAGAATATCTGTTCCAATCCAATGCAAACCTTTTAACATCAATTATATAAAGTCTATGCTCCAACCACTGATGCCAAAGAAGCAAAAATTGATCAGTTCAATGAAAACTACAACACATTCTAGAAATAGCATTTTTTAAAAAGGTATCACCTTGATCATAGGATTCCAATGATCAAAAGATCATTGGAATAACAGGTAAATTTGGCTGTGGAATACAAAATGAATCAGGGCAGAGACTAATAGAGTTTTGTTAAAATAACTCACTGGTCATAGCAAATATTCTTTTTCAACAACCCAAAAGGTGACTCAATACATAGACATCACCAGATGGACAACACTGAAATCAGACTGATTATATACTTTGCAGCCCAAAATGGAGGAGCTCTTATACAGTCAGTTAGAATAAGACCTGTAGTTGACTATGGCTCAGATCATGATCTTCTTATTGAAATATTACAAAGAAAGTAGGGAAAATCATCAAACTGTGTAGGCATGACCTAAACAACACTGCTTTTGAATATATAGTGGAGGTGATGAAAAGATTTAAGGGAGAAGACCTGGAAGACAAAGTACCTGAAAAACTATGGACAGAGGTTTCCAATGTATACCGAAGGCAGCAACAAAAAATATTCAAAAAAAAAAAAAAAGAGCAAGAAAGCAAAATGGCTATCTGATGAGGCTTTACAAATAACTGAAGAAAGAAGGAAAATGAAAGGGATATACCCAATTGCATGCAGAATTCCAGAAAATAGCAAGGACATAAGAAGGTTTTCTTAAACAAGCAGTGCAAAGAAAAAGAAAACAACTGAATGGGAAAGACAAGATATTTCTTCAGGAAAGTCAGAGATATCAAGGGAATGTTTCATGCAAAAATGGGCATGATAAAAGACAAAAAACAATAAGGACTTAACAGATGTAGAAGAGATTTATTAAAAGGTGGCAAGGATATACAGAAGAACTATTTAAGAAAGATTTTTAACATCACTGATAACCATGGTGGTGTAGTTACTGACCTAGAGCAGAGTGAAGTCAGGTGGGCCTTAGTAAGAATTGCTAACAATAGTGCTAGTGAAGGTGACAATACCAACTGAACTGTTTAAATCCTAAAAGATGATGCACTGAACATGTTAGCAAATCTGGAAAACTCAACAGTGGTTACAGCATTGGACAAGATTGGTTTACATGCTATTCCTAAAGAAGGACAATGCCAAAGAATGGTCAAACTATTGTTTGGAACAAAATTGCCTCAGTTTACCCAAATAATTCAAGGAGACCACCAAGTCAAGCAGAGACAGATTTATTACATTCTCAAGAGAATAGGTGACCCCATGCAAGGGATGAGGAGCGCATTAATGAGCTCATAAGTTGGGTTTTTATGGAAGTTTTGAGAGGGAGGTCCCCTCGTGCACAGGGTGAGCTCACAATCTAACATACTGTCTCACCCAGTATGTGTGCTCAGCTTGTGATCATGGTATGGATGCATGTTCCAAGAGCAAGGGGGAAGGGGAGGGGGAAAGGGTGAAACCACTCCACCCGTGTAAGGAGGTGGGGCAAGAGGAAAGAAGGGAGTGATGGTACCAGGAGCTGGTACAGGGAGCTAGGGCTTAGGAATGAAGGGAGTCTGCACTAGCAGGAGAGAGCTTTTCCTGCCTGGTCATAGAAAAAGGGGGGAGTTTGAGGTGTGTTGTAGCAACGGCATAACTAACAACCCATAACAAAGACTGGGGGTTTGGAATTGGGGGGGGGGGGTACCAGGGTACACCAAGTTCGGTAAAGCAAAATACTTGATTCCTGTTATTAGCAATGGAATGAAACATGAACAGAATAATCTGACAATAACACGGACTGGGGGCTGGGTACTTTCCAGACCCCATCCTCAAAGTCTGAACTGACCCAAGTCCACCTATCCCACACACTATCCAACAACTGTGTTTATTTCATATGACAGCAAGGTTATGCTTAAGATTCTTCAAGCTAGGCTTCAACAATATGTGAACTTAAAATTACCAGAAGTGCAGGTTGGTTTTTGAAGAGGCAGAAGAACTAGAGACCACACTGCCAACATTTGCTGGATGATGGACAAAGCAAAGGAGTTCCAGAAAAATATTTGCTTCTGCTTCATTGACTACAATAAAGCCTTTGATTGTGTGGATCACAACAAACTGTGACAAGTTCTCATACTCGTCTCCTGAAGATCTTGGGTCAAGAAGCAACAGTCAATCAAACAAGGAACAACAAGATTGGGAAAGGAGTACCAGACTGTATACTGTCACCTTATTTAACTTACATGCAGAGTACATCATGCAAAATCTCAGGCTGGACAAATCAAAAACCAGAATTAAGACGGCTGGGAGAAATATTAATAATCTCAGATGTGCAGATGGTACCACTCTGATGGCTGAAAAGTGAGGAAGAATTAAGAAGCCTCTTGATGAGGGTGAAACAGGAGAGCACAAAAGCTGGCTTGAAGCTTAATATTAAAAAAAACCAAAACATCAAAAACTAAGATCGTGACACACTTTCAACATGGTGCTGGAGAAGACTTAAGAATCCCTTAGACAGCAAGGAGATCCAATCAGTCAATACTTGAATTCATTCAGGCTATTCACTGGAAGGTCAAATACTGAAGTTTAAAGACTTTGGCCACATAATGAGAAAACATCACTCATTGAAAAAGACTCTGAAGCTGGGAAAGATTGAAGGCAAAAGGAGAAAGGGACAGCAGAGAGTGAGATGGACAGAGCATCATGGAAGCAACAAACAAGAGCTTGGACAGACTTCAGGAGATAGTAGAGGACAAAGGTCATACTACTTATGGTTCATGGGGTCAGAGAGTCAGACAAAACTGAATGACTGAAAAACAAGGAGATTTTTGGCACAGAGGTTATGCAGAAGAAATTTCATTCAACTGCAAGATACTATGCTTTTAAAGACTAATTTAATTATGTAAGACTAATTTAAGTATGTAAGAAAGTAATTATTAATAATAGATTTCTTGGGGGACTCAGGGAATCAGTCCTTTCTCCCCTCCACTCCTAAAAGTCAGTTCTCGAGACTTCCAGAGTGGAGCCAAGACGGCGGAGGAAAGGCAGTGAGCTCCTGAACTCATGACAAGATCACTCCAAAAAGTCAGTTCTCCTACAGAGATTTCATCAAATCTCATCTGGGAGACATTCACAGTCATTCTTCAAATAATATTTGTTATGTATACAATACCCTCTTGATTCTGCTCATTTCACCCAAAAGAACAAAAGGAATAGAGAAAGATTCTTTTGTCTAGATAGCAAAAGGACTAATGGGATTAAAACACACCTAGATAATGGAGTCTTCCTTGAGCAACAGGATTTTGTATTTTCCCTGATGTCATGTTCATTTTAATACAGACCACCTTCAGGGGCAGCTAGGTGGCACAGTGGATGGAGCACTGGCCCTGGATTAAGGAGGACCCGAGTTCAAATTCGGCCTCAGACACTTGACCCTGAGCAAGTCACTTAACCCTCATTGCCCCACCAAAAAAAAAAAAATACAGACCACCTTCAAGTCATGTCAACCAATGGATCTGAATAATGCTAACCAATTAGATTTGATTGATGTATAATGACCCACCTCTATGAAAAAAGGATAAAAACCCTTGGAAGGAGCCACTCAGGGTCTTCTGGGTTGTCTTCTGGGGCTTTGGAGGGTTTTCTCCTGCTCAAGCTAACTGGCATGCTGAAGCTCTCTCGCAGCCTAAGACCATGAGAAGTTAGGGAGACACATGGTCAATCTTTTACTGGTAAAATATAAATAAATTAATAATATGTTTACCCCAAACTGGTGTTTATAGTAATTATTTCAACATCACAAGTACTAACTTAAGAAAATGATAACATACTTAGCTTCAAAACAAATCTATTGCTCAGGATCAGGAATTTGTATTTCTATAAAGATGTTATTAAATTAGCATTACTAATTTAAAATGTATTCTCTCCATGACTTAGGTTTTTGACATCTAAAACCGAAAAATTAAAGAATATTATTATAGTTTAGACACTTCCAACTACTATATTCATTTTAGTTTATTTTGGTTTTCAATTAAATATGTGTAGTTTGCTACCAAACAAATATGGTCACGGTGTGTCCCCAAAATCTTAGTGTAGTTGCAAGATATTACAAAATTAGGTTTCAACTATTCTGCACAACATTCAAGGGATTCCGCATCTGGAAATATGGTACCATCACACTTCTTCACTCAAAAAAGGCATCTCAAACACATCCTTGTGCTTTCTGGCTACCTACCTTCAAGAGTTAACTCATTCTACCTCAATACAAAGCCTTCCCTAAACTCCTAGACAAATCAAGAAACAATGTATCCTAATACTCTTTTATATGACAGGTCAAATTCTGCTTTTACTATACTATAATGACTTGTGCATATCTTCATAGGATCACATATTTAGAGCTAGAAGGGATCTGAAAGATCATCTTGTCATTTTGCATATGAGGAAACTGAAGCCCAAGGACTTGCAATCTCTTCTAAAATCACTGAGGGCAGGAAACAAGTCTTGGTCACCTTAACTAAAGAAATTTAAATATAATAAATATAAACAGACAATAGAGATCATCCAACCCAATCTCTTAATGGACACAGGAAATTCCCCAATAAGAATTCATTTAATTGTTTTTTAATATTTTGTTCCATTAAGTCCCAAACTCTCCCTCCCTCCACACCTCACACTAGAGAAGGCCACCATTTGACCGAGATAGATACAAATACATAAAACCTTCTATGCATACTTCTATTTATTTCTCTGGAGGTAGATAGCACCTTCCTTCATAGGTCCTTTGTAGTCGATTTGACTATTTATAATGCTCAGAATAGCTTGGTCATTCACAGTTATTCTTCAAAAAATATCTGTTATGCATACTATACCCTCTTGGTTCTGCTCATTTCACTCTTCATTATTTCATACAAGTCTTTCCATATTTTTTTAAATCCACCTACTGCTCATTTCTTAAAACATGGTAGTATTTCATCACAATCATATACCACAACTCGTTTAGCCATTTCCCAATTAATGGGCATGCAAATCGTGACATTTTCTGACAACTACTAGAAAAGTTTTCTTTTGATTCACTGAAATGTGTATTCGTATATCTTTAATCCATCTAATTCTAATCCCTTTATTCCAAGACAAACACTGAATAAATTAGAGAGCAATTATGAACCTTCCTTTCCCTACCTGCTTTTCTTTTTTGCGGGGCAATGAAGGTTAAGTGACTTGTCCAGGGTCACACAGCTACTAAGTGTCAAGTGTCTGAGGCTGGAATTGAACTCAGGTCCTCCTGAATCCAGGGCTCATGCTTTATCCAGTATGCTGCACCCCCCCTACCTGCTTTTCTTCTCCAGGTTAAAAACCACTATTGTTTCAATCAACCCTTCTATGACTTGACTCGGTCTCCTTAAGTCCCTAGTGACCCTCCTCCATATGCACTTTTTTGGATATAATCTAATAATGTTTCTCTTAAAATGTGTCACTCAGAACTGAATACAAGACAGGATGGAATAAAGCTATTACCTCCTTTATTCTGAACACACTAGGTCCTAACAACTTTTTTTTGGGGGGGGGGGGCAGTCATATCATAATTCTGTGCTATCTAGCTACATTTCTCTATCCTGTATTTGTGAATTTTATTTTTTAATATTCATTCCTATTACTTTTTCTCTTACTAGATTCATTCCATCAAGATCTTTTAGGATCCTAATTTTACTATCAACTATATTAACCAACCCTCTCATGTTTAGGTGACTTATAGAGCTAGTAGGCAAGATACCACCTATGTCTCACCAATATTAGCAAGCACTAAAAATGCTAGGCTCTGGGTTAAATATTGAGCATACAAAGATAAAACTAGTGTTTATATTCTACTGAGGGAGTAAATACATACACATATAAAACTACACAGAAAATAAGAATATACAAAATAAATCCAAGGTAATTTGGGAGGAGGTATTAACATATGGAAAGAAGAAAAAAGACCATCCATAAGAGGTGATGTTTAAGCAGAGCTTTGAAAGAGACCAGAGATTCTAAGGGTTAGCTGAATGACAGTATATAGAATCCCAGGCATGGAGTCATCTTTCTGAGTTCAAATCTGACCTCAGACACTTAACTGTGTGACCCTGGGCAAGTCACTTAACCCTATGGACCTCAGTTCCTATTCTGCAAAATGAGCTGGACAAGGAAATGGCAAACCATTCCAGAAGCTTTACCAAGAAAACCCCAAATGAGATCACAAAGAGTCAGACATGACAATGGATTCTAAGACCCAGGAAGACCCATTCCAGGTAGAGTGGATATCCAAGAATTTGATAAGGACTTTGGAGTAGGGCTTAAGAAAAAGCCCTTAGGTGTACATTAAACAATTAATCCACAATTCTGATACATACTATTGCAGTTCTCAAATGTTTGGCATTAATTATGCCTAATGTACATATAACTAGGAAACTGTTGCTGAACTAGTTCTAAATTCCCTAAGTATGTTAGCACTCCAGCCTATGTTGCTTCACTTCATTCACAATATCACAAGACTTTTGTCAAATGCTTTGATAAAACGCAAATATGGTCTAAACCTTTCTCCTGATGGAAAAGTCTAGCAACACGTCAGCCTTGGATTTATTAAGGCCTAAGAAGTTAACTAACTTCAAATTGTCCAACACAATACATTATTTCATAGCCTGACCTATGTCAGCTCTCTATAAAATGTTTGTAGAATTGAACTCAGTAAAACATTCCTAAGAAAATATTTGAATGCTTAGCATTGTTCCAACAAATAAAGACAAAAATACCAAATATAGAACAGAATAAAAAATAAAATCCTCAAGAAACACTACCAAGTTATAAAATCTGGGGTTCCAAATTAGAAACTCAATTCATATAAGGATCTCAACAAACAAACGACTACCTGACTACCACATATATTCTACAGTATTCCCTTGATCTGTTTTGCCTTATTTGTGCTATCATAATTTCAAGACAAAATAACTAGGTATTGTTTTTTAATTTCCTAAAGTAAAAGATAATAACCTGTTTTTCCCAATGACCTTCTACTTGCTAAATAAAGTAGGTGCAGGTATACTATTAGGAACAGATATGCTTTCTGCTTTATTTTAGTTTTTTAAAGATTTATATTTTGTGATTTTTATTTTGTAACTAGCCTACTTGTTTTGAGAAATTTCCCCTATAAGTAGTCTGGAATTAGGACACAACATTAAAGATGTCACAGATAAAAGAAAATAAGAGACAAGAGAAATCAGATGGTTATTATAATATTATGGTAATATCAGATGGTAATAACAAGTACTACCACTCAAACTCAAGAGTTTTAAAGTTTACAAAGCCCTTTCCTCACAACCCTGTAAAGTGTGTAGACGCAATATTACTTTTTCCTGTTTTACAAATGAGGAAACTGAGGCTTTTGAGAGAATAAGTGACCTATCCACATTAGTACCAAAAGCAGAATTTAAACACAAATAACCTGAGCTAAAATACAAACTAAATCTCTCTGCTGACCTCCAAACTCGAATCTCCAAATGTCTTTCAGATATCTTGAATTGCATGTCCAGTAGGCATTTTAAATTAAATATGTACAAAACAGAACTTATTGTCTTTCCCCCTAAACCCTTCCCCTCTCCTACCTTCCCTATTACTGTTGAGGGCAATGCCGTCCTCTCAGTATCTCAGGCTCTAGGAGTCAGCCTGGATTCCTCATTATCTCTCATTCTCCATATCCAATCTGTTAGCAAGGCTTATCCATTTCACCTTTGCATCATCTCTTGAAAATACCCCCTTCTGTCTTCTGACACTGCCACTTCTATGGTTCAGGCTCTCACTACCTCATGCAAAAATGCCAAGTATTATTGCAATAGCCTGCTAAAGGGTCTGCTAGCCTCAAGTCTCTTTCCACTCCAATCCATTCTCCATTCAACCACTAAAGTCATTTTCCTAAAACATCACTGCCATAACTCAATGAACTCTAGTGGCTTCCTACTGCCACCAGGAAGAAATACAAAATGCTTTATTTTGGCATTCAAAGACCTTCATAACCTAGCTCCCTCCTACCTTTCCAATCTTCTCACACCTTACTCCCAAAAGTTACTCTTCAATCTAGTGACAATGATCACCTAGCTGCTCTATAAACAAGACCCTCTGTCTGTCACCTCCAAGCAAGGTATTTTCTCTATTCTCTAGGTATTCAAGGTACTTCCCCCATGCCTGGGAAAGCTCTTTTGCTTCTACTCCTACTACTGTATTCCCTGGCTTCCTTCCCTAACCTCTTAATTCCAGAGTCTTCCTTCTCTTAATTAGGTTCTATTTATCCTGTACATATTTTGCTTTGTATGTATGTTTGCATGTTGTCTCCTCCATTAGAGTGTAAGCTCCTTGAGGGCAGTGACTGTCTTTTTGCATTTTTTTGGTATCTGCAGTATTTAACATAAGTGCCCAGAACACAGTACAGGTACTTAATAAATGTCTCTACTGATTGACGGATTCAATCCACTCTGCTGCTTCTCAGAACAAGAGCAGTAATAACAAGTTCACACTTATAGAACACTCACAAAGTGTTTTTACAATAACAAAGCACTTTTACAAAGTACTTTATTCATACCTAAACTGTGGGTATGTAGTAAACTACTATTTAATTCTGTATATTGTTGTTATTTCAAAAAATTGCTGATCCAATCCAATTCCCTTTACAACACGCCCAAGGAGAAGCCATCCAATCTTTGCCTGAAGCCCTCCAATAAATAAATGTACAGGCATACCTTGGAGATATCAATGGTTTGGTTCCAGACCACTGCAATAAAACGAATAGTGTGATAAAGTGAGTCACAAAATTTTTGGTTTCCCAGTGCTAACAAAAGTTATGTTTACACTATACTGTATTCTACCAAGTGTGCAATAGTATTTTATGTCTGAAGTATAAAATATCTTAATTTAAAAATACTTTATTGCTAAAAAAAAAATGTTAACCATCATCTTAAGCCCTCAGTGATTCATAATCTTTTTTCTGGTAAAGGATCTTGCCTAGATGTTGATGGCTGCTGACGGATCCAGGTGGTTGGATGCTGAAGGTTGAGGTGGCTGTGGCAATTTCTTTAAATAAGAAAATAATGAAGTCTGCCCACATAGATCGACTCTTCCTTTCACTTAAATGCTATTATATGATTTGTTAATTGGCCCTAATTTCAACACTGTTGTGTTTCAAGCCCAAGGAGACAGAGAGGGGAACGGTTAGGTCAGTGGAGAAGTTCACCTGTCTTATATGGGCAGTTTGTGGGGCCCCAAAACAATTACAACAGTAGCATCAGTCTGGTCACAGATTACCATACCACATATAATAATGAAAAAGTCTGAAATGTTGACAGGAACCACAATATGACACAGAGACATGATGGGAGCACATACTGTTGGAAAATGTAGCACCTTTTACAGAAAGTCTTTCCTGAATACCCCTACTCCTAACAGTTCTCTCAGTTGATTATTTCCAATTTATGCTGTATACAGCTTGTTTGACATAGTTATTTGCATGTTGACTCCCTTATTAGACTATGAGCTTCATGTCACCTTTCTTTATATCCAAAGCAAATAGCACAGTTCCTGATGCATAGTAGGCATTTAATTAAATCTCATAGACTGACCTTCAGCCAGTTACTTCCTCTCTCCAGGGATCAATTACATCATCTGTAAAAGTGTGGAGTTATAGATGAATTCTAAGACATCTTCTAGCTTCTAGCTTCTTAAACTGCAGGTCATGACCCCATATAGGGTAGCTGAATGTGGGGGCTAAGAAAAATATGACAATAGTAGAAGGTTATGTATACCTACTTTATATACCTATATACCTTGGGTCAAGTTAAATTTTCTCTGTTATAAGAGGAAAAAGTTTAAGAAGCTCTGTTCTAGCTAACTCACTGACCCTAAGAATGTTAAGAATAGTGTAAATATCTGCTTCTAGATCTAGATCTCTTACTTGTTAGTTCTGAGACGTAAAGCAAATTACCTTTTTGAGTATTAATATATTCGATATAAGATAGGGAAAGCACCACCTCCTCCTCTATTTCAAATGACAACTAAATGCTGCAAGTAAGATACTGTATAAGTTAGTGTTTTATAAAATGTTAAAATGCTATAGAGGGGCAGCTAGGTGGTGCAGTGGATAATGCACCAGCCCTGGAGTCAGGAGTACCTGAGTTCAAACCCAGCCTCAGACACTTGACACTTACTAGCTGTGTGACCCTGGGCAAGTCACTTAACCCCCATTGCCCCGGAAAAAAAAAAACCCAAACAAAATGCTATAGAAATGTAAAATATTGTAATAATGAATCAAAATGAAACAAAAAATCCAAGAATCCTTATTAGAGATAATATGCTTGAGCATTAAAGAAACAATTTGTCAAATCTGATTCTTCCTTCTCTTCTCCATCTGTTTTAGTGCACCACAGATAATTATTTAGAAGTACTGACTTTATCTTACTTTAGCAACTAAACAGATTTAAGGTTACTGTCATCAGCTCAAATACTTATTAAATACCTAATATGTTTAAGGGACCTTGCGAGTGAAATCTATGTATGAATTACATGAGTTTTTTTATATATATATAAAGGAATCAAAATGATCCTTTCTTGAAAGAAAAAACCTCAAGAGCATTCAATTTTAATTTTTACAAGATTTTTTTCCTCTCGACATCTATCTTTTGGTTGATGATTGGATTAGGTGAACTGACGCAAAAAATAAGCAGAATGGGGGGGGGGGGGGAACAAGCCAGTGGACATAATGACTATAGCAATGTGAATGGAAAGAAGCACCACGACAAAACAATCGAGAGTTAATGTAGCAAAATTAAGAAAAACAAGCTTGGCCCCGAAGAAGAGATGAAAAGATCCCTCCCTCCCACCTTTCGTAGAAATGGGGAGGGGGGAAGAGTCGGAGAAGGAGGAGGTAAGAGTCCCTATGAGTGAAAAAAAAGGCACATTTTGTCAGATTTTTTTGATGTGTTGGTTTGTACTTTTCCTCTTTAAAAAGATTCTTTATTACTTGGGATGACTCTGGGCAGGATGGGGAGAAAGATACAGGGGAAAATATAGGCAATACAAAAATATAGACATGGATAAAAGTTACTTTTTAAAATGCCATGCCCTCATTTTGGCCATTTCTCTGCCTACCAATCTCTTCTTCACCCACGCTCCAACTCTCCGGCTGTTCCTCAAAAGATGTCAGAGACACGCAATGGAGACGTGCACACAGAGAAATGGAACAGAGAGAAGAAGCAGACCGCCGTCGCCTGCCTCACCGAGCCCCGGGGAGCCCTGATACCCATCGGGGCCGAATGTAGGTTTCGAGGCTGGGCGTGGGGAGTGCTTGGAGAAGCGCCCGCCCACGTGGGTCTGAAGAGCTCCTCACTCACCAGGCCGTCGATCTGCACTTGCTTCACGGCCGAATCTCCTGAGCTGCCTTTGCCTTTTCCTTTGCCGGAGGCCGCGCCGGTTGTAGAAGTCGAACTGGTGGAGCCAGAGCCGGTACCTTCTTTACGCGACGCCATCTTAGTGGAAGGACCGGAGGAAAGAGAAACGTGAGAGACCGGAACCGGATGTAACCCTTCGGTGTGACGCAGAATTACGAAGTCACGAATGAAAATGTCGGTGCTGGGAGGCGTGAGAGTTCGGGCATGGGAGACGGCGTTTGCGCCTGCGCATCACCTTGAGTTCTGTTGAAGGCAACGCGGAGGCGGGGGCGGGGGCAAGGCTGGAGTGGAGAAGGCGCGGCGAGAGGAAGCCTTGCTCCTGGTGTTTTTTTATCTCTGGGTACGTGGTGGAGCTGTACGCCCCTCTGGGATCCTCCCTATCTCTCATGAGCGAGGGTCAGCTGGTCCCGCTCACAACAAGAATGTCCTCTACAGTCTACTCAACCAAAAGACATCCTGCCTTTTCCGGCCGACGGGCGTGTAGAGCTCTGGTTTACCAAGCGCTTTACACGTACCATCTCATTTGATCCTCGAGCCTGTGAGGTATTACTTTATTATACGCATTTTACAGATGGAAAAAATAATGAGGTTCAGATAGATTAAAGAGGCTTGCCTGTGGTCCCCGAGCAAACCAGTATCAGAGATGGGATTTGAACCCAGGTCTAACTCCGACGTCAACTCTTTATCCTCTCTGTATTACTCCTTCTGAGTGGGATAGCATAAGGCATTCCGTCAGCAGCTAAAAATCTGCGAGGAACCTGACCATTTGTAAAGTGTCTCATTAATAACTTAGTGCTTTGGCATATCTTTATCCTAACAAGTGAATGGCAGGTTTTAAGTGATTTGTAAGTGTCTGTTAACTTAATACAACAATCATTTATAACTCATCTGCTGTGTGCCAAGCATGGTGCTACTTAATGATCTAAAGGACCCTCAGGTTTCAATTTATCTGTGAACCTAAAACTGTGGGATTTGGAATCCATTCTTTTGAACCTCACCTCCGTTCTTAATGGGAGAACTCTTTGGCTCCTGCCATAAGCTCCTGCCAGACCCAGCATTAGTACTTCCCTTCACAAAAAGTGATAAAGAAATTTAAAAATCCTAAAACAGTCCCTGCCCTCAAAGAACTCATTCTAATAGAATGTAGTTAGTGAAAAGTGTTCCTTCTCTGAAGCTTTTCTTCTCTTGAATCTGAATCGGAGAATTTGCAATTGGAAAGTATCTTAGCTGTCCAAATCTCTCATTTGTTAGATGAAGAAACTAAGGTGGAAATTGTTTACACGATTTGCTTGGTGTGAGATCTTTTCAACCCCATTTCATCATTCAATGGATTTACTATGGCTCCCTGACCATGGGGTCTGTAAGTTTAGAGAGCAGGCCTCATCTGTATCCTGAAGAAAAATGTTAAACAGTTTAGGACCTTGGACAGATCCCTGAAGTATTTCCCTAAAACAGCTGTTCTCAAAGTGTCTACAAAAACAAGGGTTCAGATGGAAGTCATGAGATGAAAACTTTTCATAATAACACTATTTTAACTTCTGATATGGCAAGAAAGAATGCATGTAGCCTACATGGGCAAAAGTTCTTTAAGGGGCCTCAATAATTTTTGAGTGTAAATAGGTCCTGAAACCAAAAAGTTTGAGAACTCACTGTACTAAAGACCCATAAGTTTTGCTTAACCCAGCTTCCTTGAAAGTGGGGGAATATAAAAAAGAAAAAAAAAAGAAGAAAGTAGGGGAATAAAAATCTAAAAGGAGTCCAACTACTCAAACAGCAATAGAAAAGCCAAGAGTAAAAAAAAATTCCTCAAAAAATATTTTAAACTCTCAAAGGTATCAACAAACTAATGGCAAGAAAATATGAATAAATAATATGGACAAAAAGAAGCAGAGGTGGAAAACATTGAGAGGGAAATATTCTCAGCTATCACCAACAGAAGCATCAGAAGCAAACTAGAATTTTCTCAAGCTACAATAGATAGATAATAAATTTGCTGAAAGAAAGAAAATGAACATGAATCAACAAAAATATTATGAAATGAAATAAAGAAGGAATAGGTTAACCTTAAATCATAGATAATTATAAATAGTATTGGCTCCAGTCATTCAACCAGTTACAAATCCATAATTTTGCCCATATTTCTTCATCTCACTCACCAGAATATCATCAGAAAGCCTTAACATGTAATTTCTTAAGAACTTCCTATATGCCAAGCACTGTGCTAATTGCTAGGGATACAAATCCCTCCCTTTTAAGAACTTACATTCTAATTGGGGAAGATAACACATAAAAGGGAACTAAAAAAGGGGCAGAGGACATGGGGAGTCAGCTCAGGAACATGGTAATAAAGCCTGAAGAATGATGATGGAAGTTCCAGGAAAAACTTACCAATGGCAAAAGAGTTCCATTGAAGCTGAGAGAAAAGGATCAGATTAGGTGTCGCTTCCCAGCCTTTTCCAATCTCCTCATTATTAGTGATGTTGCCTTAAAAAAATTGCTTTGCATTTGATGTGTGTGTATTTGTATATAAATTTATTTTATATGGATTTATTTATGTACAAATTACATTCCTTTCCCCACCTCCAAGACAACATAAACACCTTGAAATCAGGAGCTTTCATATCCTGTCTCTTTATTTTCAGTGCCTGGCATATAATAGGTGCTCAGTAAATACTTGTTGAATATCATCAAGTCGAGGTAACAAACATTTATTAAGTAAATGCTAACTACATTGAAACCAAAACATTTAGGTGGCACAGTGGATAGAGTGCTAATCCTGGAGTCAGGAAGCTTTCAGTTTCTTAGTTCAATGTTGGCTTCAGACACTTACTAGCTATGTGACCCTGAGCAAGTGACTTAACCCTTTTGGCCTCAGTTTTCTCGTCTGTAAAATGAGCTGGAGAAGGAAATGGCAAACTACTCCAGTATCTTTGCCAAGAAAACCCCAAATGGGGTCACAAAGAGTCAGGCACAAGTGAAAATGACTGAACAACAACAAAACAACACACCAAAACCCTAAAGATTAAGAAAAGAAAAAAACTGTTTCCTGCCCTACACAGAGTTCACAGAATGAGGAAGACAGAATGTTGAAAGGGAAAAAAAAAGTAGAATGTGTTACTTTCTACTATTCAACTAAAATGGAAAGCTAAGAACAATGAAATATACATACATACATACAATATTCTATTGGTTATGCTCATTTCACTTTCATTATTTCATGTTTTTCTAAAATCAACCACTTAATCATTTCTTGCAACACAGTAATGTGCCATCCTAATACTATACCACAACTTTTTTAGCCATTCCCCAAGTGATGGGCATCCCACCAATTTTTGAAGTATATCATCATATGGTCTGCAAAAAGATAATTTTATTACCTCATTGCCCATTTTGATTCCTTCCATTAATTTTTCTTCTCTATATAGCTATTGCTAGCTCTACTACAATATTGATTAATATTGGTGATGATAAACTTCCTTGTTTCACTCCTGATCTTATTAGAAAAGCTTCTAGCTTATCCCCATTACAAATAAAACTTGCTGGTGGTTTTGGGTACAGTAAATGCCTCTGTCATTTTAAGGAAAAATCCATTTATACATATACTTTCAAATGCTTTTTATTGTATTGAGTGTTATATTTTGTCAAAAGCCTTTTCTGCATCTATTGGTATAATAATATGATTTTTGTTACCGTTAATATTGACATAATCATTAATCATTTTTCTTATGTTAAATCATCCCTGCATTCCTGGTGAGAGAAACAATTATTTCTCTCTTCTATTAATAACCAATTATTAATTGAGATTAAGGTTTTCCATTTCTATTTCCTCATACATAAATAAATCCCTGTACATTATTCATACAGTCTCTGAAAGACATCCTAATTGATGAAAGTGCCCAAATCTTCTGGTACATACTTGAGTAGAACTGCACCCAACTAGAAAACCTTACAAAGAGAATCTAATCTAGGTGAATTCTAGCCCATTGTGTTCTACTCAGGCAGGCTTGGGTGGAGGTAGATCCCTTTGTCTAGATTGCCCATGGTGGGTGGTCTGGTTAAATGAAATAAGAGATAAGTGAGTGACAGAATCAGTCAGTCCCTCAGCATTTCATTAGAATTGGTGACCTCATTAAAATATTCATCCTTTCATTAATTGTCAACCAATTGTTGTTAACAAACAATTGTCAAGAATTAAGAAGTTGCTTTTTAACCCATCAACTTCAATAAAAGTTGATTTTCAGAAACAACCACTCTTTCAAAGTCATATAAGTGTTGAAAGGCCTCCATGAAATGTCTTTGGTTACATAGAAAGTCAAACGACCATCATTTTATTAATTATTTGCAAGTCATAATTAATAAAATTTAATTTTAACTACCCAGAAATTATGTCTCTCAGACTCTTCATATATCACGCTAGTATAAATTCTACTTGGTCACTGTGTATAATCTTTGTGATATATAGCTGTAGTCTCTTGGCTAGCATTTTATTTAAAATTTGTGCATTTATATTCATTAGTGAAAATGGTCTATAATGTTCTTTTTCTGTTTTTGTTCTTGGTTTAGGTATCAGCACTATATTTGTTTCATAAAAGTAGCTTGGTAAGACAACTTCTTTGCTTATTATTCCAAATAATTTATTTAATGTTGATATTAGTTGATCTTTAAATGTTTGGTAGAATTCACTTGTAAATTCATCTGGTCCTGATGCTTTTTTTTTCTTAGGAAGTTCATTTATGGCCTGTTCAATTCCTTTTTTAAAATTAGGTTTATTTAGATAGTCTCTTTCCTCTTCTGTTAATCTAGGCAAGTTTATATTTTTGTAAATATTCTTTCATTTCACTTAAATTGTTAACTTTATTGGCATGTAATTATGCAAAATAACTCCTAATAATTGCTTTGACTTCATTAGTGACATATTCACCCTTTTCCTTTTGGATACTAGTAATTTGGTCTCCTCCTCTCTCTTTTATCATATTAAGCAATGGTTTATTTATCTTATTTTTTCATAAAGCAAACTTCTAGTTTTATTTATTAATTTAATGGTTTTCTTACATCCAAATTTATTCATGTCACCTTTAATTTTTTTAATTTCCAATTTGGGGTGGGGATTTTTAATTTGTTATTTTTATAGTTTTTTAAAAATTACATACCCAAATCATTGGTCTCCTCCTTCTCTATTTTATTAATGTAAGCATTTAGAGATATGAATTTTCCTCTGATTACTACTTTTGCTGCACCCTATAGGTTTTGTTTATTGTGAGGAAAATAACTCCCACAATAATTTTCTGGAACTCAGCAGTGGTGATGTGTCAAAGGCTCATTTATTGTCATTCTCACAAGAATGGGCAACCCAGTATGCAGCTGGTGGGTGCCCAGAATGGAGGCTCAAAGGCCTTGTTTTATCTCCTAGTCCCTAGTGTGAATGGACCCTCCACTTTTTAATCACTAATTGATTATTCAAGGATTACAATCTACAAGCAAAAACTAACTAATCGGAAGGCAGTATTCCCAACCCTAATTATTGACCTAATTGAGACCAACTGGATCTAATTGAGACCAGCTCTGGGCTCCTAGAACCACGTGATTTTGTTTGCTGGAGGGGATCAAGGGGATCTGAGACCTTTGTCCTAAAACAGGTCTGGAAAAGTGAAATCCAAATGGTGACCACCACATTCCCATTGAGAGGAGACCATTCCTCATTTCCTCACAATTATCATTCTCTTTAATAAAATTATTTATTCTTTTATGTCTTGTTCTTTAGCCTCTTCTTTAAGATTAGGTTATTTAATCTCATTAATTTTTAATCTGTTTCCATTTTTATTTTATTGCATTATGATTTGGAAAGGATGCATTTAATATTTCTGCTTGTCTGCATTTAACTATAAAATTTTTATACACTGATATATGATCAATTTTGTAAAGGTACCATGTACCTCTGAGAAAAAGGTGTATTCTTTTCCCATTCAATTTTCTTCAGATATTTATCATATCTAGTTTATCTAAGATTCTATTCATCTCCTTGACTTCTTTTTCTTTTGTTGTTAGATTCGTCAGCCTTCTTGAGGGATCACACTGCTCACCTCCTGGTTTGAGGAAGGGGCTAGAAAAGGTACCATAAAAATTGTCTGCTTCACCTAACCCTGACCTGTTTACCATGCCAGGCAGGGATCCTTCTCTGTGGTCAAAACACAAAAAAATTATATAAACATTTTTTCAAAGATAATTCCACTCACCAAAGGTACATGGAATGTGTGCATGCTTTCAGACAACAAAGACAAACAGCTCTTGTTGTGAGAGAACTCAGCAGGTATCACATCCAAATATCAGTCCTAAGTGAAACAAGGCTAACCAAAAAAAAAAAAAAAAAAAGGCCAGCTTACTGAAGTCACAGCTGGACACATGTTTTTCTTAAGTGGCTGCAGTGAAGTGAAACACCATGCAGCTGGCATAGGCTTTCCAATCAAAACTAATCTAGTCAAGAAGCTTGTATGCCTTCCAAAAGGAGTAAATGACAGGCTCATAGCAATGTGGTTGCCACTTACAGGAGAGAGCCACACCACCATCATCTGTGTGTATGCTCCCATGATGATGAACCTTGATGAAGTCAAAGAAAACTTTTAGGAAGACCTGGAGACCCTCATCATCAATGTGCCAAAAGGGGACAAGCTTATAATTCTGGGTGACTTTAGTGCTAGAGTAGGCTCAGACTATCAGACATGACAGGGAGTCCTTGGGAGAAATGGAGTTGGAAACAGCAACAGCAGTGGTCACTTGCTACTGAAGACTTGTGCATCTCATGACCTTCTCATCATCAACATTGTCTTCCATTTACTTAAACACACTAAAACTTCATGGATACACTCTCACAACAAATGTTGACATATAATAGACTCTGTCATTGTAGGGAGAAGAGACAGACAGGATGAGAGAGTGATGAAGACAATGTGTGGTGCAGAGTGCTAGACTGATCATAGACTTATCCCCCAAACTAAATATCTGTGTTCAACAAAAGCAGTAGCCCCCCCCCCCAAGGCAATATGACTACCAGAAGACTTAATATCAGTAGACTAGAGGGCTTCTCTGAGGGAGAACAGTTCATTGTTAACTTGGAGGGAAAGGTGAGCCAATACATGGTTGGCAATCATGGATTAGAAAAGAAGTGGGCAGCTTTCAGATATTTGGTATACAGCGCTGCATTTACTCACCTGGTCCAGAACACTTATAAATATCAAGATTGGTTTGACAAAAGTGATGGGAAAATTCAGAAGCTGCTAAATGAAAAACAAGAACTCCATGGGGTTTACCAGCAGGATAGTTCATCCATGTCTAAGAAAGTAGCATTTAACTCCATCAGAAGCAAAGTGTAAGAGATGCAAGATTCTTGGCACTATAAGAAGGCAGATGAAATTCACTTTTACATTGATAGTAACAATCCAAAGCACTTTCATTGAGACCCTGAAGGTTATTTATAGGCCAAAGACTTATGGTATATCTCAACTACTTGGTGCTGATGGAGTCATGTTGAGTAGTGATGAGGACATGATCCTGGAGAGATGGGCTGAACACTCCCATAGTATTCTGAAAAGACTGTCATCAATCAATGCTAAAGGCAGTGATAGTATACCTAAGGTTGAAGTCACTCCCTCTCCAGCTGAATTTCCAAAGGAAGAACAGGTTTAGAAGGCCATTAGACTCACGTGGCAAAGCACCTGGTACTAATCCTATTCCAGCTGAGATTTACAAGGCAGGGGTTCACTGCTCATACATAAACTGACTAAAATTTTCTGGGTTATATGGCAAGAGGAGGTTATCCCCTACAAGTTCAAGGATGCCTCTATTATCCATCTCTATAAAGGTAAAGGAAATATATTGTCCTGTGACAATCACGAAGTGGTCTCTCTCTTAGTCATTGCTCACAAAATTCTTGTCACAGTCCTCCTTTTAGGCTTATTCTTCTCCTGGAAGATGGTCATCCACTTGAGATCCAGTGCAGTTTCAGAAAGGGCTGAGGAGCTGATTTGGTGTTTGCTGCCCAACTCTGGAAAAAAATAGCAGAAGCAAAACAAAGGCCAAACTGACATTTGTCAGTATGACCAAGGCCAGTCATGAGGGCTTGTGGAAAATTATGTCAAATTTTGGTTGCCTGGAGAAGTTCATCAATATTGTATGTCAATTTCATGATGGCATGCTTGCATGGGTTCTGGTTGACAGACAAAGCTCTTGCACTTTCCCAGTCACTAATGGAGTGAAACAAGGCTGTGTGTTTACTTTCATGCTTTTTAGCATGATGTTTTCCATGATGTTGTGAAATGCCTTCAACAAGCATGAAAATGGCATCAAGGTCAGCTACTGCAGTGATGGTAAATTATTTAACTTGAAAAGGCAACAAGCCAAGACTAAAGTGGAAGGAGAATTGGTGCATGATTTTTTGTTTGCAGATGACTGTACACTCACTGTAGTCTCCAAAGTTGAAATGCAACAAAGTATGAATCAGTTCTTTGCTGCTTGTGCTAATTTTGGCCTAACAATTAATACCAAGAAAATAACAGGTTTTCTACCAGTCGGCACTATGACATCTATATATGGAACCACCAGTTATGGCAATGGAGAAATTTTGAATACTGTGGATAAGTTCACTTATCTTAGCAATATATTTTCTAGGGATGTATAGGTGGATGAAGAGGTTGATGGACATATTGCCAGAGCTAGCTCTGTGTTTGAGAGACTCCAAAGGAAAATGAGGGAGAGAAGAGGTATTAGCCTGCCTACCAAACTGAAAGTCTACAGAGTTGTTGCGATGACCTTATTGTTGTATGCCTGTGAAACCTGGACAGTATACCATGGCCATACCATGAAACTGAATCACTTCCATTTGAATTGTCTTAGAAAGATTCTGAAGATCACATGGCAAGATAAGATACCAGACACTGAGGTCCTTTCTAGAGCCAAACTGCCAAATATTCAAACTCTACTGTAGAGAGCATAGCTCTGATGGGCTGGTCATGTTGTTTGAATGCCAGACATACATTTTAGACTAGAAGACTATTTTATGGAGAACTCACACAAGGTAAGCACTCACATGGAGGTCAGAAGAAGCAATACAAGGTTCCTCTCAAAGTCCATCTAAAGAACTTTGAAATCATGCAACATAGGAGACACTGGCAAAGGACCAATGTCATTTCCCTGTTTATCTCTTTTAATTAAATCTATTATAGCTTTATTTTTGTCTGAGATCATGATTGTTACCTGTGTTTTTTTGCATCATCTAAAGCATAATAAATTCTACTACAGCCCTTTATTTTTATACTATGTGTATCTCTCATTTTTAAATGTCTTTCTTGTAAACAACATATTGTTGACAATAGTCTAATCAAGAATAAAAATATGTTTCCCTCAAATAAAAATATGATGTTAAAAATAAAAGAAAAAAGTATGGATTTGTCCATTTGATCCAATTGTAGATTTGGTTCATGTCAATCATTTGGAAATGAAATTGGCTGGCTTATATTGTTGTAGGAAAACTTGTGGAAAGAGATATGGCTTTTTGAAAAGCCCTGAAAATGGAGATTAGTGGGGGAAGGGGGAAGTCAGTTGTAGAGTTGTCTTTTTCACTTTGTGCTGTATGTGAAAGCCTAAGTGAGTAAAAGATCTAAGAGTAGAACTGAGCCTTGGAGTGGCAATGAGGGTGAGGGGAACAGTTCTCCCCTGAGGGCCACTAATGCCTATCGTGGGTAGAGAAGCACAATAGTTGCATGTGCTCCCATACTTGTGGCCTTACAGGAGACCCAGAGTTCCTGAATTCTAAATGCCAGGAATGAGCCCTTCAGATGCAGTGGCAGAGACCCACATGATCTCAGCCTTTGGCTAGCCATAGAGAAAATAATCACATGGTGTTAGTGATAAGTGGTCTTGAACCCCAGTTTAACAAAGGATCATCTAACAATTCTGAACCACAGACTCCTGGGTAAAAGATAGGAGGGTTCCTATCAGCTAAAACCCCAAATCCAGCCTTCTAGCTAGAAAAGAGGGATTTCTTGGGCAACACTGTCCTCTGAGTTTTCTCACTAACAACCCTAGAGTTCTGGGATCCAGGCTTTCAGTAAAAGAAGGGAAGATCCTGGACAGCACCAGTGTCTTGGAAGGGGAAGGGAGAAGTGACCAAAGATTTATTAAATGCTTACTAAGTACCAGGCACTGTACAAATATTATCACACTTGAGCCTCATAACAACATCTCTATGCCATAGCCTAAGTAAGCATTTTGCTTACTTACACTTAAGGTATAACCAAGGTACCACAAGGTTATGGTCAAGGCACAGCTGAAAAAGGAGACTATTAGAAATTTCATTTTGCAGAGCTAAATGAAAGGAGAAAGGATAATGTATCAGCCACTGAAAAGAAAGTCCTTCAATCTGCTGCAACACATAAAATAGAGTAGATAACATTTTCCTGCAGGTCTTTTTATTTATGGACTGCAAAATAGCACAAAAATGATTTTGCATCAGAGACATTTGTGAAGGTGCTAAAATGTATTTTTATTTTGTATAAAACCATGTATCTAATGCTGTGATCCAATTACAAATAGTAGACTTTAAAATTACATTCGACTAGATTATCAAGAAATGTTAAACTTCTTGCAATTAGGAATATAAAAGCTTTGCACATAAAAACTGCAATATGCCAACTACTTAAAAGAGGGTAAAATAATGCACAAAGAAATTGGTCTTCGAGATTCCCTCCCCCCCATTCCCCACCCCACAGCCTCATCAATAAGTAGTTGAGAGTCAGTGAGGCCCAGTGGATAAAGAGCTATCCTCAGAGTCAGGAAGACTTGGGTTCACATTCTGATTCTGACACATTGACTGTGTAACCCTTAGCAAATCACTTAATGTTTCAGTGCCCCCAAACTACTATCTAAGACTGTAAATTGCAGGGTAGATGTAACTGCATTGGTAGAGGGACTTTCATCTTCAGGAATTCCCTATGCCAGTAAAAACACTGGTCTGATTCACTTGCCTCAGAAAATTTTCTTTTTGGAAAATCTATTTTAAATTTGTTCTACCATCTCAAACTTTTTGAACTATTAAAAATAACCAGACAAAAGTAAATACTTTACCCAATAGGAGTCAGCTAATGACTTAGTGTCTGAAATGTTTTAATGATCTCTAAATTAAAGGCATTCTACAGAAATGAACCTTTATGCCAATTTTATCCATGATGTTCAATCTCATCCCAAACAACATATGAAAGCATATTTCCCCTGTTGTCTCCATTTCTTAATTTTCCTCTCCCTATGCTACCAATTTTTTTGTCTTCACCACATTAATTAACTCCATTAAGTATCTTGCAATATAGTTCCAATGCAAAACATTATTCAAATTAGTGTACTGAATACTGCTCAACCAACCTGATGACAACAGATGTTCTCTGTACGTACTTTTCACCCATATAATCAATCCATGTCAAACAGATTTGCTAGCCTGAATTTATAGCCAAGCAACTCATTGACTATGCCCCACCTGGCAGGTATTGCCTTCATTCCTGCCTGGGTTAGAGATGTCTTTGGCAAACAGAAATCCCTTGAAGGCTCTTTGCAGAAAGGCATTTCTTAGTAGTTGTCATTTGCCTTGGGAGGAAAAATCTACCTGTCTCACCAATACAAAGATATTTAGCTCACTTTCCTTAATTGACTACTGGCTGACATGAACACATCCCTGTTTTTTTTTTTTTTTCATTGCTCCCAGCTCTTAACTAACCTTTCCCAATAGAAGTCTCCAATTGTCATCCTGAAATCAGTCTTATCTTTTCTATTTTCAAAAAAAATAAAGCTTAAATGTCAAAAGAATTCATATAGAATATAGAGAGTTGGGTTAGTTTTACCTTGAGAATGATTTGGCTTCCCCATTCCCTGCCACCTTTGTGAGAAAGTGTGTAAAATAAGGTTTTAAGAAATGGAAATTGTTAGTATTTATAAATTTAGAGCTGGAAGGGACCTTGGAAATTATGTAGTTCAAGCCCCTCATTTTATAAATGAGAAAATGGAAACCCATAGCACTGAAGTGATTTGACAAAGGTCCACGGGTAGAAAGTAAAAGAGCCAGCGTTGGAGCCCAGGTTACTAGACACCCCCTTCTTCAGGACCACAGGCATTTACAAACACATTTACCAATGTAATTCAGTTCTGCTTTCTGGCCTGTTGCTTTAGCCAGGCATGCTACTATGTGTTAAATTGTTTGGTGACTTTTGTGATAAAAATGAATGCTCAATATTTAGATTTTATCTTCCTTGAAAATCCTATTCAGAATGGGTCAAAAGTTGTTCAAGTTGGACCCTATTCAAGGAAAACAGTGAAGAACTTTTTTGTAGAACTAACTGGGTTATAAAATGAGTTTGGGCAATAGACTTGTAGAGCTCCCATTTAAAATACCACAGAGAAGGACCAGATTTTGCCTACCATTAGCAATCACTTAACAAATTAGCAGGGAAGAGTAGAAATAGGACCAAGGTGGAATAGAGGGTGTGGGGGGAAGAGGCAGAAGGGAATTTGGAGAAGATAAGTTGGAGGAGATAAAAGGATTCCAATAGCAATATTTGGATACACAATTTTGCCCAGGAGTGACTCGGGTGTGTCCACAAAACTCTCTCCACAATTTTATCCCCAGTGCCATTAAAAATAATTTCACATGCTTCATAGATTATTAATCTTCTGTACAAACTAATAACCTTACAAAGCAATAGGGATGATTATTGCCAGTGCCTAAAGCAAGAGAATGAATCAACAAACTCCAACATTGTAATCTCTTAATACAAGAAAAGATTGTCTTAAACATATCTACTATTCAGTACTATTGATCCGTGATCACACATAGATATGGGTTCTCCTTCCAAAGGTATACATTGAAATCTATCCAAGCTTTCTTAACCTTTCAGACGCTTTCCCATATAAAAGTCACAAGATGTTCCTCAACATGATGGGGGAATTTTTCTAAATCTTTTGGCATTGCATGGATACCATTGGAGCCCAGAGAGTGGTCATTGGTCATCCCTTGTTCTTACTACCTCCTTTTCTGGTTGTACAACTTTCTGATGATGTCCTCTACCCTGCTTCAACTCATGTTTATCACCAAAGTCTTCTCCTATGCTCCTCGAATGACTTGGAATTCATTTAATAGTGAATCATCTGGCCATGACAATCCACAAAGCAAAATACATAAATAAAATAAAATTAACTAAGTAATTTGCTAAAAATGGCTAGATCAGTAAATAACCTATTTCAGATGATCTAGACAATTACTCACCACTCAACTGCCTGTCCAGCTATTTCCTTAATACAAGAAAGTCATACAAATTACCAATATAGTCTTAGGACTTAAAAAAAAAAATAAACCCGGGAAGCTAGGTAGTGCAATGGATAGAGCACCGGCCTTGGAGTCAGGAGTAGCTGAGTTCAAATCTGGCCTCAGACACTTAACACTTACTAGCTGTGTGACCCTGGGCAAGTCACTTAACCCCAATTGCCTCACTAAAAAAAAACAAACAAACAAACAAACAAAAACAAAACAAAAATAAACCCAGCATTAACTATCAAGGGCCACTGATGACTAGTTGCCTGATCTTTCTCAGTGATAAGGACCAAATGTTTTCAATTTAATATTCATCTTCTATGGTTATATGCTTCATCCACTGCCAGAAAGATCCCTGGGGTAAAAATCAGGCTCTTGCTGGCTAAGACCAAGCTTTCTCACTCTTTGCTGTTCTCTTTTTGTGGTTGGCAGTTTAAGCTTGTTAGTCTAAGACAGAAGTTCTTAATCTTTTTTTTTTTTTTTTTGGTGAAGCTTGTGGACCTCTTCTCAGAATAATTTTTTAAAAATTTAATAATGGAGGGATGTGACAAATTTCAATTAAAGTGAAAAAAAAAGACGTGATTTTCTTTTCCTCTCTAAGTTCATATGACCCCTGAAATCTGTCCGCACACCCCAGGCTATGGACTCCAGATTAAGAACCTCTGGTCTAATGGTTTAGTGTAGATTTATTCAACAGACTATTAGCTCTTTGTTCCTACTTTACATTTTGAAAAACCATACCCTTGTGCTGTCCCTGCTATCATATGCAAAGGTATGAACTGTATGTGTTTTTTCAATCATAATACTAGAAAAAAATAAGCCAACTACATCTAAAAAACTCCTGTGGGCAGGGAGTCTGTGATTTCTTCATAGATCAGGCATCACCAAACCCCACTTTGTCTGTAGGTGAACCAAAACCCTTCAGTTCAAGGAAACAAAGTTGAGGTGCTTGAATCCCCAAACATCCCTCTTCATTTTCCACAGGAAAAGGAGGACTCATAGAACTCCTGGAGTCCCCTGCCTAGGCTAGACACTGAAGACTCTGATTGACTCCCACCAATGTTGTTCTTCCTCTACCTCAGTTCTGGTCCCCACTCTATTTATTGCAATAGCCACTGATCATTCTGGCTTAGCTATATTCCCCAGTTTTCTCTGGATTTGTGTGTATTCTCCATTTCTGACCCTGGACCTGGCTCAAGACTAAACAGAGTAAAATCTGACTATAAAAGTCTTCTCAAGAAATCAAACTGAAGACAGCGAATGCTTCTCAGAGTTTCTCTCCTTCCCTGGTTGAAAAGTTCATATAGCCCTACATTTTCTATTTCAGTTCTTTCCATCTTTGCCTCAACTGTGAAGCTTTATTGGAAAGACTGATGGGGAAGGTTGATTAGCTTGCTACCTGATAAGGTACATATATATAATAAATACTGTTTATTTTATTATTTTTGAGCTAGAAGGGTTCTGAGGAATCATCTATTCTTGTCCCTTCCTTGCCCTCCTTTCCCCCCATTTTTTTTCAGATAAGTAAACTCTGAAACTCAAAGATTTTTAAGTGAATTGTCCAGGGTCACACAAGGACTTAGTAGCAAGGCTGATACTGGAACCCAAGTGTCTCAGTCCAGAGGTGTCATAGTCCAGAGGTGTCAAAACCCACAGCAGCCTGTTGGCTACATGAAGCCCAAAACACTACTGAGTGTCCCTGAAGCAGATTAAAATGTAGCAAGGAAATATTTAACAGAATAAATAAAGATACAATAAAGCATAGGTGGTATTTCTATAGGGAGAGGCCCCAGGTATAGAGAGGTCCACCTGTGGCGAGGGCTGTCATATGTGTGCCTCAAAGGGACAAAGAATAGACACTTCTAGTCTTTTCTTGATGCATCCATCTCTTTTTTTAAAATAAAAGTATTTTATTATTTCCAGTTACATATAAGGATAGTTTCCAACATTTGTTTTCATAGGATTTTTAGTTCCGATTTTTTTCTCCCACCCTCCCTACCCTCCCTCCTCCCCAAGACGGAAAGCAATCTGATATAGGTTATATATGGATGCACCCATTTCTAAGGGAGACTTTAATTCTTGCCAGGAGAGGAAGCAGGGAGTTGGGGCCAGAAGTCAATCAGTTCTCCTCAGAAAAAGGAGGTCCTGGTCTAGAATTATAGCTATCTGTTCCCTTAAATATTATTATTCATGGGGATATGACTGAGTTCAATCTAACTTCTGATCTCTTTGTCATCATTATTGGGAGAAGGGGGATCCCAAGCTCTGTATCTAAGGCTTGACCCCTTTTCACAATGAATACACATAGAAAATAGCAAAGAAACTCATTTATCCAAATCAGAGCAAAACAGAGATCAGAGAAGGTAAACATAGGAGAATATATAAAATGTAAGAGCTCTTCTACTGGGAAATGAGATAACTCAGCTCAACCAAAAGAGACTGTTCTTGATCTCATTCAAGAGGAAACTCCCCAAGGTCTCTAGAGTGGCAATCTGGGAACAGGGCCAACATGATAGAGACTGTCAGCTCTACATTTGTCTTCCCAGAGTTTTTTCCTTCAGCAACCTGAAGTGGGGTTGGCCTCTTCCATCTCCCCTCTTGAAGTTGGAAGCCAGAAGTACCTGAAGTGATTCAAAGTTTGAAAACGACACTGACATCTGAGTCATCCCAGAGAGAATTGAAGAAGGCTGGAACTCTCCTGCTCTTGTCAACTCTGCCCCATAGAGAGTAAGGCATTCATCTCCACCAAGAAGGAGAGAGGCCCATAAAAATCAGCTTTGGGATAGGGGTTACATTACATTTTTAAATTAAATCAATGTGTACTTGCTGAGTTCTTTGTATATGGCTTAGTGGATCCTTTTTCTATTCGAGTTTGACATCACTGTCTTAGGCCACAATTCTTTACACTAGTCAAGTCAGCAAGCATTTATTAAGCACTTACTATATGCTGAGAGCTTTGCTAAGTGTTGGAAATACAAATACAAGCAGAAAAAAAGGAAGTCCCTTCCATCAGGAACATACATTCTCATGAGGCAAAACAAAACAGAAAAGGAAGTTGAAAAGGATAAGGGTGGGAGAAGGCACTTGGGTACCTTGAGTGGAAAAAGTCTGGAGAGCAGGGAGCCTTCAGAGGAATGAGGCACGGCTGGCCTGGGCACACACCTTCAATAGAAGTCTTTAAGGGGATGAGGCATCCAACAAAAGAGAGAAAGAGTATCTGCAAGAGTGGAAGAGGGTACTTCCAGTGTATATATTTTAGAGTTTCAGGGAGGCTTCAGAATGAAGTGGGTAAAGGAAGGGAGGAAGTCCAGAGGGCCACCTAGAGAGGAATGAGTCTGGGGTGAGGTGAAAACTTGTGTCAGAGAAGTTGAATCACGTGAACCTGTAACCAGGTAGATGAGCCTTGATTTGAGAGCAGTGTGAGAAAAGTACTAGGATCATAGGTTTAGAAATGAAAGGGAAAAAGGGCAGCTAGGTGGCGCAGTGGATAAAGCACTGGATTCAGGAGGACCTGAGTTCAAATTCGGTCTCAGACACTTGACACGTGCTAGCTGTGTGACCCTGGGCAAGTCACTTAACCCTCATTGCCCTGCAAAAAAGAAAGAAAGAAAGAAAGAAAAAAAGAAAGAAAGAAAGAAAGAAAGAAAGAAAGAAAGAAAGAAAGAAAGAAAGAAAGAAAGAAAGAAAGAACGAATAAAGAAAGAAAGAAAGAAAGAAAGAAAGAAACAAAGAAAGAAAGCAAGAAACAAACACAGAAAGAAAGAAAGAAAGAAAGAAAGAAAAAAAGAAATGGAAGGGACTTTAGGGGTTATTTGAATACAATTCTCTCATTCTGAAAATCAGAATTTGAGGCTTGGACAGGTTAAGTCACTTGAGTATGGTTCCACAGCTAGGAAATATCAGAGCTGTGGTTTGAACTGAGCTCTTCTCAAATTCACCATGACATACATTACAGTACACTGTCCCTCTCTTACTAGGGAGTGAGAGCCACTGTTATGAGATCAAAGTGTTACTAATAACTCCCAGCCCTCTGAGCATCCAAGGCCTGAGGGACTGTATGCAGGTTCTGGGTCCTACTCTCTTCTTGTGTGGCAATATCATATCTGGGGAATAATAATGAAGACTGACTATCCAGTAAGTCTAAAGACCTGAGAAATTGTATGTAGATTCTGCATCCTAGTCACCTTCATACAACAATAACAATTTTGGGGAGCAATAATGAATGAGAAAGTCTAATCAGCTTTTATACTTTTGATCTTCCCTTCCTTTTTTCCTTCCTTCTTCCCTTTCTCTCCCTCTCCTCTCCCTCCTCCTTCGCTTTCTTTCTTTCTCTGATATTCCTCTTGTCAGGACAAGACTTCCCTTTTTGAATGGCTTATTCCTGAGACCTCTGTAATTTCTGACATGGAAAGAATGCTTTAGGAGGTAGAAATGGACCCAGAATTTGGGGTGTGAATGAAATAGTGTGAACTGCCAAGTGTGAACATCAGGGTGGCAGTGAGTAGATCTGTATAAGTATTTGTATTTGTATAAGTGGAATAATTATTACTTGTACTAGCTATCTCAGAGTATTGCTATAAGAAAAGCACTTTGTAAACTGTAAAAAGCTATATAAATTCTTATTATTTTGAAAGGCATCATGGTTCAGGGGATAGAAAGGTGGTCTTGGAGTCAGAAAGCCCTAGGTTCAAGTTCCACTTTGAGCAACCACAGGCCATGTAAGCATGGTCAAGTCACTTAACTTCTCACTACCTAGAGTAAACTTTAAGACAATTAAACTACAGATATCGATTTGAAAAGGTAGAGGAATTTCCTCAAGGGCATCCTTTGTATACCTATGAAATATCAGGTCTAGTAAAATGTGTTTGTGTGTATGCATGTATATGCATATATACACATATCTACATATTTAACCTATATATGTGTGTGTAAACACATGTATATATGTGTTTATACCCATACATGTAAACATTCTTAAGTTTGGAGGAGTCCCATAATTCCCTTTCAGGGGTGAGTTGTTATTCTTGAATTAGCCAACTGCATGATTTACAAATGAAGAAATTGAAATTCAGAAAGACAACCTGCTCAAGATCCTAGTCACAAAACACACCCACTCAGAGTGTATCTAGCAGTTCAGATTGAAACAGAGGATCTTTACCCATCATCCTAAAGCTTTTCCCATTATACTACAACTGCCTGTCTTTAAAGAGGCAGTGTTGCATAATGGATAGAGAATAAGATTTAGGATTATCAAGACAAGGTTTGAATCCTTGCCTCAGATATTTATTACCTACGTGACCTTGGGCTAATCAATAAACCCTTCAATCTCAGTTGTTGTGTTTTTTTACCTGTAAATTAGAGACAAAAATAGCACCTACCTGGCAGGGTTGTTGTATGGAACAAATGAAATAATGAATAAAAAGTACTATATAAATGTCAGCTTTCATTATTAAAATCAAACCTTTATTTGTAGTGGAAGTGGGAAAATAGGTGATATTATTCATACTTGATTCCTATAATTTAATATTATTTATATTTAATTTAACCCAATTTAATTGTTGTTGGTGGTCATTGTTCTCTTTTTTTGTTTGTTTTTGTTTTTGTTCTGGGCAATGGGGGTTAAGTGACTTGCCCAGGGTCACACAGCTAGTATATGTCAAGTGTCTGAGGCCGGATTTGAACTCAGGTACTCCTGAATCCAGGGCTGGTGCTTTATCCACTGTGCCACCTAGCTGCCCCCCCCCCTTTGTTCTCAAGAGGACCATGACATCAGGATGATGTCATTACTTTCATTGAACTGGATTTAATCGAAGGAGGGCTATGCAAGGTCACCAACCTCACTCTCTCCTCCAGGGCCATCTGGGTCCAGTGGCAAGATATACACCAGGATGACTGGAGATGGCCCCAGATATTTAAGGCAATTGGAGTTAAGTGACTTGCCCAGGGTCACACAGCTAGTAAGTGTCTGAGGTGAGAACTAAACTCAGGTCCTCTCAACTTCAGGGCCAGTGTTCTATCCACTGCACCACCTAGCTGCCCCAGTCCAATCCAATAAGTATTATTAGGTGCCTCCTTCTATGTGCTAGGAATGGTTTAAGTGTGGAAGATGCAAAGATAAAACCAAAATATTAAATAAGCTGATATTTTACTCCATTTATATCATATGATGGAGCCAATTTGGTGAAGGAGGGAGGGAAGGACATAAGCATTTATACAGCATTGTGCTAAGTGCTTTACAAATATTATCTCATTTGAGGTAGAAAGAGCCCTATGTTTGGAAAATCATATGACGTGGGGTTTAAATCCTGATTCTGGATTCTCATACTAATTTTGCCTCTTACTACTGGCTTACTACTTACTACTGCCTTGAACAAACTTCTTAGCATCTTTGTGCTTCAATTACTTCATCTGTAAAATGAGAGGTTTTTGTTAAATGATCTCTAAACTCCCTTTCAAGGTAAATCTCTGACCGTATAATCCTCTCCAGTTCTAAAACTTATGTTTTATCAACATGTTTGCAAATGTATGTATGTGTATATACATGCATGCATGTATACTTGCCTGCCTATTGGACATCTCAAGCTGGATGTCCTATAGATCTTAAATTCAACATGTCCAAAACCGAACTCATCTTTTCCCCACACCCTCTACTCTTCCTAACTTCTCGCCACCATCAATTGTCCCTGTTCTCTAGACTCACAATTGAGGTGTCATCCTTGACTCCTCCATCTCACTCACCCCATCTCACCAATCATTTGCCAAATGTTTTTATTTATGCCTTGACATCTCTCCTATACATTCCCTTCTCACACAACTGCCACCTTGGGACAGACCCTCCTCACCTCATGCCTGGATTATTAAAATAGCCTTTTAAACAAAATTAATGGGGCAATGAGGGTTAGGTGACTTGCCCAGGATCACACAGATAGTGTCACGTGTTTGAGACATATTTGAACTCAGGTCCTGCCTCAAGTTTCCCTCACTCCAGTTCATACTCCACTCACCTACCAAATTGATCTTCTAAAAAGCAGGTCTGACCATGACACCTTCCTATTCAATAAACTCCACTGCCACCCTCAGGATCAAATAGAAAATATTCTATTTGGCATTTAAAGTCTTCCTACACTTGGAGTCTTTTTACACTTCACTTCCCTCCACCAGTGACATTGTCCATTCTTGCTGTTCCTCAAACAAGACACTCCATCTCCCTACTCAGGGTTATTTTCACTGGGTGTCTCCCATGTCTGGAATTCTCTCCCTCATCATCTCTGGGAGGGTAAGCTAGGTGGCAAAGTAGATAAAGCCAGGGTACTGAATTCAGGGGGTCTTGAGTTCAAATTCAGCCTCAGACAATTGACACTAGCTGTGTGACCCTGGGCAAGTCACTTAACCCCAATTGCCTCACAAAAAGAGAGAGATTGATTTTCTGATTCTCCTTTTTGTCTTTCTTTGTCTCCTCGTCCCTTAAAAGTTTCTGGCCGACAAGATTTGAACCGAGGTCTTTTTTTTTTTTTTTTTTTTTTTTGCGCGGGGCAATGGGGGGGGGGTAAGTGGCTTGCCAAGGGTCACACAGCTAGTGTCAAGTGTCTGAGGTCGCATTTGAACTTGGGTATTCTTGAATCCAGGTCCGGTGCTTTATCCACTGCACCACCTAGCCGCCCCCAACCCAGGTCTTTTTAACTCCAAATCTAGCACTTCGCACTGCTCCACCTAATTGCCTTTAAAAGGCTTCTTTTTTCTTAGAAGCAACATGCTTGAGTGCAAAGAGGCACCTCACCAGAAGTTTGGCCATCGGTTCATCAAACAAGCATTTATTAAGTGTTTACCAACAAGCAATACTTGTTGATTTAGCTTGATTCTAAACTACCTTTCCAGTTCTAGACCTAAGATCTATGTTTGCACATGTGTGTATATTTCCAATCACGTGCCACAGCGGCACCCCACCTCCGCAGAGTCCGGGACATAACTTTTTAGACTGCGCTTGCGCAATCAGCGCGCGGGCGCTTCAAGCCTCAAGCTCCGCCCTTCTACCCGCCCCGCCCTTTCGGTAGCGCGCAGTCGCAAAAGACGCACGCTGAGGGCGGACGGCTCGTGTTTTGGCAAGTTTTCTGGTGGAGTTTCCGGCCCGGCTGGAAACGTGAAGCACGAGCTTCCCTTCCTGCTGAAGCCGGTTCCGGCAGTTCTCGGTGTAGCAGCTTCCGAGGCAGGGGTCGGGTGGGCCGTCTCTCTCTGTCTCTCTCTCTCGAGCGGCCATGAAGATCACGCGGCAGAAGCACGCGAAGAAGCACCTGGGCTTCTTCCGCTACAACTTCGGCGTCCGGGAGCCGTACCAGCTGCTGCTGGACGGCACCTTCTGTCAGGCGGCGCTGCGGGGCCGCATCCAGCTCCGCGAGCAGCTGCCCCGCTACCTCATGGGGGAGACGCAGCTCTGCACCACCAGGTCGGCCCGGGCGGCGGGCGGGGCCGGGGTGGGCTGGTGGGGGAGGTGCCCGGGCCTGGAGGGCGTGTCGGGGCGGGGCTGTGGCTTCCGACCACAGAGCCTCCGAGTCCTCTTCTCTAGAATGGGGATAGTCAGAAGGGAGTGACTGAAGTGGTATGAAGCGCTCTGGTTGGAAGCCGGGAAAGGCTCGGGGGATGCATTTTAATTGGACAGCATCCTTCCCCTGACCAAAGATCCATCCATCCCTCTGGCGCGATCCCTGCATCCACCAAGCTCTCCCCCGATGGCTCATGTTGGCTCAGAGGAACCCAAGGCCTGCTCGCCCCGCCGAGGCAGCATTTATCCGGCCCTTCCACTTTTTTACAGACGGTAACACGGGGGCCGAGGGAGGTTAAGGCACTTGCCCAGCGTCACACTTGAACTATGTGAGGCAGGATTTGAACTCATCGTTAATCCCCAAATGTAGCGCTCCATGCACTGCTCCATTTAGCTACCTTTAAAAAATTGCTCTCCCTCCCCCCACTCCCAATCCCGTCAGCTTACTTCCATGCAAAGAGGCACATCACCATCAGTCAGTTGACTAAACATTTGTTTAGTGTCTACTGTGTGCCAGGCACTATGGTAGGTGTTAAGGATACAAAAGTGAGATCGTCTAAGAGTGTATTTTCCTAATAGAAACAGCCTAGTAAGACGTATAGATGGCAGTCTGAGGGACGAAGTGCTCAAGAGATGAAACCTCACAGGTCATGTGGACTATACTGTAGGAAATTAAGCTGTTTGTGGGTAGGGACAGACCCTTTCTTACCCCGTGCATTCATTTAGTACATTCATTAGACGCTTTCTGAAGACTGTGCTAGACTATTGGAGACATAGTTTAGATAAGAGCTTTCTGCCTTTATGGGCCTTATTCCTGGAATGTCCTTACTCCTACTAGCTTGTTGTGGTTCTACCCATTCTTTAAATCCCAACTCAAAGGACCCTTCTCTTTGAAGCCTTTCCATAGGTTACTTGGTGATAAGGTAGTACCTCATAAAGCACTTTATTTTCCATCTCTCAAATGCACTCATCATGTAATTTGAGTTTTATTGTAAATTATCTGTGTCTAAGGTCAGACTGTCTTATCTTTAGAGTTGCAATGGGAATAATTCCGTTCCAGAGAGCATTTAGTCTAACTACTTCAATTTAGAGAGGAAAATAGGCCCAGAGAGGTTTAGTGACTTAAAGTTTTGCTTCATTATATGTTACTTATCCACACCCATCACTTGCTTCTCCATTACCTTCTGTGTGATAAACATTTATACATTTTTAGATACTTTAACGTTCCCCATAGCATTGGTTATTGGTAGAATATTGTTATTTAAAGGGGGGGGGTCTTTATTTTTAGGGGAAATTTAAGGTCATTAAAGAACCTTTGCAATTTCCCCAAAGCAGTTCAATCTGTTTTCTTTTTATTTAGTTCTGGGCTCAACTCATTTTCCATTTGAACTTCTTATCTTAATCACATATACATACACACATTCTTGTTAGAGCACAGGAAAAAACAATACCGATTTTGAAGAAGATGAGAATTTGTTCAAGGATGACATTGTACTGGCAATCCAAAACAATGTCACCCCTGAACAGGAGCATCTGGATCTATTCCAGCACAATGTTAATAATACCTTGGGCAAGTATAAGTCTCCCTGTTCTGTATACCTTTCCTTATCAGAGTCATTGAATAAAGTTATTTCTTCCAAGGAATAGTCAACGATCATCATGTGTAGATGGGTGACACCTTGTGAAAGAGCCTATGAAGTGTTTTGTAATCAATAAATAATAAACACAATAGGATCTTACATTCGCTACATCTTTGACTTAACTGTGAAATGATAAAGATGTGGTCCATTGTTGAATATGGCTTTTGAAAGCCTGCTTGTTCCTATCTGATACTCTCACAGAACGTGCTCATGTATCTATATAGGGTTTTCTCTTTTGGATGGGGGTGGTGGAAGTTAACATTCTAAGTTTATTATTGGTTTGGGTTTACCATAGGGCATTTATGACTAATGGTATAATTGTAACACTTTTTATTTGGAAGCAAAAAAAAAATTACATTGTAAATATGGCCTAAATATGCCAAATTTTCTCTTTTGAAATCTTACCAATATTTGAATCAATTTTTTTTTCCAGATGTGTGTTAAAGGAATTAGAATCATTGGGGAAGGAGTTATATGGTGCAAAACTAATTGCACAAAGATGTCAGGTTCGAAGTTGTTCCCATTTCAAAGATTCAGTGAGTGGTGCTGAATGTCTATTATCCATGATTGAAGATGGAAATCCTCACCATTTTTTTGTTGCAACACAGGTAATACTGCCTATGAAAAAGTATTGATGCTTTGCTTTGTTTTTTATACCACAGCAATTTTCAGATATATACCCTTCCCATTATACCCTCCCTTAAAATAAAACATTTAATTTAGACCAGCTATAGTGCTAGAGAGTTTGGATGAAGAGCAGCAAAGCTACGTAGGAATTTGTTTTCAGTCATTTTTTCAGACATGCCCTATTCTTTGTGAACCCATTTGGGCTTTTCTTGGCAAAGATTAGGTGGAATGGTTTTCCATTTCTAGATGAGGAAACTGAGGCAAACAGGATTAAATGACTTGCCCAAGGTCACACAGCTAGTAAGTGTTGAGGCCAGATTTGAACTCAGGAAGATGAGTCTTTGTGACTACAGACCCAGCACTTTATCCACTGTACTACCTATCTCCCTCTATATAGGAACAGCAGTTAACACAACTTTATTACTACTTAAAAGGGGAATAGGAAAATAGATGTAACCAGGGGATGGTCTCAGGGTGCAACCCCCACTGCTCTCAGCTGAAGGCACACAGAAGGATGGTTTCTGGATTTAGCACCATTTAGGCATCAGGGGCCATCATGGCACAAATAGGAGACTGCCCTGTCATCTTCAGGGCAAGCTTGCACTGATGAAATGAGGGGATTTTCTGAATTGTCTGATGAGGAATAAGGAATGAGAAGGATGCAAGCAATAATTTAACTGTGCCATCAAACGAGATTTGGGGTGGGAGAGTCAGGGACATGGGGATGTGGAAGTAATACCCAGTCTCTGAGTTGATTAGCCTTAATGCATCCTATGGGACCTATGTGTATCCTAGGGGGTTGAAGCCACGCTGCTCATATCAGTATTTACCTGTCCACACCAAGTGACAAAATCATCCCATCTGACAGCAAGTGCAATAATATACTCTTATGCAGCCAGACACTTAACAGAAGTGTACCATGCTGCAGACCTCCCCTTCCCCTGAGAGGTGTGGGGCTCCATATGACTCTGCCCCAACCTGGGCTCTTAAGCCCCTTTAGCTGGAGCAGCTTCAGTGTCTGAGATCCCCAAAGTCAGAGCAGCTGCAAGCTGAGGCCCCTGAGCTGGAGCCCTGGCCATGCAGCCTGTGTCACCACTGCAAGCCATCTCTGTACTGAAAGGAGAGAAATCTATTCTTTGGAACTAAAATTGGTCATTGAAATTCATCGAATTTCATCTGTATTCATTTTTTTCACATTCCTCTGAATTCCTCATAATATTTCATTTAAAATATTCTTTTACATTGTTTTATGCTATTTTTGTTAAATATTTTTCTTTTAAATAGCTTCAGCAATTCATATTGACTGAAAATAAAATGTTTGTCCACTGTCTAGCATTTAGTTCCTTCTGTTTTTCCCAAACTTAAAGCATTTAATAATCTCATTGTCCTCATCTTTGGTTTAGATATTGCACACTGGCACATAAGAATCTGAGAAATAAAACTGATACTCTCAATTTTAGTGATACTAAGTTTTTAGAAAGAGATATCTTTCAGAGCACTTTAGTTTTATTGGGAGTCTGTAATGTGCACCTAAATAATAACCTGACTAACCGTTTGTTTTTCATAGGACCAGAGTTTATCTCTTCAAGTAAAGAAAACACCTGGAGTTCCTCTCTTGTTTATCATTCAGAACACCGTTGTTTTGGACAAACCTTCTGCCAAAACAATTGCCCATGTCAAAGCAGCGGAATCAGGGCATCTAGTCTCTGTTCACCAGAAACAGAACATCAAGAAACTCAAAGAAGAGCAAGGTCTAGTGAAAACCCCTGAACAGAAAAAGAGGAAGAAACGCAAAGGCGTGAGTGGTCCCAATCCTCTTAGCTGTCTGAAGAAAAAGAAGAAGGTGCAAGATTCAAACCAGTCTTCTGCCCCTGAAAAGAAAAGAAGGAGAAGAATTCGTAACAGAAATAGAACGAAAGCACTTTCTGTGCCATCAGTGGAGCAGAGTGAAGAAATACAATGAAACTCAATGGATTAATTGAACTGGAAAGTTTCTAGACATTGACTAAACTCTTCATTTCTAAAGCAAATTAAAGTTTATGAGTCCTGTCAATGTTTGTGATGAAAATTTAAAGACATCTTTATGAATTTACCTGGACCTGTTGGTTGTCACCTGAAAAATAAAATCAAAAAATGAACAAGAATTGAATATATAAAAATATGACAATCCTACCTCTACCCCTCTGTCTCTTACCTCCTTGGCTCCCCCAGTCATTCTTGTTAGGTTATAGGTGTTTCCTTCTATTCATTGTTGCTGTGGAATTAGCAGGTCTGAACCAGTCGATCAGAAATGTTGAGGGTTTATTGTGAGGTGGAAGTTCAAAATACAAATATGACTTAAAAACAAATAGATAATACAGGTTTTATCTTATGTTTTATTCACCAGATTAGTAACAACATTTTTACCTGTTAAATTAAGTTGTTCTTCCTTTCCCCTTGGATTGGGAGCTGGGTTAAATGCCTGATTTTGGAAAAATGAAATGTCAAATTTAATATACGCTTAGAATTATTTATATTGTTTTATTGGTTCCCTTTAGAAATAATCTTAAAATTTCATATGAAAATCTTTCATAATATTTTTATACATGATAGCACTCAATTTCAGTGACCATTTTGTTTTTCTTAAATGGACCTTTTTGTGTGTGTGAGGCATTTGGGGTTAAGTGACTTGCCCAGGGTCACACAGCTAGTGAAAAGTTGCTGTCTATATTTCTAGCTAGACCGTCTAAAAATCTAATGAGTGGTCTCCAGTAAATTAGAAGCTTTAGCAAGAGTTTAGACTTTTAAGCATTTATTAAAGAGCATAAGAATTTGGTGAGGAGAGAGAAAGAGGCCTAGATGCTTTCATCTACCTAAGGGAGCCAGCGTCTCGGCTCCACTCCACAAGCCTCCTGTGAAATTGGAAACAGTCCGTCCACATATCCACAGCTCCAAGCTAATTGGCTGGTAGCTTTGATCAACAGTACCCACGAGCGAATGTCACTTCCTGACCGCAAGGAACTGACCTTCCAAGCCACATGGCTTGTCCTCAAGATGCCTTCTCGTGGCAGAGCTTTTCTACAGTATTACTCCAGCAGGGGGCATCACTTCAATTCTCGCACTAGTAAGTGTCAACTGTCTTAAGACCGGATTTGAACGCAGGTCCTTCTGAATCCAGGGCCGGTGCTCTATCCACTGTGCCACTTAGCAGCCCCTTGCCTTTTCATTTTATATCACCATCATTTCTGAATTTACCTGTACCCTCATCCTATTCACCCTAAAATTGAGCCCTTCCTAGTAGCAAAGAAAAAGTCAAGTGATCATATCAGACAGTGTATATAATATTTTGCCCTTGTGCTCCCCCTTTTCTCTGTCAAGAGGAGGAGCATGTTTTACTGTATGTTCACTGGTTTTTGTGTAACTGAGAAAGGTCTTTGACTTCCTCTTAAGTGATTTATTCGCATGCATTGTTATAGTCCTGTATGTTGTAATGAGTTTGTGTATTTTACTCTCCAACAGTTCATATGCATTGTTCTATATTTCACTGAATTTGTCATTTCATTTATGTGGCACAGTTTTTCAGCCATTTCCTAATCAGTGGGATACCCACTTTATTTTAAAACTTTTTTTTCTGATGTGTATTTTACCTTTTGTATTTTTTACCTCCTGCTCAAGGGTAGAGTTACTGGGTCAAAGCATCTGTGAGCCCCTTAGTCACTTGTATCACATTTCCAACTTGTTTTCCAAAGCAGTTGAGCCAGTTTACAGCTTCATCAAAAATGTATTACCATGCCAGTTTCCCCACACTCAGGAACATTAACCATTACCATTTATATCTTATCTGTTGATTTGCAGGGTGTGAAGCGAAATCTGAGAATTGTTTTATTTTGCATTTTTCAGTAATTTGAATCCTGTTTTCAGAAGGTTCTTGATCATTTTCCGTTCTGAAAACTTGATATTCTTTGATCAGTTATCTATTGGGGAATGGTTCCTGGTTTTATATATTAGTATCTATTTCCTATACATCCTGGATGTTAGTCTTTAGTTATCAGGGATATTAGATGCAAAGATTGTTCTCCTTCAACACTGACTTTTTATTCAATTTACATTAATTTTGTGCAAAAGCTTTTTGACTACATAAATAACAGTTTATTTTGTCTTATGATTATTCTCCCTTTGGGTGTGAAAAAATTATTCATGCTCAATAATTTTTAAAAAATGATATCTTTTATATTCATTTCACATCCATTTAGAGCTTGTTGTGGTATATGATATAAATTGTTGATCTAATTTCTTCCAAAATGCTTTCCAATTTTTTGAGCTATTTTCAGATAGAGTCCTTCCTCCAGTACTTTGTTCTTTATGGGTCTAATTGTCCAGTCACATTTTTATTTACTTACTTTTTCCCACTTTTTATTAAGTTGAAAAATGTCTCCCTCAACCCTTTTAACTTTAAATCTGCTGATGACCTAGACTCTTTGAGAGGGACAGAGAGGAAGATAATGTAATGATCATTCAAGAATGATCAAAGTGCCTAAGTCTGCTATAAATGTTTGAGATAATGTCCCAGACTCCTTTTCCATCTGTTTTTCATACACTGAGTATTTTTAAGCGCCTTTAGGTAATGAAGATGAGCATTGAATCAAACTTTTATCTTCTTTCTTGCTTTTGCAGACAAATTGTGTCAATGTTTCTTAAAGGTTATCTCAGTCTCACACAGTTTGTCAGCCTTAAATAAAGGTGCAGCTGTGGAAAAGCTGTATTATGTTGAACGAATCCCCATTGTTTAGCACAGTGCCTGGTACATTGTAGGTGCTTAATACATATTTATTGAATGAATAAACAGATTTTAGTGGAGTGGATTTTAGTGAAATCTTTGAATTCACTGTCCTTTGGAAAACCCTCCAGTATGCAAAGCAGAGCATATTCGGGCAGGCAACCCGCCTAGGGGAAGGAAACCCTGATTTTAAACCTCCACTGCCTTGCGGCTATATCCATATATGGGAAAGGCTTTGGGAGTAACCCTGAGGAAAAATCAGGAGTCGGAGTCCCTTAGGCAGTTGGATGTTGGACATCACTTCCCTCTGGCAACTCCTGCTGCAGCACTGGTGCCAAACTGTATTGGCTCTGCCTCTCCTTTGGATCCACCAATGTCACGGAGAGGGAAAACCTGCTGCATGGGCAACAGCTTGCTTTCCATATTGATCCGCCCAGGCCAGCACCCTGGAGAGGACACTCTAGCTACTCCTCATGGGGCAGATACAACATGGTATGTGGCAGTTACTAGTTATAAGTCACTCAGGAGCTGCGGCTCCCGTGTCGGACTGCACAGCCACACTGTGGCCTATGGCTCTTCAAGGTGCTGATCCATGGTCGTCCGTGACTGGTGAAGGCCTACTATGCAAAGCAGCAACTTTCTGTAACTTCTAGTCTTACAGAACTTATTTAAAGCACTGATATATGTGTGTGTATATGTATGTATTTAAAAGCATTGATAACTTTTCAAAAAATATCACACTTCCTATTGTATCCCACTTCCCAACCCTCCTTTCTTAAAACAATAAATAAAAACGTTTTTAAAAATAGTTAAAGGGATACTAAAAGTGTTCATAGAGGCAGGATTTGAACCTAGGTCTTCTGACTCCAAGGCCAGCTTTCTATCTGTATTAATATGATATTAATAGAACTGTCAGGTATAATCAAATGAGATAATATTTGTAAAGGGTTTAGTACAGGGCCTGGCACATTGTTGATGCTTAAATGTTCCTCATTTCTACCATATCAAGCAAAAGCTGATTTATTATGAAACTTCAATTTGTTTTTTAACAGAAGTGGTGTGTTTTGTCAAAAGCTTTTTCAGCATCTATTGATATAATCATGGTTTTTATTATTTTATATGGCATGTTTATAATCCTAATATTGAGCCTGCGTTCCTGTTACAAATCTGCTTTTCTTTTAATTGTACTGTTTATCTAGTCTTTTAGGTTAGGTGCAAATCAATCATTTTAGATCAGGAGTTATTAACTTTTTTTGTGTCATGGAACCCTTTGGCAATCTGGTAAAGCCTATGGAACCCTTTTCAGAATAATGACCTGAAGAGTATAAAATAAAATACACAGGACTACAAAGGAAACCATATTAAAATACAGTTGTCAAAATATTAAAACAAGTTCACAGAACTCATGCACTGTTTTAGATATTACCTAACAACAAATAAGAATTTGAGAAAATACCCCAGTTTGTGAAAATTTAAGCACCAGTCTTTAACAGTAACAATGTGAGTGCCTTTGATTTATATAGTAACTACATTAAATATGAAAGGATTTTAGATGTCCATAGAAGTAGTTGTAAAAATTGTTCAAGGGGCAGCTAGGTGGCGCAGTGGATAAAGCACCAGCCCTGGAGTCAGGAGTACCTGAGTTCAAATCCGGCCTCAGACACTTAACACTTACTAGCTGTGTGACCCTGGGCAAATCACTTTACCTCAGTTGCCTGACTAAAAATAATAATAATAATAAATTGTTTAAGATGTGAGTCATGGGGACTTCAATAGTCATTTGGCTTGTTTCGTCCCTCTAGTAAGAAAAGTCTACAGACGTCTACATACTCAGTTGTTCATTGTGGTAAAATAGGCCCAGTCAAGGAATAGCACAGAAAAAGTGAACTACTTAATGAGGAGAGAAATAAAATAGTATGGCAACAAAAGTAATTTCAGCACATTCCAAAATAAGTGGAGTATCATTGCCCAGCAGATACTTTGAGATACAGGCTCCTTCAAATTCATTATTGCTGTAGAGGAAGCATGGGCTTTAGTTTTTTCTGTAGATCAAATAGTCTACTTTGCCTTTTCATGTGTGTATGTGAAGTCAGTGTGAGACCAGCCTTTCTCCCCATGGCTTCAGGTTGTATCATCTGCCTTACATATCTAACTTAACTTTCCTCGGGCACTCTTGCACTTGCCCAGTAGCTGCTTCCTGATTGGGGGAGGAGGGGTAGGGGAATTAGAAGTTGTCTTGAGTATCCTTGCTCATCAAAGGTCAGAAAACTTCCCATCCTGTACACAAATAGCACAGGAAAAGGGGAGAGGTGCATACACATCAGCCTCATGGCCATCAGTTACTTGAGATGAATGCTTTGAAAACTTTGAAGTGCTATACTAATTTGAATTATTATGTAAAGACTCAGGAAGAAAGGCGCCATAATGATAAGAATACTGAACTTGGAGTCAGGGAGACCTGATTTACAATTCTACCGAAAATACTAGTTGTGGCACCCTTGGCAAATCACTTAATTTATAAAGTACCTACTGTGTACCAGCCATTGTACTAAGCACTTTACAAATATCTCATTTGAGTCTCCCAACAGCCCTGTGAGTGAGATAGGTGCTATTATACCTACTTTACATTTGTGGAAACTGAGTTAGAGAGAGTTTAAGTGACTTGCCGAGGATCACAAAGCTAATAGTGTTTGAGGTTGGATTCAAACTCAAGTCTTCCTGATTCCAGGCCCAGTGCTCTACCCACTATGCCACCTAGTTGCTTCAATACAAAGGATAGATTTATATAGCTCTATAGAAAGAAGATAAATGGGATTAATGGGTAGAAGTGACAAGGAGGCAAATTTCAGCTCAATATGTGGAAGAACTTCCTAACATTAGTTCTATCCAAAATTGTTTTATTTTGCTTTGTTTGTTTTGCAGGGCAATGAGGGTTAAGTGACTTGCCCAGGGACACACAGCTAGTAAGTGTCAAGTGTCTGAGGTCAAATTTGAACTCAGGTCCTCCTGAATCCAGAGCCAGTGCTTTATCCACTGCACCACCTAGCTGCCCCTATCCAAAATTATTATAGGCAGACTCATAAGGTTCTGAATTCCCCACCATTGGAACTCTAAGTAGAAACTGGTTAACTGACCACTTATTGGGGATGTTGTAGAGAAGATCCATGTACTGGACAGAAGGGTGAACCAGTCAATCTTTATAACTTTAAGATTCCACGATTGCAATGGCTTATTGCTCCATTTCATCCAAAGTTCAGTCTTATCCAAGACAGAAAGCCCCCAATGAGGCTTATCTTACCTCCCTAAGCTTTCACAATTATCTTAGACAAAGCAACTTTCTACATGGTTGATTGGACACAATCATAACATGGGATCATGGGTTGCTTTTAGTTTCTAGTTGGCTATATTTTGATGTTTGTAAGCCTTTGCTAATTACTTACAAGTGTACATGCCAGCTCACACACATAATACTATAAATACTGCTAATTTCCAATAACCATCAGAATCTCTTTGACCTTTTTCCCCCACCACTTGTGAAGGTGATAATTCTTATGTGTCTTCTCTCTTTTCCCTCTCCCACGGCAACATGACCTAAATATTCAGCAGAGCCCTCATCACTTCTCTCATGGTGTGATGAACTTAGTGTCCTCTGCCAACTGACATCCCATCCCTGTTCTCTACTGCCTTTACAAGGCAAGTTGAGAAATAAATTTAGGCCAACAACTTAAGATGTAGTTGTGGTTAACACTCCACACACTCCACACACAGGGACAATATTATATTCCAGTGTATAAAAATGTTGCAAAACCCAAAGTATAATTTTCCTAGGCAGCTACATGCCAAATTTTTTAAAGCTTGGAATGCTGGTTTACACTGACTATAAGCACATTACTTCATAGATAGGAGGAACAATGGTCATAACCATAAAATGCTGTTTTACTATCTGTGGATTTCTGGTTTTTTGAGCTGTTTTTTGCCTTTGCAGGGGTGATGTTCTTGGGGAATGCTCTTGGATCTTTCAAAAACTGATTTGGTCCAGTCACACCATGCCACAATGGTGGTCAGTCTGTGTGTTATGCTTTTTATAGACAATTGTACTCAACTTTAGGGGTCATCGTTTTTTTCTTTGATGTACTCTTTACCTACTTAAATGCCCCAAATTCACCAAAGCAACTAACAGGTCACATTGCATTTTTAAGCATCACTTCTAGCATCTGAGACTGGTTCAGAAAGCCTCACAAATTGCAACAGATAATAAAATGTTGAGTCTGCCAATTTTCCAATACAAGCAGAAGCATAATGAAAAAAAGTTGATAGACTGGCAGGGAAACATCTTTATGGGAAGAATTTAAAAGATATATTTATCTTTTTTCTCACAATGCCATGAGTGAGTCATAATCACAAATTATAGTGGTCCTTGATTAGCTCATCTACTTAATGCTGTCAGCAGATGTTCTGGGAATGATTTATATTATAAAGAAAACCCACCAATATTATCTCTTGCCTGGACGATTGCAATAGCCTCCTAATTGGTATTCTTTACTCCAGTCTCTTCATTTTCTAATAGTCCATCCTTCCCACAGCTGCCAAATTGATAATCCTAAAACACAGATCTGGCTGTGTCACCCAGGTCATTCAAAAATCCTCAGTGGTTTCTGGATAAAACTCAAAATGTTCAGTTTGTTACTTATAGCCCTTCACAATGTAACTCCTACCTATATTCCCAGCCTTATTGTAGATTACTCACCCTTCTTTACTCACCATTCCAATCAAACTGGCTCACTGGTGGTTCCCTGTACCTGACGTTCTATCCCTGCCTTTGGACCTTTGTATAAGTGATGTCTCATGTATAGAATTCATTCCCTTCCCACTTCCACCTAGTTTACTTCAAAGAAATTCTCAGGTGCTCCCTTTTACCTGAGGCTTTCCTGACTGGTCCCCACAGGCACACCTAGTTCTTTGAGTACTCTTCGGGAAAGGCTATCATTGGCAACATGAAACAGGGTGTCAGTCACACTGTAGTTAAACATAGAGGGCACAAAGACTAGGAGGAAAACAGTACAGAGACAGAGAGCAGGATCGGGGATGGAGTGGCAAGGAAGGCAGGCAGCATGAGGAGGAGGAGGGGGAGGGAGAGAGGCAGAGAGTACCATTCCTCTAACCATGGATTAAAGTTGGGAGCACTAAGCAGCATGGATTCTATGTAAGAGTGCTGGGGGGGGAGGGGCAGGAGTTTGAGGTCTCACTTTTATAGCTTTTGGGGGGAAAACAGACCAATTCCTATCTGTGCCATCTTGTGGTTAGTTCATTAACATATCCAAATCACCTCAAAAGTTTATCAGCACCTTTTGATGTTCTTCTGGTCTGGAACTGTGGATGTCTGGATGTTGTCTGAGATTTACATATGACAGAACCAAAAGCCTTGATAGTGTCACCTCTGTGGTGGGCTGGGGTGAAGTCTTTTCATCCCCTCATCCCCTGATCTTATGACACTTACCCTGAGCATTTGCCCCAGATGTAAAATTTTTTAGATGCAGTTCTGAGCATAGAACTTTCTGTCCTTAAAATAAGAGTATTTGACTACACGAGACTTAAATTTCCCTCTTGCTCTGACATTCTATTATTCTTTGACAGCAACAAGTGCTTAATGGAATTAGGCTGGGAAGGCAAGGTTTTTATAATTGCCGTTAATCTACTCCATATCTAAGGAGCTATTTCTGTCTGGCACCAAAGGCCTATACCCACTGATACAGAAAAGAGAAGACAGGAATCTACTTCTTAGTCCCCACTGGAAGATCCAACAGCAGAGTAATGCATTACTGTTTTTATTCATATATGCCTACGGAGACTACCTGGAACATTGTGGGGACAGAAACTGAACTACTCTGTCCTGGCTGAGGGCTGCCACACTGGTGACTCTTCTAGCTCATCTTGCCAATCTGTGGCAAACAGTTGGATCTCTTCTGTTGCTCCCTCAGAATTTGGAACAGCAATGCCACTACCACTGGGTTCTCTTTGTTCCTGAGTCAGGTGGCAATGAAGTTTCCACTGGGTAATTGAATGGAACACTCCAGGGTCCAGGTATACTGAGGGGGGAGAAGGGGGCATGGACTTGGCAGATCTCCTCTCCCTACTCATCCCCAGTGGTATCCATCTGATACATCTTTGGAAAACAGGAAGAACAAAAGCTGGTGTACCAATATTGAACTCATACTTGCAGGAATCCAAGTCACAAGGTCTTTTTCCTGTCTTTCACACTCTACTGAGTCATAAAATCACAGAATTTCAGAATTAGAAGAGAACTCGGTGTCTATCTAGTCCAACCCATACCCAAAAATAATTCCCTCTACAGTATACTTTAAAAACTGGTCATGCAGCATTTGCTTGAAGACCTCCAATGAGGGGGAACCAACTATCTCCTGAAGCAGCTCATTTCACTTTGCAATAATTTTCACTGTTTTTCATTAAGCCTAAATTTTCCTCTTAGCAACTTAGCAACTTCTACCCATTTCTCCCAATTGTTTTCTTTGGGACCAAGCAGGTTAAGTTTTATCGATCTTCCAGCCTTTCAAATACTTGAAGACAGCCAAGTCAATAAGTGAACAAGCATTTGTTAAGCATCTCCTATGTGCCGGTCACTGTGCTAAGTTCTGGGTTTAGAAAAGCAAAAAATGGTCCCTGCCCTAAAGGAGGTTACAATCTAAAAAAAGAATTCACAATATAATGTCTTATTTAAGTCTCTTCTTATCCAGGTCAAACACATTTAATTCCTTTAAGCAGTTTTCATGTGGCAGGACCTCAAGCCTATTCATTATACTAGTTGATGATTCCATTTCCTCTGGAAGAAGGGTATGAAACCCAGCACTAAATACAACAATCCAGATGTGTCTGAACAGAGCTAAATATGAGAACTTTCATCTTTTTATTCCTGGAAGCTATATCACTTAGTGCAACATTTCATATCATTTGGTTCAGTTCATTGTTCTTCTCGCCTCAGCTTTGAGAATACTAATTCTATTACCCATTGTGGTAACTATTCCCTTTCAAAGGGCTGCTAGGTGGCTCCATAGTGCATAGAGTGCCAGGCCTGGAGTCAGGAAGACTCATCTTTGTGAATTCAAATCTAGACTCAGAAACTTAAAAGCTATGTGACCCTGGGTAAGTCACTTAACCCTGTTTGCTTCGGTTTACTCATCTGTAAAATGAGCTGAAGAAAGAAATGGCAAACCACCCCAGTATCTTTTCAAAGAAGACCCCAAATGGGGTAAAAAAGAGTCAGACATGACTGAACAACAACTAAATGACAGCAACAACATTCCTCCCAACTTTGTGCAATATGTAAATTTGGGAAGCATGCCATTTTTTCCCCTTTATTTAAATAAATGAGATAAAAATATTAAAACGCACAAGGTGAAGTAGAGATCCTTGGAGAACTCAACTGGAGACATCCTTCCAAGTTGAAATGTCTAATTGTTCCATCTTACTCTATGCTATTTAATCACTTCCAAGTTGAAACATTTAATTGTTTTATCTTACTCTATGCTGTTTAATTGCCTCTCAACAATATGCCCATTACAGACTCCATCACTGCTCCTGTCAGCTACTGGGCAACAACTTAACATTTATTTTATGTCCTTGTTCAGATTTTGCTCTGTGATCATAAACCAATTATGTATATATGTAAGCTTTTTTCTCTTTGACTTTACTCCTTTGAGAATTGATTTATAATTCTTTGGCACCCTTTAGGAGGAGGCCCTCACTTCCAAAAGCCATTAATATGGTATCAGGCACATAACAAATGTAAAATAAATACTTATTAATGAATTCAAGTCATGTAGCTGAGCGGTTGGATCAGAACACAAATCAGCTTTTTAGAAGTAGTTTAATGCCTGAAATTAATGCCTGGAAAAAAGTAGCTTTTTATTTTGAACACAACTTTAGGAAATTAGTAATATTTTGCTGGCAAACAGTTCAGGTGCTAATATCTCAGTTTACTTTTCCCCATGAAGTAAAAGTCAGTGGTTTTTTGCTAGTTTGCTAATGCTAACCGTCCACTCCCTGATGGTGTCAGAAAGATGTCATCTGTCATCTTTTGCCTGCCATTCTATTACAGTGTGTTCGTTCTACAGGTAGTAGGTGGTACCTATTCAGAATGTTAACTTGCTTTGCTTAATAACTATTTTTGGAGTAACATTTTGTAGCAGTTGCTCTCTGTTTAACAATCATCATTATTATAATGGACCTCAATCTCTAAAAAAACTGATGAGATGGCTTCTAAGATTCCTTTCAGCTTTAAATCTATTGGTGCTTCTAATCCTTATATATTTGTTGTTCAGTTGTTTTCAGTCTTGTCTGACTCCTCTAGACCCCATTTAGGGTTTTCTTGGAAAGATACTGGAGTGGTTTGCCACTCCTTTCTCTAACTCATTTTACAGATGAGGAAACTGAGGCAAACAGTGTTAAGTGACTTGCCCAGGGTCACACAGTAAGTTCCTGAGGCTGGATTTGAGCTTGGATCTTCCTGCCTCTAGGCCTGGCACTCTATCCACTGTAATACCTGGTTGCCCTTAAATATTAGGTGAATTCAAATGTAGGAAATGATGGTTCAAATGGATGTTGGGTTCATTAGGAAATTAATTAATTTAAGCTGCTTTGGTACTATGTAATTTACTGAAGTAGTAACATTCAAAATAGTACTTCAGTTGTCATCTTTCATAAGTTAAATTAATAAGTATATATAATTATTAAAGAAGGGAATACAGCTTAGAAGCAGATTACACAGTTCACAGATGTCAAAAAAATTTCTAAGTCTGACAAAGAAAAAGAAACAGCAAAGTCTCCAAGTCATAGGTAAATAGGTTTATTGAGAGAGAGAGAGAGATCCTGTCTCAAAATAATGCCAGTCTCAGGTCTAGGATTTGAAGACCCTAAACCTAGGGCTCTGGTGGTATTTATACTCAAATCAGGGCTCAAAAGTATTTATATATACTATTTTTAGACAGACTCCTCCAATGAACACCATTTATACTACACAATTCAAGTGGTACATGTACAACCAGTCCATGGAATGATGGAATCCTCCGTCTTATGCAAAATTATGTAATCCAACTAGTGGATCCACCATGATGCAAAAGTATTAACTGCTTAAATCCACTTTGATTTCTTTTGATGGTGGCCATTGAAATTTATCAACTTCCATTTGAAGATGACTTTTCTTAAGTCCTGTTAAGGGCTAAAATTCTAGCTAGTCTGTCTAAAATATTTAATGAGTGGTCGCCAATAAATTATAAGCTTTAGCAAGAGTTAGACTTTTAAGCATTTATTAAGGAGAATAAGAATTTGGTAAAGAGAGAGAGAAAGGTCTAGATTCCTATCTATTAAAGGGAGAGCGCATTTCTAGCTCCCTTCTCCGCCAGAGTCCAGAGGAAAGAGAGCGAGACTGAGCGCCAGTCTCTTCCTTCCTCCTCCCACTAGCCCGCGTCACTTCCTGACTCCTGGTCTTGCCCTCAAAGACCTTCCCTTCATGGGCAGAACTCCTCTACAGTAAGTATCCAGCAGGTGGCGTTATTCCAATCGTTACAGTCCCCCCTGTTGTTCCTCAAGAAACAAAATGTTTCCTTGACGGAACAGTAAAAACAATATGATAACTATTGCTAACTAATAATATGTGAACAACAATATAGAAAAGGAAGAGAGGAAAGTTTTGTCCAGAGGGGCAATTTTTTTTTTTGTCCTCATGAACCGACGCTTTGACATTAGTCTTGCAAAGGGAGGGCCTCTGCAGAGAATACAAGTTACAGATGGTGTATATTATAACAGAAAGAGAAAAAAAAAACAACAAAAACAACAAATCAAAACTGTTCATTTAAAGTCTCTGAAAGTCTTTTCTCAGATGTCCTCTAGGTGTAGTCGTGGAATGGAAGTCTTTTCAGGGGTTGATGTGTGGATGCTGGTAATCAGCCAGGAAAATTTCCTACAAAATTGAGCTTAACACAACTTTAAAATAGCTTTGTCAATAATCAAATCAAACAATGAAAGTTCTCAAAAACATGTCTAAGGGAATTCAGAATCTTAGTTGTTACACATGAAACATATAATAAAACAAAAATTGAACCATTCTTTAAAATTATAATATTACTATAGTCCCCCCCTTATGGAGGGTAATTGAGAAGACAATTGCTACGATATTAATTATTAAAAATAATTTTTATCTTTGTTTCATCACTTTTTGCATCATCTGCCTAATTATCCTCATGCCACTATGAGAAATTAAAAAATCTAATATAATTGGTAACAGGTGTCAAGGCCAAATTCAACACTGTATTTATCATGACACCTGAGATAATTATGGGGGTTACCATAAAAGAACAGAGAAATGATGGGATATGAGCATTCCCACACTTGAGCAATATGTACTGCCCATACAGTATGCCAGGTCTAAAATAGGTGGATGGAATATATGTCCATGCCACCGAACATATTGGAGGAAACTGAGTCAGACTTAATCAGATGCATGGGATTGAGATGTCCATGGCATCAGGCATATAGGAGGGAGCATAGAAGCCAGGTGTAGGAGCGAGATGGGTGGGATGAATACTTCCAGCCATCTGTACAATATTGTGGGGAAAAATAAAATAAAATATTAAACCAAGAGAATCCAACCTCAACATTTGTCAAAAGCCGTTCCCTCGGCCATACCTTGACTTCATGCATGTCTCCCCTCATGTGTATTCCTCTTGTGATTGGATGGCATCTTGGCCAACTGGCATCTGATAACTCAGAATAAAGGCAATTAATGTCTTAAATGATAAGTTCCCATAATCCAAGTCTCATATGTATTTAAAAATTGAGGATAATAAATGATTGCAAAAAATGTGAATACATCTTGACTCAGAACACAATATATAATTATGCAACAATTTCAAATAATACCCTTTTTTGTACTTAGTATACAATTACCTTTGTGAAAAATCAGAACATATTTAAATACAAGTTAAAGCACAACAGAATCTCAAAGAAAACTTTTTTTTTGAAAAAAAGAAAACTTTTACAAATGTTCCCCTCTTTTTTTTTTTTTTGGGAATATGCTTATCAAAAATAATACTTCTAGAATCAATTTACACTTGCCATGGCAACCAATTTGCCAGGGAAATGCTTTAAAGAGTTTGATCAAATAATCAGTTGAGAAAAAATAACAAAAACAAACAACTCAGAACATGGGAGCACAATACTCCTAGAATTAACATTGTATTATGAAATCAAAACCATGTTTCAAAATTAGATAGATGAATGAATAGAAGAAAATACACGTGGAATAATAAAAGACAATGAAATTCAAACTAGGGAAATCTAAATGAATATGAACTTAATATTAATAAGAGTATTACAAAATATAAACTTGATCGCATGACTATAAAAAGCTTTTACAAATATTCTCCTTGTTTTAAAAACTAAGTATAAGACACAATCTCAAAAGCATTAAAATCTCTATGAAAATAAACCTATACCATTAATTCCAAAATGTATATGTAATAGCATAGAAATCCTATGTAACCTCTGAACTGACATTAATAATCTGAGTGAATTCAGAACACTCTTGATTCCGATATCTAAAATCCCCAATACTCATATCAATACCTTGCTGCTTACTTCTACATTTCTGTAAAATATATACCCTTCCATGGCAAAAGCAGAGTCTTGAACTATGTTGATGATTGTCATTCTTATTCAGCTTAAGTTTTTCTTCTTTAACCCCTCTATATTGTCTGTCGGGCTTTTCACCATACAAATGCTTTATAAGATTACTAATTAAAGACAAAAGCAGGTTAGCAAAATTATGAACAAAAGGAGTATATCTGGAATTTAAAGGGCTTTCTAAGGTTGTCTCAGAAGCACAGCCAGGCCGGGGAAGGGCTGAGCCTGAAGCTGCAAATGCAGGTAGAAAAAGTTGAGCATGCGCATCAGATCTTTGGACTTCCCAGGCCGGGGAAGCTATGGGCTTGGCCATGGGAGGAGTAGAGGGTGGGGTCTGGAGAGGAGGGGAAGGACCAGCGCAATTTGAATCAGACTTGATTTTGAACTCAGGCCTGGATTCCTCTTCCCCCACTTTGCCTCCAGGTGCTAGGGGATTAAAAGCTTCTAGAGGGTGGGTCATTGCCTCCAGGCATGCAAAATTAGAGCAACAATTAGTGTTAGAACTGGGAAAAGCTGCAGGAATCTCTTCAGGTTTCTCTGAAAAAGCATGGTTGGGAGAGGGAGAGATATTTCCTTGTGTGAGTAAGTTGCTGGCTCTTTTAACAAAAATAAAAAGAAAAATAGAAAATCCACAAAAACAAAGCATTAACATGATCTTATCTCCCATTTGTCTGGTTAAACAGACCAAAATCAAAAATAGGATAATTAGGGAGTTTAAAAGGTCCATTCGAAAAAATTCAAAGGAAAAACACAGCCAGTACGCCAGTACTTAGCAGTTAAAGGGAGAGGGAGGGGAAATTTCTTACCCAACCAGCAGATCAGAAGAAGACTGAGGGTTAGCTTTCCTCTTCGTGGTCAGCCATCTGTTAAGGGCTAAAATTCTAGCTAGTCTGTCTAAAATATTTAATGAGTGGTCGCCAATAAATTATAAGCTTTAGCAAGAGTTAGACTTTTAAGCATTTATTAAGGAGAATAAGAATTTGGTAAAGAGAGAGAGAAAGGTCTAGATTCCTATCTATTAAAGGGAGAGCGCATTTCTAGCTCCCTTCTCCGCCAGAGTCCAGAGGAAAGAGAGCGAGACTGAACGCCAGTCTCTTCCTTCCTCCTCCCACTAGCCCGCGTCACTTCCTGACTCCTGGTCTTGCCCTCAAAGACCTTCCCTTCATGGGCAGAACTCCTCTACAGTAAGTATCCAGCAGGTGGCGTTATTCCAATCGTTACAGTCCTAATTGGTCCAGGATAACTCAAGAGTTACTATTTTTAGTATTTGACCTTTAAGCTGATTGGTGGATATCTAACCACAGTGGATTAAACTAATGGTTTCAATTATGTGGTTTACATAAGCTCTTCTAATATCTATCTTACTTTATTATAATTTGCTTAAACTATTAAAGATTACCTAAACAGTTTAAATCACAACTTGTAGTCTAAATACTGATTATTAGGATAGTTAAATCACTTATTTCTAAGGGTTGGGGAAAATCTCTCACACAGATAATAAAACTTAGAAGCAGATTACAAAATTCACAGATTTAAAGCTGGAAGATAACTTAGAGGTCATATAATCTAACCCACTTATTTTAGAGATAAAGAAAATTAATCCTCCTTAAGGCTAGTGTGACTCTCAAGCCAATGCTCTTTTCACTCAACTAACTTGTCCCAAGTATGACTGCTTGGAATCTCGGGTTCTGGGATGTACATATCATAATGTAAAGGACTTGGTCCTTGAAAGCCCAGTACTTAATCACAGAAAAAGGGGCTCCATAATGAGGTATTCAACTAACCATGAAAATCTGATCCATTTATGATGTGTGAATAAGTCCTTAGATGATTTAGAAAGAAAACAACAACCCATAGGATCAGCAAGGATAAAGCAATAACATTTAAAAGTCAATTTAGGAAGGGGCAGCTAGGTGGCGCAGTGGATAAAGCACTGGCCTTGGATTCAGGAGGACCTGAGTTCAAATCCAGCCTCAGACACTTGACACTAGCTGTGTGACCCTGGGCAAGTCACTTAACCCTCATTGCCCCACAAAACAAAAACCAAAACAAAACAAAAGTCAATTTAGGGGGCAGCTAGGTGGTGCAGTGGATAGAGCACTGGCCCTGGAGTCAGGAGTACCTGAGTTCAAATCTGGTCTCAGACATTTGACACTTACTAGCTGTGTGACCCTGGGCAAGTCACTTAACCCCAATTGCCTCACAAAAAAAAGTCAATTTAGTCAGCTCAGAAGCAAAGTACAAGAGGAATCCAGCTCCTGATGAGACATAAAGAATATTAGGGAGCTGGAGAAAGGGAGATCATGAAAAGTCATATGGAGCGAGTAGAACAGAAACCCTCCTATTCCAGGGATGCTGCTGGTTGGTGGCAATCAGGCAGAAGGAGTGTCACTCATAGACAGGCCAGGTTCCTTTCTTTGGGACACCTGTCTTTACCTGTGATTCTGCTCTCTCAGTTCCAGAAGCTATGTCCAGATGTGGGCATTCTCTTCTAAAAATCTTCTGAAGATTCATATGAGACTGATATTATCTTCAAATGTGGCTGTCACTTGGAATGGCTAAATTGACTTTGTTTCCTTTTTGGTTGGTACCTTTTTTTTTTTTTTTTTGGCGGGGCAATGTGTGACTTGCCCAAGGCCACACAGCTATTAAGTGTCAAGTTTCTGAGGCCAGATTTGAACTCACGTCCTCCTGAATCCAGGGCTGGTGCTTTATTCACTGTGCTACCTAGCTGCCCCCAACTTTGTTTCCTTTTTAATCTACTTCAAGGGATTTGTTTGCTCCTGAGAAATGGATCATTTGCTCTGGACACATTTTTACGTTGGTTTTAGGCCCCTTTTCTGTGATTAGGCCCTGAACTTTCAAGGACCAACTCTTTTACAACTGTATAGGTATTTTTGTTAGTATTTATTCTTAGTGTGACAGATACAGTTTTTCGTGCTAATTTTGTGAAAGAGATAAATGTATTTGAACAGGGTAATAGAACAATTAGATAAAATTGGAACTGGTTGAAGGCATGGACCCAAAGAATAGTCATTATTAATGGTCCTTTGCAACTTGGAAAGTCTTTATTGAAGTGCCTCAGAGAATCTATCTTGACCCTGAACTTATTAAAATTTTCATAGTTACGGGGCGGGTAGGTGGTGCAGTGGATAGAGCACAGGCCCTGGAGTCAGGAGTACCTGAGTTCAAATTTGGCCTCAGATACTTGGCACTTACTAGCTGTGTGACCCTGGGCAAGTCACTTAACCCCCATTGCCCCACAAAAAAAACAAAACAAAAATTTTCATAGTTACTTGGACAATGACATAAACAGCATGCTTATCAAATCTGTAGGTTCCACAAAGCTGAAAGGGGTAGTAAATCCACTGGGGACAGTCTCAGGATCTAAGAAGATAGTCTCTCTTATGGAGCCTTCTGGAAGAAATCTGTAACTACTTAAAAGAATTTGACCTAAAAGTAGAGGAAGACTGTGTAAGAATCAGTGATTAGGACCTGGGCTAGGTGAAGACAGGAGGGGAACCAATCACTTTAATTTCCAATTATTAGTATTGATCACATTTCTTTCGTTTCACCATCTTTTTAAAAAGAGCTATTTAAGGCGTTCTCCAGCTCTTCTTCACGTGTTGGTGTCCCTTCTTTGCGAGTCTGCGGAGCGCAGCTGTTGCAGTCGACATGGCTTCGGGAAATGCCAAGATTGGGTTCCCAGCCCCCAATTTCCATGCTACAGCTGTTATGCCAGATCAGCAGTTCAAAGACATCAGCCTGTCCGACTACAAAGGAAAATATGTTGTCTTGTTCTTTTACCCCTTGGACTTCACCTTTGTGTGCCCCACGGAGATTATTGCATTCAGTGATCGAGCTGAAGAATTTAAGAAACTCAACTGCCAAGTGATTGGTGCATCAGTGGACTCGCACTTCTGTCACCTTGCCTGGGTCAACACTGTCAAGAAGAATGGTGGACTGGGAGCCGTGAACATCCCATTGATGTCTGACCCCAAACACACCATTTGTCAAGATTATGGGGTCTTGAAGGCAGATGAGGGAATCTCATTCAGGGGTCTCTTCATCATTGATGATAAAGGCATCCTTCGCCAGATCACCATCAATGACCTTCCTGTGGGCCGCTCTGTAGATGAAGCACTGCGGCTTGTCCAAGCCTTCCAGTTCACAGACAAGTATGGTGAAGTGTGCCCGGCTGGCTGGAGACCTGGGAGTGACACGATCAAGCCTGATGTCCAGGGGAGCAAAGAATATTTCTCCAAACAGCACTGAGCTGCTGCTCTCTGCAGCCAAGGCTGTTCCACCCCAGGGGGCCTGGGGCTTCATGTCTCTGCTGTCTGCAGATCCAGAACACACATGCTTGATCTTCCCCAAGCTTTCAACTGGAAGGCCTTCATAGAGGGAGCCCAGAGGGCTAGCTGGGCACCTCCTCGTGAGGCCTCATTCCTCTCCCTCAGGGCAGCAGGCTGAGCCTGCCTTAGGCCTGCTGGCTGCCGCCCTCTTAACGACCAAGTGCTGTGTTAACCATGTTTGTACTAGTCAGCCCTTTGGGCTCCAGCCCTTCTGATGTTTTGTAGCCTATTAAACTTGTCGTAAGGAAAAAAAAAAAGAGCTATTTAAGAGAAAGGAAAAGAAAAAAAACCATGAGGTTGCGATGAAGGGGGAAATACAATTCATAATCATAAGCAGGAATGGAAACAGGAAGAATTAACCTATAAAGGGAATAAGGGACCAGAATCAAACATACATTGTTTATAAGAAACATATTTGAAACATAAAGATTCACACAGATTTCTAGGTTTGGGGGACACCACTCTCTCCTTGTCTTTCTTTTTATCCTACTTATCTCTCCTTCCTTCTCAGTTTCTTTTGCTGGGTCCTCATCCAGAACATGCCTTCTCATCATAGGTGTTAACCATGAGGGTTCAGTCCTGGGCCCCATTCTCTTCTCCCTCTGTCCTAACTTTTCTTGGTGATCGCATCAGTTACATGGATTTAATTACCATCTCTACTAATGAGTCTCAGATCTGATTATCTGGCCCCAAACTCTGCTGTCTTCTAACTTCATCTCTTCAAGGGCTTTTCAGGCATCTTGAATTGCATGTCCAGTAGACATCTTGAATTTAAGATATACAAAATAAAACTCATGAGCTTTCCCTTTAAATTTTACCCTTCTCTCTCCCTTCCTGCCACCTTCCTTATTACTGTAGAGGACAACACCACCATCCTCCAAGTCGCTCTTCTCATTATCTCTTGCCTCCTATATCTAATCTGATTTCACCATTGCAACATCTCTTGAATATGTCCCCTTTTTTCCTCTGACACTGTCCCCACTCTGGTGCAGGCCTGCATCACCTCATGCCTGGATGATTGTAATAGCCTGTTGGTGGGTCAGTTTGCCTCAAGTCTCCCCACTCCAATCCATCCTCTAGTTAGCCTCTAACATGATTTTCCTAAAGTGCCAGCGTGATCATGCCATCCTTTTCAATAAACTCCAGTGGCTCCTGATAGCCTTCAGAATCAAATATAAAATGTTTGGGTTTTTTTTTTTGACATTCAAAACCCTTCATAACCTAGCCTCCTTCTACCTTCCCACTTTCTTACACATTATGCCCTGCCACATATTCTTTGATCCAGTGATACTGTTCCTGACTGTTCCATGAACAAGACACTTCCCTCTGGGCATTTTCTCTGGCTGTCTCTCTTGCCTGCAAAACAGAGGCCTCCACCTCTGTTCTATCTACTGACCTCCCTGGCTTCCAATAAGTCCCAACTAAAATCCCACCTTCTACAGGAAGCCAACCCCAACTCCTCTAGTTCTAGTGCCTTCCCTCCTTTAACAATTCCCTATTTATTCTGTATAGTAGCTTACTTTGTATATATTTGTCTGTATGTTGTCTGCTCTGTTAGATTTTAAGCTCCTTGAAGGCAAGGACTGTTTTTTTTTTAATGGGGCAATGAGGGTTAAGGAACTTGCCCAGAGTCACACAGCTAGTAAGTGATAGTAAGTGTCAAGTGTCTGAGGTTGGATTTGAACTCAGGTCCTCCTGAATCCAGGGCCGGTGCTTTATCCACTGTGCCACCTAGCTGCCACTGCAGGGATTGTCCTTGTATTCCCAGCACACTTAGCACAATGTCTGGTACATAGCATATGCTTAATAAAGATTGATTGATTGATTGAGAATGAAAAATCTCATTCAAAAGCTTAGTCTACAGAAGTTAGAGTAACTGTTACTATCTCTTTAAGATCATAGATGGAAGGAATTACCATTGTAACTGTCATTCCATGAAATGACTCCCTAAGGAGTTAGTGGTGAGGGTGGGTTAACTTTGATCTTGGAGCATCTATGAGAAAACAGCAAAAGAAGGAGAGGAGAAACTTGTATATTGTTAGAGTTGTTCTGTTATTTTCTAAAGAAACATATAAAGACAGTTTTACACGAAAGGAGTTTGGAGAGGGACTACTAAGAGCAGAGACTGAAAGACAACAGAGAGGAAGGACTTGGCTAGCTTCTCCCTAGATGAAACTTGTAACTTTCATCTTGTGAAGAGGATAAAGGGGAATCTAGTGAAGATGGTGTATTGGTTATCCTGTGGAAACTAAATGCAGTGGGACTGTGTTTTCACAAGTGAAATCATCTGCTTTCTCATGAGGATTTGAGGTGATTTTAGCCACAGTCATTCTCACAGGTAAAATGTAAATAATATATATTTATTGTTTTAAATTATTAATAAATTATATATCCAGTGAGTTTAATATTTATTTAATAATAAAATATTAAGGTATTTAATATCTAGACATATACAAATATATTTCTAGAGAGAGAATTATGTGTAACATAATTAAAGTTACTTAATATATAATAGATATTCACATATCTCTAGATATATCTGAATGGAGACAGAGACAGTGAGAAACAGGGAGAAGATTGAGACAGAGAAAGAAACACAGAAAGATAGACATGGACAGAGACACAGGATGAAAAGAAGACAGAGATGAAAACAGACAGATTGAGAGGACAGAGAAAGGGACAGAGAAGAGAGAAACAGATGAAAGACACAGAAAAAGAGATAGAGAAGAAAGAGAGAAATGATAGACACAGAAAAAAGACCAAGACAGAAGAGACAGAAAAAGGTCGATCAGTCAAAGAAAAAGTAAAAAATGTGAATGCAATACAATAATATCTATAATCATAGCTTTCTGATTCCTATATAAAGGTTTTTAAATGTTCATAACATTTAGTTACAACACTACTAAAATAATTTCTATCTTTTTAAAAGTGGAATATTAAAGTGAGGAGGTTAGGCTAGAGGACCTAAGATCCTTTCCAGACCTAAATCTCTGATTTTTTTTTAATGCTCAATTGATGGGTCTTCAGTATCATTTCAGTTTCTCAGTAACCCTCCCCCAAGCCCCCGCATAGAATCTTTTCCTTGCAACAAAGGAGTACAGTTAAAATTTAACCCCAAGGAATCTACAAGCATGCCATTTGGACAGCGTTCATTTCAGGGGTGCCTGATCTCTATCTAATAAGAGGGTCTTCATCCTTCTGGATCTTCCTGCAGCCTTTGACACTGTTGATCATCTTCTTCTCCTTGATACTCTTTTCTCTCTAGGTTTTCATGACATTGCTCTGTCCTGGTTTTCCTCCTATCTATCTGACTGCTACTTCTCGGTGTCTTCTTTTGTTGGATCCTTATCCAAGTAAGGAAGTAGGGCCTGAAGTCAGGGAAACCTGAGTTCAAATTTGGTCTCAGACATTTACTAGATGTGTGACTCTGAGCAAGTTACTTAACCTCTATCTGGTTCACTTTCGTCATCTGTGAAAGGGGATAATAACAGCACCTACCTTGCAGGGTTGTTGTAGGGATGAAATGAGGTATTTGTAAAGCACTTACCACAGTGCCTAGCACATTGTAGGCACAATAGAAATGCTTGTTCCTTCCCTTCTTCTCTCCCCCACGCCCCTCCCTACTCAGTTCCATCAGTCTTTGAGTATATGAATATAAGCTTTTCTAAGTCTGAGTTACTGTATAGGTTCCTGAGAGAGGTGGAGTTCTCCAGAGTGGATAGCTAGCTTGACCGCTTCTATTATTCTTTGTGTTTCTGTAATGTTAAAGGAAACCTGTTCTGTGAACCGGAATGCTTACATGGGCACTAAAGGCCTTCTCTTAGAAATTGATGCACCAGCTTCCAAAGTTACTAGGAGAAACTTTGGGGGGTATGAGCCAAAGAAATTTGTGAGAGATACCCCCAAGGTGAATCCCATTCTCTACTGACAGGGTCTGGATCTGATTGACACAATAATTATAAGATGGAGTTTGTGAGCTATAACAAGAAAATTCATTAAAAGTTAATAGTTAATAAGCATATGTGAGCAAAACACCAGATTGGAGGCTAGTAGCACCTGACTACTGAAACATTAGGAGAGAAAATAACAATAGGATTTAGCCAAATTAGTTGGAAATTAGTTTAAAATAGCAAACACTGTTTGCCTAATTCATTTGGAAATAAATCCTGTGCTGCCTAGTTATGCCTTGACTATTTTAGCTTTAACTTTTTAAAAGATCCTTTGTTGTTATTTAAGCTTCCACATGCTTATGTCTTATCTCCTACCTATGTTGTAAGCTTCCTGGGAGGCCAGAAACAGTCCTTTAGTGCTCTTACTATCCCCCAGCAGCACTTGGCATTCTGCCTTATACACAGGAGGAACTCGGCAAATATTTATTGATTTGATTAAAAAGAACAGAAAAAAGCTCATTAATTCAAATTGTCTTAATGCTTTTCAGTTCCTTGTTTTTTCAGGTGTTTTTCACATTACTCGCAAACTCTTTGTACACATAGAGCAAAGAAGAAAAAAATTATGTACCTGGGGCTCCAGAATGGAGTCACTGGCTTCTGAACTGAATCAGGTGATTAAATGTAATAGAAATTTTGTTTAGATACAGGGGGAAATAGTGATTGTGTTTTAAATGGGTACTTCCAAGAAAAAAGAGAAGTCAATTATTTCTGTCACCAAAGATTCACTTATAAGGCAATAATATCAAATCTAGGCCCGAAGAATTAATTCCATTTATAGTCCGCATCTTAGTACATTTCATATAATCATACAATATGGAAGAGATAACTCTATTTGAGGGAAATGTCTATCTCTCACCATTATCTGACTGACTCAGACAGGTTACAGTCCACTGAGAACTGAAAAGCTAAATGAAACAGCATTTATAATGCAGAATGACTAATCCTGCAGTCAGGGTGATAATCTAAGAAAATTCTCTAAGAGTATTTGCTATATCTTGAGGGAAAATAGATTAATAGGATTCCCAGTGACTTCAGTGGACATGGTCCATTTTACTAATTACCATCCAGTCTAGATACCAAAGTTATTACTGAGTTTCCAGCAAATATAATGTAGTGAAACCAGGAAAGAGCTGCAGTGCTGGTACCTTCCTATCAGTGACAAAATCAGACTAAGAGAGGTTACCAGAATTTCAGTCATGTGGATATTTGGATCTAGAGTGAGAAGATAGCTCTTAAGCACAGAAAAGGGCAAAATAAGATAGGTCACTGACCAAGTTTCGGGGAAAATTCTTGTTATTGTTTGTCCTTCATTCTCACCTGTAACATCTGGAGGTTATGCCATGACTTGCAGTGAATTGGATTTAAGTGAGGGAGGGCTGTGCAAAGTCACCATCATCACTTTCTCCTCCAGAGCTATCTGGGTCTAGTGGCAAGATATAAAACAAGACAACCAGAGATGGCCCAGGATGCAGTGGGAAACTGGCTTTTTTAAGCTAAGATTTTTCCCAGATCTCAGTTTTCTTGAGGCAATGCCCATTCAGTGATTAAGGCTAGGTAAGAAAAGAGGCAAAGAGTAGTCTCCTTTACCTATTCTAAACAAACAAATGAATGAATGGAGAAGGAAGGAGGGAGGGACACAGGGAGAGAGGGAAGGAGGAAGAGAGAAAGAAAGAAAGAAAAAGAAAGAAAGAAAGAAAGAAAGAAAGAAAGAAAGAAAGAAAGAAAGAAAGAAAGAAAGAAAGAAAAAAAGGGACTTGAATAACTATATAGTTGGCCGACTTTATGGGTAGCATCTTTATATATAAACTCCCTCTAACAATACAAGCAACTTGTTTATAACTTCATCTTAGTTGTCTGAAGCACTCAGTGGTTAAGCCACTTGTCAATGGTCATAGAACTAGTATATGCCATAGGCAGGATTTGAACCTAGGTCTTTTGGACTCCAAGGCTAGCCTTCTGCCCACATTACCTCTCCTATTTTATTGATGTTAAATAATTACATGTTCATAAAGAGATAGTGCTTTGTACTATTAGCAGAAGTTCTCACCAGAGATTAGTAGGGACTGTTTTACCTACTAATTAATGCAAAATAAGATAGTATATCAACAGAGAGGGCAATTCTTGATAGAAAGTTCAAAGTACTGTATTCATTAAAAAACCTTCTGGGGGCAGTTAGATGGTACAGTGGATAAAGCAAAGGCCCTGGATTCAGGAGGACCTGAGTTCAAATCCAGCCTCAGACATTTGACACTTATTAGCTGTGTGACCCTGGGAAAGTCACTTAACCCTCATTGCCCCATAAAACAAAACAAAACAAAACAAAAAAACCAAAACAATAAAAGCCTTCAAAAAAGAATTTGGGGAGTTTGCTATCACTACTTAGATTGAAACTTGGGTAAATTATCTGATTCTAAGAGGGAATGCTCATTGGGTTTATATGTCTGTGTGAACACCTTTGAAAGAGACTTCACTCTGAAATTCTAGATTCCAGAATCCTTTCCAGCCTCTGAAAAATGGAGATGTGGATTCTGAGTGACAACATCACCAACACCATAAACCCTAGAAGTTTGGTTGAGGGCTAGAGCCTCTTAAACAGCTTTGACCCTGCTTATTTTATCTGCTGAGGATAGATATGTTCATGTGTTATATCTTTAGACATCCTTATGAGTTAAATCGTTCTCAGAGCTCCTGCTCTTGTTTTGTTTTTGTTTGTTTGATTTTCAGGGCAATGGGGGTTAAGTGACTTGCCCAGGGTCACACAGCTAGTAAGTGTCAAGTGTCTGAGGCTGGATTTGAACTCAGGTACTCCTGAATCCAGGGCTGGTGCTTTATCCACTGCACCACCTAGCTGCCCCCCTGCTCTGGTCTTAAGTAGATGAGGTTCATCCCTTGGTGGGTGGGGGTATGTTTAAACTGATGAGAAAGGAAAATACTTTTCTCACACTTTCATTGCCCCTACCTTAGAATTCAGGGAAATATCTTTTAAAGCAAATGTTATGTATGACTCACATCCAAGATCTCTTCTAAAAGGGAGTAAGTGGGCCCCTTCTCGAAAAAGTAGATATCATGTATGAGACATTTATATATTGCCTTCATCAGAAAAAAAAATGCCTAAAACATATGAAATGCCACCTGGGAAAGGGATTGGGGGAAGTTCCTTGAAGTACAATTCTGTGACACTGTGTGCTGTGTACATGGAGGGAGACACTTCCAGATTGGCTGAGAGACCTCTGAGCCTGTGACAGTACCTAAATGTGGAGATACTTCTGAGAAGAATTAGAAGAGAGAGACTGGGCAAGAGATGTATGAATAACAACTTTTAAATAGATAAAATGAGTTCCAGTGCCACAGGCATGTGGGGAAAGCTAGCCCCCTACCATGTCCTTTGATTCCCAGCATTTGCATCCCCAGAGATGGCTAAGAGCAGACTTCTTTGTTGAGATTGTTCTCTCCTTGTTTGAGGTTAGATTTTATCTCAAACCTGAACTGAAGATTCCTTTTTTCTTTTACATCTTCATTGTATCAATTAATCTGTATAACTTCCCTGGTTTCTCTTTTACTACTTCCTTGGACAAATGTTTTCTTGTTCCCTGTGACTGTCTTTTGTATAACAAAGAGGAGTTTAGCTGGCTGAGGGTAAGTTAACTATCATCCTCCCAGTGTGGGATGGGACCAACTCTCATACAAAGTGAACAACAAGAATGATGTTTATCCTCAACCCCTAAAAGAGCATCCTACACCTAGACTGCAAATATCTGGTGTGTGGTAGAAACAGTTCTAACCCAGGGCCCCTCTTGAAGATAGGAGTGAAGGAATGAGAAACTAGTCAAGGCCTTTTTCATAAAGTAGAACTCAGTGTACCTTGGAGATAGGGAGTAAGAATGTTCCAGATCTTATATATTTTAAAATATCTCTGCAATTCGAGTTGCCCTGGGTGTCTGAGGCTTGGGTTAAACTCTTATACACAAAAATGTCAATAAGTATGCATGAACAAAAAGTTAAATCATAACCTTATATTTTTATTACACTTTCCTAGTAAAACTTAGTAGGACTGCTCAATACATATTTCAACTTGACCTTGGATCTGTGCTATATCAGCAACTCTTAGATCTTCTGGCCAAGCATGTCCTTTTGATTCAGGGAACTCCTGGTGGGGGTGCCCTTCTTTTCTGAGAAAATGCCTTCTAATAGGTAGCCATTGCAAACCTCTCAAATTCATGAGGTTATCAACAGGACCAGAATCATCTGTTTCTTAGGAACATTGTTTAGGAGCCTCAAAGAAAGAAACACAAACCCAAATAAGCAGCCAGGGCCTTGAGGAGTAGTCTCAGGCTCACCTGACATTAGTAATTATAACAGGTAACCTTTATCTAGTGTGTCATAGCTATAGTATATAACTAAGTGGCACAGTGGGCAGCTATGTGTCACAGTGGATAAAGTGTTGGGCCTGATGCCAGGAGGACCTGAGTTCAAATCTGGCCTCAGACACTATCTCTGTGACCCTGGGCAAGTCCCTTTAATGCTGTTTGCCTCAGTTTCCTCATCTGTAAAATGTGGACACTCCTAGCACCTACCTTCCATAGTGGTTGTGTGGATCAAATGAGACATTTATAAAGCACCTGGCACATAGAAGGCACTAAGTAAATGTTGGCTCTTATATTGATGATGATGTCAAGGTTTTGCAAAGTACTTTACATATGCTTTCTCAAGCCGGTCTTCTTTCTGCCCTGTGTATGGCAATAAATGTCACCACTTATTGTTCCTGCAGTGCGGGTGGGGGTGGGGAGGAGAAGGGGTGAGAATGGGAGAAGGATTGCTTCCCTTAGCTTGTTGTGGGTCTAAGTGAGAACTGTCACTGGCTGCATCTCAACCAAGAGTTTGCATTGAAGTTTCCCTTCATTTCTTATAGCCCACAAACTGGGCAGCTATTCCTTGTTTAGTGACCAGTCTTCTTTGACAAAATCCCTGTTTCAGAGAGACACAGAGACCAATCAGACCCCTGGAAGGGGCCAGGACAGTCACACTCAGCCTCATCACCTTATTACAAAAATAAGTTGGAGAGAACCAAGCCACAAGGGTACAGAAGGAAGTTCAGAAAGAAGTACCGATAAAATGAGACCGTTTTGAAATTTGTTCTTATATTTTACTTTATTGTATACTTTGTTATATAATACTGATTATTATTACCAGACTATTCATGACCAAAAAAAGCATATGGGGATGCTTTTGAGGGGTAAGTTCAAAATAAAAATAACATGACATGGTGCAAAGTCTTTGGGAAATACAGAGTAGGGTGAGATCACACTCCCTCCTTCCTTCATGGCAGTACTGGGCAGAGTTTCATAAAGTCATTTTGGAGGTAATATTTATTGAAGCACCATAAATTAGTCTGTTATACCATGCCATGGTAGAGAACATGAATCAGTTTGAAAGTCCACAATTCCATATTAAGTGTACACTAATGTAGATCTTGGAAAATAAGTTGGAATCATGGGACACCAGTTCAGCAAGAACTATAAGATACGTAAGTTAGACCTGAGACTATTTATGAAATGAGACACTTGTAGTCAGAGGTATGCTGCTGAATGCTTAACAACTGACTCTAGAAAAAAAGGGGGGAAAATATGCATGACACACTCAAGTTAAGTCTGCATTATTAACATTTTCTCCATCACTTTCTTAAGTATAGACAATCAAGACAACCAAGCCCAGATTTGTAACATTTATTGATTCCTGAGGCGTAAATGCTCACTTTGAATATTTAACAATCATCTCTCTAGAGCTAATTCAAGCTGACTCCAGCACAATTCAACTTGTAGCCCTTCTGACAATTAACAAAAAATTTCCTTAGGGATAAGTTCAAATTTCCAACAATAAAGGAAAGACCTTGAAAAATGGCTATGGTAACCTTCCAACAACCCTGGCTCATGTGGATGGATGCTTCAAGGAGGCAAAGTAGGGTGTTGCTTTTTATTCGGCCCACCCATCTAGATGAAATTTATCCAGATCTCTAGGCACTTAGAGATTAGGGTGTTTATCTGGCTAGGTTCAAACCACTATCTGGCAAGGTAGGTGTAACATAATTCCAATGGCCAAGGTCAGGCATCAGTTACTACTTTAGCTGGATCCATGAGAGACCTTTTGTTTCTTCTTTCTTTTGGTATAAAATCTTGTGCTAATTCCTTGTCTCCAGCAACATTCTATGAGATCATTACATTTTCCTGTCTTGAGTTTCCTTTTTCTGTTTAAATTTCTCTTTTCCAAGAATGAGCATATCTCAGATCTTTGCTTTCCCACTAGAGATAGAAAGGACAATATAGCTTTCTCCCTGCTCTCCTGACCCTCCCTTACTTTCACTTTGTATGTGGCCAACTAGGAAGGACTTCATCTTGAAGACATCACAAATCACCAAGCCCCAGGTCATAAGTTTGGCAGTATTCTCCTACCCCATGGGAACAGGTCTCATTAAAAAAACCAAGAAAATCCACTAAACTCTTTTCTTCTTAGTACTTTTCTCCATAGACCCTGAGTGGTATAAACACCTTGCCTTGGGTGTTGGAGTCACTCTGTGTTTGTCCTGATTGCAATCCCAGTTAGTTGCTGACTAGGTCTAACATGTTTCTAGTAGTTGGGAGTCTGGAATCCAGGATCTAGATAGAGTGAAGCCATTTCAAGGTTTGCATGGAACTGCACTCTTTGGATTAATGTTGATGGTTGGCAATTGTTGCTATTTATGCCTGCAACAAGCCTCCTGTCTCTCCACAATTGTAAGTCTTTAATGTAGCCATCACTCCATGTATCACTTAATTTGAATTGACGTTCTGATTGGCTTGTCCATCAGGCATTGTTGTAAAGACATAGTTTCTGGCTTCAAGAAAATCCACATCCTAAGCCTACAAGAAAGACCCACAGAAGTATTTGTTTCCTTGATCTACTCTAGTTTTACTAATATTGTGATCAGAGATGTATTGGTAAGTCTATATTAAGAATAAATTGTTTAGGGGCAGCTAGGTGGCGCAGTGGATAGAGCACCCGCCCTGGAGTCAGGAGGACCTGAGTTCAAAACCAACCTCAGACACTTAACACTTACTAGCTGTGTGACCCTGGGCAAGTCACTTAACCCCAATTGCCTCACCAAAAAAAAGAATAAATTGTTTGGAAGAAGTTGAGTCTAAGGTGAAAGCATAAGAAATGGAAGGAGGCTGCTTAACATGTTAAAAAATAGTTTTACTTCTTGAGTGAAGAATAACGTGGAAAAGGGACTAGAGAAGAAGTTCTTAAGCTGGGGTTTGTGAACTTTAAAAAAATTGATAACTGTATTTTAATATAATTGGTTTTCTTTGTGATCCTGTGTGTTGTACACATTAAAAAATATTATTTGTAGAAGGGGTCCATAGACTTCACTAGACTGACAAAGAGATCCATGACATAAAAGAAGTCAAGAACTGATGGATAGAGCTAAGTATAGATGAAGAGATCTGACAATGACTCCTCCAGCAGAGACTTTCAGTTTAGTAATATTTGATAGGTATTTGAAATCTTATCAGGAATTTGAGTTCATAGAAGGAAGATAATGTACAGGGTATTGTATTCTACTGAACACAGACTCCTTCTCACTGTGATAGAATCATCTTAAACTGGGCAACATACACTGGAGAACCTGGAGCTTCTATCTGTCTAAGATGGATTTTACAACATAACAGTCCAGTCATTCAAGAACCTCATTTAAATTTGGTTTTGGAAAAACTGCAGGAGATGGGAAAAATAAACTCTTTGGAGTATTCATGTTGCCCTGACACCTTTTTGATGATCTGTGCCGTTAAATTCCCTGACAAAGCCAAACTGAAGGATAAATTGAATAGAGAACCTATCTTCATCCATTTGTTACCTCAAAATGGATTCAGCTACAGTCTGGGATGCATTGTTTGACCATAACAGTATTTAATCCCTAGCTGTCATCTGCAACGATCTTGATGGATGGGTGCTGTCGCATTGACCTTGACAAGCTTGCTGTATTTATTTTCAGGAGTGTGTGACTTCCAAGCAGCAAAGAAACCAAAATGAGCTCAGCTCTGCTACATCCATCAGCTTCACAGCTCAAACCCTGGGCACATCAGACATTCTCCTGTAGCAATTGCTCCAATATCAGGTCAGTGACAAGTTGGCCCAAGCCTGCATCTGATGGAATCCTGGAGTATTCTAAGTCATCCCAATCTGCTCCCCCCCACCCCTCACCCCCCGGAAGTCAACAAGCAAGCATTTACTAAGCACCTGCTATGTGCCACATACTGTGCTAAATGAGGAAAATACAAATAACAAGCAGAAAAAAAGATATCCGTTCCCTCAAAGACCTTACATTCTAATAGGTGAAGAGAGAACACAGAAGGAAGCTGACTGGGGGTGTGTGGGGGGAGGTACTCAGTGTACCTGCGCTGGGGTAGCATAGAGAAAGTCTAGAGTGTCAGGAGAGGACCTTGAAATGGAGAGTGGGAGAATCATCAGTAGGGGCTTCAGGGTGGTGTGTGCTTCCAGTGTGACAAGTCCAGGGGCAGAGGGAGCTCCCACCATGACGAGGCTTCTGTGTTTGCCAGCAGAGGAAAGGTGAGGCGAGATTTTCAGTTCTAGGCAATTTCTGAGCACCGGGGCCATGTTGTTCAAAACATTTCAGGACTTGAAAGGGCCCGAGTGATCATCTAATCCAACCTCATCCTTTGACAGTAAGGCAGTTGAGGCCCAGAGTGTGGTTGCCCCTGTTATTCTGCTTTCAACAGACCTTATCTGGAGTATTGGGTTCAGTTTTGAGTGCCACAATTTATAGGCTTTAATAAGCTAGAGAGTGTCTGGAGGGGGGCAACCAGAATGGATAAGTGCTTTGAGTCCATGTCAGATGAGGACCTGTTGAGGGAAACGGACTGTGAAGTCTGGGGGAAAGAAGACTCAGTAGGCTGTGATAGCCATCTTCAAATAACTGAAGGGCTACTATATAGAGAAGGGATCAGACCTAATCCATTTGGCCCAAGAGGGAAGAACCAGGAGCTACACTTGGAAGATGCAAAGAGACAAATTTCAGGTTGTTACCAGGTCTTGCTGGCCAGGCCTCTGGTACAAAAAGAACCACAGGCCTGAAATAACAGTTGACTTTTTTCTAGTACTTTACAGCCTCAGAACATTTATATACAATACCTTATTTGATCTTAACAACAACTCTATAGGGAGACTATCACTATCCCTAGTCTACAAATAAGGAAAGTGCAACTCAAAAGAATTTTAGTGACAAGTCTGAGGGTCCTGGGATCCTAAATTTAGGGGACATTATGAAGATCGAAAGACCCAGAGAAGAGAAGTGATTTTATTAAAATCACCCAAGTAGTCAGTAGGAAAGCTGCAGTATGAACACAGGACTTGCCCACGTAAGAGCCTAACTGGTACCTTTGCTGGCCTGCTCTGGGCATAGCCAAAGTTCCAATGGCCTATGGGGATTTTTTAATCTCTCTTCAAATCTCTCCATGCTTGGACTTTCCGTTAAAGCTTTGCATGTCTCATTGTCTTTCACAGATGTTCCACCCACAGTTTGCCCAAAGGACAGAGCTTTTGGCTGGCTCTTGGATGTTTCTCTTCTCAGTGGTATGTACCACACTGTTTAATTTAGTATTAAATGTCACTGGGATCAACACATCCTTTCCTTTCTCTTGGCTGGGGCAGAGGGCAGGGACTGATTTGTTTTTTCTCTTATCTACAGTGTCTAACACAGTGGAAGAAGTCTAGGTCCACTGCTCAACCTCATAGACCCTTCTACATTCCACTGTTGCTCATCATTTTCCTTTCTCTCAACTATGTTGTAGTCCCCAGGGGAGAGTTACTGGCTGGTAGAGCTGAATGGTGCAGAGGTACCTTGACGAATGGATTTCCCTTTACAACAGGATTAAAAGTGAGGGGAAAATCCTTTCTATTGTTTACCTCTCCAGGGTAGAAAATAAATTGCTGGGAATTCTAAGGATGCTTTAAATTTATGTGATTAAAAGTAATGGGCAAACAAAAAAAAAAGTAACAGGCTCCAAATTGACTCTGATGACCAGAGAGGGCTTATATATATATACACATATATATGTGTATGTATTTGTGTGTGTATATGTATATGCGTATCTATATGTAATATATATAACCACATATATTACATGTTTCACATAATATATGATATATATGAATATATATATATATATAAAACATCATTATTGGGGGCAGCTAGGTAGCACAGTGGATAAAGCACCAACCCTGGATTCAGCAGGACCTGAGTTCAAATCCAGCCTCAGACACTTGACACTTACTAGCTATGTGACCCTTGGTCAAGTCACTTAACCCTCATTGCCCTGCAAAAAGCAAACAAACAAACATCATTATTCATTTAAGTCCTCCATTGTGGTTATGGTATTGGAATTTGAGTTAGGAAGAGCTGGGCTTAATTCTTGCCTCAGCTAACTATCAGTAACCAAGTCACTTAACCTGAGATATGTTTTCCTCTACAAAATGGGCATAATATTAGCACTGAACTTCTAGGGTTGTTGTGAGGTTTAAATAAAATAATGCACAGGGTATAAAGCACTTTGCACACTTTACAATGCTATATAACTCTGAACTATTATTATCTGCTGAGTTCTGTTAAGGGTTGGACCATCATAAAATTGTGAACCTCATTATTTTAAGCCCTTCCTGTAGAAATCATAACTGAGGAATGATTTTTAAATGCGTGATGGTGTTGGCATGTGGATGTGGCTCCCAGAATTCAATAGCATTGATATTGTGGAATGGGGGTGGGCGGATTATGGGGCTGCTTCAAGGAAAATTCTGGGAGAAATATGCCAGAAAGGAAGGAGCAAGCAAGTAGTTTTGGAATACATGTAGTGGCAGCCTCCATCTTGTCACCATCTGGGAGATGCTGGGTGTCCTGGAGTTTCCCCTCTCCCTTCCCCCAGTTTTTTTCTTTCAAAGGGACTATAACCAGCCCCTAAATTCAAGACTGAAGCCAATAAAGGTGTTTGTTGCATTGATAAGAATAATTGGTGAGCTAACACAGGCAGCCCTGACAGATATTACTCATCATCTCTGCTTTGGAGTAAGGAAAAAACCCTGCTCCTCTACCTGAGAAAATCTTTGAAGTTTCTCTCCCTTCTTTCTGCAGTGATGGAGGAGAAATGGAGGAAGGTATCTCAGCAGAAAATCAATTTCTGCTCCTGTTGTCAGAAGTTTATTTTTAAATTTTATGCAATCAAATTGTCCCTTCTATCTTCTGTGACCCTCTCTATTCCTTGTTTGGTCATGAACTTTTCTTCTATCTATATATCGCTGATAGGTAATTTTAAAAAAATGTTTCCCTAATTTATTATAAGTTTTTTAACCCTAGGTCATGTACCCATGTGGAATTTATCTTTGTATAGGATGTGAAGTATTAGTCTTTATTTAATTTCTTCTATACTACTAGCTAATTTTTCCAGCAGTTTTTACCAGATAGTGAGTCCCTCTCCCAGTAGCTGGGGTCTTAGTAATTATCAAATACTAGGGTACTAGATACATTTATTTTTGAATGTTGTGTATCTAGTCTGATCTCTGCCAAATTATTTTAATAATTACTGTTTTGTGGTATTGCTTGAAATTTGGCACTGCTAAGGCCCCCCTTCTTTTATATTTCTTTTCATTGTTTCCCTTGAGATTTTTTACTCCTCCCTCCATACGCATACTATACAATAGAGACGGGACATATTTAGGGTACAGAATGAGACATATATGTATACGTATTTGTATATATATATACATATATATGTAATATAAATATATACACGTACCTACATATGGATGTTTGTTTGTATATACATCTATACATAAACATGTATTGTGTGTATCTCTATTGTGGAATTTGTTTTCCTTGACAATGTATTTTTGTTACAAGAAAATTTTTTTTTTCCTATGGAGTTGGGAGTGGGAAGAAGATGAAATAGATTTCTGTTAATTTTTTAAAATAGGGAAGTGGGGGCAGCTTGGATAGAGCACTGGCCCTGGATTCAGGAGTACCTGAGTTCAAATCTGGCCTCAGACACTTGACACTTGCTAGCTGTGTGACCCCGGGCAAGTCACTTAACACCTCATTGCCCTGCAAAAAAAAAAAAAAATCATTTTTTTTTTTTAAATAAGAAAGAACATTAAACCTGAAAGTCAGGAGACCTGGGTTCTTGTCCTGACCCTGCAATTATTCAACTCACTTCAACAAATAGCTATTAAATGCCTATAATGTTCAGGGTACCATGCTAGGTGCTAGAGATAAAAAGATGGGAAATTACTCAGTTCTGGCTCCCACTGAATTTATAACTTAATATGGGGAACCTGACAATCCCATGGATAAATCTAATGCAAGATAGAATGAGATAAGAGTAAAGGAAAGAGCCAAAGTACTCTGCTCTCTACTTCTACATACATATTAATGCTTCCTCAAACACCCTGACTATCCAGCTCCTCAATCTGTTCTTTTCCTATGATCCACTCATCTACTCTATCCCAGCTCCATGCATAAATGGTCATATTCTGGATTTTGCCATCATCCACAAATGATTCCATGTTCATGAACTCTAAAATTCCTTTATCTAATTACAATCTCTTGTCATTCTCCCTCTCCCTTTGCTTTTCAGCTGTAACCCTATTCTTGGTATTCACCATAGCCTCCAATTCTTTCACCCGCAAGTTCTTTTCCAGACCTTCACCCCTGCATTGGCAGCCCTCTTTTCCCTTCCCTATTTTGACCTCTTTGGTGAACCAAATCAACTCTACCCTCAAATCCCTTGCTCCCTTATTCTGTTGTCCATCTTGTCCTGCCAAGCCTTAGTTTTGAATTACCTCCCCTTTTCTGTTTCCTTCACTCCTACTCTCCTGATGGTGAATGAAAATCATGGAGAAAATCATAAAACAATGATTGTTGACTGGATCCATTACAAATTCATGTTACCTAATTTCTTTTCTTTTTTTTTCTTTTTGCTTTAAGGTTTCTTTTTTTTCTTTATTTTTTTTCCCGTTACATGTAAAGATAGTTCTCAACTTTTGTTTATACAAGCTTTCCAATTTCAGATTTTTCTTCCTCCCTCCCCTCCCTCCCCCCTCCCCTAGACAGCAGGTAATCTGATATAGGCTTTATATATATACACACATAATAACATTAATCCTATTTCTGCATTAGTCATGTTATAAGAGAAAAATCAGAGCAATGATGGAAAACCTCAAAATAGAAAAAACAACAGCACCAAAAACAAAAGAAATAGTATGGTTCATTCAGCATCTATACTCCACAGTCCTTTTTTTCCTGGATTTAGAGATCCTCTTCTATCATGAGTTCCCTGGAACTCTTCTGTACCATTGCATTGGTGAGAAGAATATAGTCCATCACAGTAGGTCAACACTCAATGTTGATGATACTGTGTACAATGTTCTTCTGGTTCTGCTCATCTCATTCATCATCAGCCCACACAAGACCCTCCAGGTTTCTCTGAACTCCTCCTGCTCATCATTTCTTACAGCACAATAGTATTCCCATTGTATTCATATACCACAACTTGTCCAGCCATTCCCCAATTGATGGGCATCCCCTCAACTTCCAATTCCTTGCCACCACATAAAGAGCAGCTATAAATATTGTTGTCATGTTACCTAATTTCAAATGGACCCTTACCACAGAGAGGCAATCCTTTCATGCTTCACTATCCCACTCACCACAATGGTCTTTCCAAACCTTTTCACTCCTTAAGTTTTCCATGTCTCCCCATCCTCTACTTTCTCAGTTTCCTTCCCCCCCCCACAGTATTGAGGCAATTCACCAAGAGTTCTGTCTTCTCTCCTCCTTCTCATCTCTTATTACTCAGATGCCTTCCACCATTATCTCCTTTACCCTTGTCTCAGATGAAGAATTTACCCTTTGGGAAAAAAAAAGAATTGACCCTTTGCTTGGCCAAAGGAAACTTCACTATGTGTACAAGTGATCCTAGGTCATCTCATCTTCTCCAATAGATTTATCATCCCTATTCTCTCACTAATATTCAATCTCTGTCTATGTCCCGGTTGCTGTTGTTGCTTACAAACATGCTTCGTTTTCCCCATTCTTAAAATACCCTTACTTGAGCTGTCCATCCTTGAGAGAGAGAAAGAGCTCCCTATACTGCTCTTCCCTTCTGTGGCTAAATTTCTTTAGAAGGTCCCAAAACTGATGCCTCCACTTCTTTTCCTCTCTCTCTCTCTCTCTCTCTCTCTCTCTCTCTCTCTCTCTCTCTTTTTAAAGCAGTCTGGCTTCTGATCTCACCATTCAACTGAAATTGTTCTCTCCAAAGTTATCAATTATTTCTTAGTTGCCAAATCTAATGGCCTTTTCTCATTGCTCATCCTTCTTGGTCTCTCTGCAGCCTGTAGTACTATAAATCACTCTCTTCTCCTTGATATTCTCTTCTCTCTAGGTATACTTGATACAATTCTCAGTTCTCTTCCTACCTATTGTACCACTCCTTTTTAGACACCTTTGCTCAATCTTCATCCACGTCATACCCACTAATGATCATGGGTGTTCCCCAAGGCTCTGTCCTGCACCCTCTTCTCTTCCCTCTTTGTGCTATTTCACTCATCAGCTCTCAAGGAATCAATTCTCATCTCTATGCTGATGATTCTCAGTTTGACTTATCTATCCCTAAACTCTCTTCTAATCTCCCATCTTGCTTCTACAACTGTGTATTGGACATCTCACACTGGCTGTTCCATTGGCATTTTGAATGCAACATATCTCAGACTGAACTCATTATCTTCCCCTCCCCCTTTCCTGAGTCTTGTACTTGGAGATCAAATTTTCTGTTCAGTTCTGGTGGTTTTTTTTTTTTTTTCAGAAATCTTGGAAGTCCCCTATTTCATTGAATGTCCCCTGAAAGAGAATGCTCAGTTTTGCTGGGTAGTTGATTATTGATTGTAAAGCTCCTTTGCCTTCTGGAATATCATATTCCAAGCCCTGCGATCCTTTATTCATGTTGAAGCTGCCAGGTCCTGTGCAATCCTCACTGTGGCTCCATGATATTTAAATTGTTTCTTTGTGGATGCTTGGCGTATTTTCTCCTTCACCTGATAATTCTGGAGTTTGGCTACAATATTCCTTGGAGTTTTCCTTTTGAGGTCTCTTTCAGGAGGTGATTGGTGGATTCTTTCAATGACGATGTTATCTTCTGATTATATAATGTGATGGCAGTTCTCCTTGATAATTTCCTGGAATATGGTATCTAGACACTTTTTCTGATTATGGCTTTCAGGGAGTCCAATAATTCTCAAATTGTCTCTCTTGAATCTATTTTCCAGGTCAGTCTTTCCAATGTCTTTCCAATGAGGCATTTCACATTTTCTTCATTTCACATCTTCTTTTGATTCTGCTTGATGGGTTCTTGATGTCTCATGGAGTCATTAGCTTCCATCTGCCCAATATTAATTGTTAAGACATTATTTTACTTAGTAAGTTTTTGCACTTCCTTCCTTTTCCAGTTGGCCATTTTTTTTCTCTGATTTGGCCCATTGTATTTTTGAAGGAATTGTTTTCTTCAGTCAATTTTTGTGCTTCTTTTTCCAGAGTAACTCTCATTTCTCTCATTTCTTTTTCCATTTTTTCTTCTATATCTCTCATTTGGTTTTTTTGTTTGGGGGGTTAAGTGACTTGCCCAGGGTCACACAGCTAGTAAGTGTCAAGTGTTTGAGGACAGATTTGAACTCAGGTCCTCCTGAATCCAGGACTGGTCCTTTATCCACTGCACCACCTAGCTGACCCCTCTTATTTGGTTTTTAAAAGCCTTTTTGAGCTCTTCAAAGAAGGCTTTTTGGTCTCGAAACAAGATCATCTTTCCACTTGAGTCTTCACTTTTAGGCATTTTGACAAACTCATCTGAGTTTGAGTTTTGCTCTTCCCTTTCACCATAGAAGCTGTCAATGGTAAAAATCCTTTTTTGTTTCTTACTCATATTGTAGTCTATTTTTTTTTGGCAATGGGGGTTAACTGACTTGCCCAGGGTCACACAGCTATTAAGTGTCAAGTGTCTGAGGCCAGATTTGAACTCAGGTCTTCCTGAATCCAGGGCCAGTGCTTTATCCACTGTGCCACCTAGCTGCCCCTCTATTTTTTTTTTAATTTTTGCAGGGCAATAAGGGTTAAGTGACTTGCCCAGGGTCACACAGCTAGTTAAGTGTCAAGTGTCTGAGGCTGGATTTGAACTCAAGTCCTCCTGAATACAAGGCCAGTGCTTTACCCACTGTGCCACCTAGCTGCCCCCTGCCCCTCTATTTTTTTCTTTTTTTTATGGGGCAATGGGGTTAAGTGACTTGCCCAGGGTCACACAGCCAGTAAGTGTCAAGTGTCTGAGGCCGGATTTGAACTCAGGAACTCCTGAATCCAGGGCCGGTGCTTTATCCACTGCGCCACCTAGCCACCCCATGCCCCTCTATTTTTAACTTATAAAGATGAAGTTGGCTCCTGGGGCACAGGGGTCACTGTTACAAGCTTCTTACTACTCTCAGCTATCCCACTCTCAGAAGTGTTAAGCTGCAGCTGTGTTGAGCTGCAGGTGAGTCAGTGAGTTGGCTGAACCACCCTCCTATTTCACCCAGGGGAGACCTACCTTTTCTGAAGTCTTATAAGTTATTTCAAGTAGGAGGATTGTATCTCTCTGTCTTTTTGTAGGTTCTGTAGTTCCAGAATCTGTTTAGAGGCTTGACTTAATCTTGTTTTTGAGGGAAACAGGGAAAGCTCAGGCAGCTTCCTTACTTCTCTGGCCATTTTGGCTCTGCCCATGGAAGTCCTCCCTCCCCCTTTCCTAATTGCTCTAATCCTGTTAAGATTACCACCATTCTAGGGGCAACTAGGTGGCCCAGTGGATAGAGCACCGGACCCGGATTCAGGAGGACCTGTGTTCAAATCCAAGCTCAGACACTTGACACTTACTAGCTATGTGATCTTGAGCAAGTCACTTAACCCTCATTGCCCCGCAAAACAAATAACCCAAAAAACCAACAAATAAACAATAAACTCTAATTGCTCCTTATTATCCTCAGAAGCAAATTAAAAATCCTCCATTTGGCAAAGTCCTTCTTAACCTGACCCTTTCCTACTTTTCCAGTCTTCTTACACCTTACTCTCCTCCACATTCTCTGCAATCCAATGACACTGGCCTGTTGCCATTCCTTGCACAAACCACTCCATCTCCTGATTTGGAACATTTTCACTGGATGCCCCTCATGCCTGGAATTCTATACCCCCCTCATCACCCCCTGCTTCTCTGGCTTCCTTCAAGTCCCAGTTAAAATCCCATCTGACAAAAGAAGCCTTTCCCAATCCTCCTTAATGCCAGTGCCTTCCCTCTGTTGATTATATCCATTTTACAATATACATATATGTGTATATTTTCTTTTTTTCTTCTTTATCATAAAAGTTCTTTATTATTTTCTAGTTACATGTAGAGATAGTTTTCAACATTTATTATTCTAAGAATTCTAGTTCCAAGTTTTTTCCCCTCTCTCCCTTCCCTCCCCCCTCCCCAAGACAGCAAGCAATCTGATATAGGTTATATGTGTACAATCACATTAAACATATTTCTGCATTAGTCATTTTGTGAAAGAAGAATCAGAACCCAAGAGAAAACCTCAAAAAACAAAAATAGTAGAAACAGTATGGTTCAATCTGCATCTAGATTCTACAGTTCTTTTTTCTGGATTTGGAGAACATTTTCCATCATGAGTCCTTTGGAATTGTCTTGGATTATTGTATTGCTGAGAAGAGTTAAGTCTATCACAGTTGATCATCACACAATGTTGTTAATACTGTGTACAATGTTCTCCTGGTTCTGCTCATCTCACTCAGCATCTGCTGGCTCATCGTTTCTTTTTTTTTCCTTTTTTTTTTTGGCTCATCATTTCTTACTGCACAATAGTATTCCATTACATTCATATACCACAACTTGTTTAGCCATTCCCCAACTGATAGACATCCCCTCAATTTCCAATTCTTTGCCACCACAAAAAGAGCAGCTATAAATATTTTTGTACATGGGGGTCCTTTTCCCTTTTCTATGATCTCTTTGGGATAAAGACCTTATAGTGGTATTGCTGGGTCAAAGGGTATGCCCTTTGGGCATAGTTCCAAATTGCTCTCCAGAATGGTTGGATCAGTTCACAGCTCCACCAACAATGTACCAGTGTTCCAATTTTTCCACAGCTTCTCCAACATTGATTATTTTCCTTTTTTGTCATATTAGCCAATCTGATGGGTGTGAGGTAATATCTCAGAGTTGCTTTAATTTGCATTTCTCTAATCAATAGTGATTTAGAGCATTTTTTTCATATGGCAATAGATAGCTTTGATTTCTTCATCTGGAAACTGCCTGTTCATATCATTTGACCTTTTCTCAATTGGGGAATGACTTGTATTCTTATAAATTTGATTTGGTTCCCTATATATTTTAGAAATGAGGCCTTTATCAGAAATACTGGCTGTAAAAATTGTTTCCCATCTTTCTGCCTCCCTTCTAATTTTGGCTGCATTGCTTCTGTTTGTACAAAACCTTTTTAATATAATCAAAATCATCCATTTTGCATTTTATAATATTCTCTGTCTCTTTTTTGGTCATAAATTGTTCTCCTCTCCATAGATCTAAGAGGTAAACTATTCCTTCCTCTCCTAATTTACCTATGGTATCATCTTTTATATCTAACAGTATATCAAACAGTATATTACTATAGTCATTTACTACTATGTCTCCTGTACCTAATCTATTCCATTGATCCACCATTCTATTTCTTAGTCAGTACCAGAGAGGTTTTTTTTGTTTTGTTTTGTTTTCAGGACAATGGGGGTTAAGTGACTTGCCCATGGTCACACAGCTAGTAAATGTCAAGTGTCTGAGGCCGTATTTGAACTCAGGTCTTCCTGAATCCAGGGCCGGTGCTTTATCCACTGCGCCACCTAGCTGCCTCCCAAGTACCAGATAGTTTTGATGACTGCCGCTTTATAGTGTAGCTTCAGATTTAGTACAGCTATCCCACCTTCCTGTGCATTTTTTCTATACATACATACATACATGTCTATGTATATAGGCATGTATATATTTATGAGTATGTATATATACATGTATATGTTCAAATGTGGTTTGTACATAGTTGCTTGCATGTTCTTTCCCCCATTAGATTGTGAGTCCCTTGAAAGCAAGGAACTGTCTTTTGCCTCTTTTTGTATCCCTAGAGCTTAGCACAGTCCCTCATACATAGTAAGGTCTGTTGATTGGTATGGTCTGTTTTGACCTTTTGAAGCCTCACAAAGCCCTGAACCAAAAGAAAGAAGACAGAAACAGAAGGTGGACCCACCCCAGATAAAGGCTCCATTAGAATGTGAATTTCTCCAAATTACTTAGCTATACATATGCTTTCCCCTAAATGACTGTTGACTTGCTAATCTCTTTATAATAACAATAACAATAGTAACATATGGGGCAGCTAGGTGGCACAGTGGATAGAGCACTGGCCCTGGAGTCAGGAGGACCTGAGTTCAAATCCGGCCTCAGACACTTAATACTTACTAGCTGTGTGACCCTGGGCAAGTCACTTAACCCCAATTGCCTCACTTTAAAAAAAACAAAAACAACAGTAACATATGTAAACACGAGGTAAGGATAGTCTTCAGGCCCACATTATCTGAACCACGGGCCCAGTTTTCCTCTTCACTTCCACGGATGCATCCCAGCCTGTACTTATCAGGGTCATAGCTTTGAGAGGGAACAGGCGAGGATGGCCAGGTGAGGAAGAACAGAAACAAGCGGCTGCTTTTTGGACATCTCTGATAATACCAGCATGGTGATCACCTCCCCATTTTAGCCTCTTTCACCACGGCTTGGCTGAGCCAGAATCGCCAAGAGCTACAGCCATTTCATCTGAAACAGTTTAAAGAACTCCAGGAAGATGTGGCTTTGCCAAGTGACCCTGGGATCCCTCTGCTTTAGGCTGGGCCCCAGGACGCTTCCAGCTTGTGTCTCCATGTGTTTGCAATTAAAACAAGACTATGGCAGATGATTGCCTCGCCAGGATAAAACGGCAGCCTTTTATTACTTGCTCATGTTTCTCATACAGAGAAACAGGAACACAGCGCCCTTATGAGCATTTAGATGGATTTGACTACCTTTCTTTGTCCGAACATTGAGTTTCAATCCCTCGGTTACACAGGGAAAGAACCAACCTGAAAAGACACATAGGAGGGAAAGCTAAGGAATTTGGAGAACACAGAGTGCTAAAGAAATGACTGAGAGGCTAATACACTTATTAGGAGGACAAAGTCTCAGCAGCAGCAGGCAGCAACAATGTTTTTTAAAACCACATGACTCAGAGGCTGGAAGTGTTAGAGGTTTCAGTGATCTCCTTTGGTGCCTGGTCCCTTCCACATGCCATGAGACTTTGAATGCCCCTTTAATTACTAAGAGTGCCAATCAGGGCCCTCAATGGTTATACATCTCTGATGGATTATAGGGCTTGGCTTGGCTGAATAGAAGCACCAATCAGTGTAGCATATTATAGGAGGAAGCCAGAACAGGACTTGGAGTCAAGATCCTTGAGTAAAAGTCTTTGCCACTCACTGGGCTATGTGACCATAGGAACCAACCTAACCATGTTAAGTTTGAATTTCCCTATTTAGAAAAGAAAGGATAATACCTCCACCATCTTCCTCACAGGATACTGTAAGGAAATTGCATTGTAGCCCCATATGAATCCGAATTATTGTTAACATTTATTTTTTAAATGTATTTTTCAGTTATCATGCATTTTTTTTCTCCCTCCCACTGGAAAAGGAAAAACAAAAACCTTGTAACATTTATCCATTATTAACACCACAGGAATTGCTTGGAGGGATATATTTAAATTTGTTTTCCTTGAGTCAGGGTAGGGACCATAACATAGTGTTCCCCATAAATCTTTGTACAAAAATTTTTTAATTTAATGTAATCAAAATCATCCATTTTGCATTTTATAATATACTCTATCTCTTGTTTGGTCATGAACTGTTTTCCTTTCCAAAGATCTTATAGGTAGACTATTCCTTTCTCTCCTAATTTACCTATGTTATCACCTCTTATGTCTAAATCATATATCCATTTTGACTTTATTTTAGTATAAGGTATAAGATGTTGGTCTATGCCTAATTTCTGACATGCTATCTTCCAGTTTTCCCAGCAGTTTTTGTCAAATACTGAGTTCCTATCCCAGAAGCTGGAGTCTTTGGGTTTATCGATTTTTTGAAGTGTAAATGGCCACACAAATTAGAAATGGCCCCGGCACACCCCTGCATGTAAGACTCTGGCTGGCTGAAATACAAGCACAGCCCCTCCTCAGATCTGTTTCTGCATCACAGACAAGGTGGCATACCTTTTAAGTAGCCATGGGGAACCCTACCTCCTAGTGTTCTCTTTCCATCTGGAGAATTTGTCTAAGGGTGGTCCTGGCTAGGGCAAATATAGACCAGTATGATTGTCTATGAGATGCCACAATTCCTGGAACCCCATTACCAATTTCAGTTACCATAACAGATATCACATTAAGCCATGGTCTGTCTAAGTGTGAATGACAGAAGAGATAACATTGGATTTGAGGTCAGAAGGTTTGACCCTGGCGCTTCTACTTAGTACTCACTTATCTTGGAGAAGTTATTTCTGGCTCTCAGTTTACTCATCTACTTTTAGTGGACATAGAATGGGTGGGCCACATGACATGGCACCCACATCCTTTATTGGGCTGGCTCAATCATCCCAATCTATAGTCATTCTGGCAAGTCTGGGGTGGGGATTTCTCGGGGAGTTATGGTAGGAAACAGGTGGTTATACTGTTACAATTCAATCTCAGGGTCCTAGGGGTAACCCTGGTGTGGGAGAAATATATGGTTATAGCTGATGAGCCCCCTCTAATGTGTTTCCCATTTACACAAATCAGTAATAATGACTTCATTAACTCTTAGACATAAAACGTTTACTAGAGAAGACAGAGCAAGAATAAGCATAACACAATATTTACTAAGAATTAGTAATTAATTAGTAATTAATAATTAATTAATTAGAATACCAAATAGAAAGTCAAAGTAGGAATAATCAAAACATAACAGTCCACCCGTATACCTGATTATATTTTCCCACGAATGCATAGTGTTCATAGGGGTTTATGGAAGGGAACTTAGAGAAACCTAGCAATATATATGAGTAGCAAAACCCAATTACCTGAAGCAACTCATGACTCCAGACTGTAGGTATGGATGTCCATGGTCTCTGTAGGAAGATAGTCTATACCATGTGTCACCTGCTGGGTAAGACTGCTCCTCTTGTGAGTCTCTCTGCTGCTCTTTTGCTGAATGAAGCTGCTGGTCGGATATGTTTAGGTCATTGAAGGAGTATTGAGCTCATTTAGCTAATAGCAGTGTTAACCCTGGCATTTGCAGAATTTCTCAGGTTTGCCCCCTTGGCCAGGCAATGCTAGTCAGGTCTTGATCTCAATAGGGTTTGAATAGTTTCCAGGGATGTGCCAGAGCCAGCTCCAACCAGCTTGTGATGCTAATTGTTACATGTGAGCATTTACACCTTGAAAATCGGCAAATTCTACACATCAGGACTTGATATGTTATTTTGTTGATTGTCTAGATTTAAGAAAATGATGAAGAAAGTGTTCATAATGAAGATCCAATTTTCAAGTGTGTTGTGGGTACATTTTATTTTCTCTGAGAGCCAACTATTAACCATTTACCAGCATACCATGAGTAGTTTTCCCTTCCTGCACCATAGAGGGGCAGTTTTGTTTTGTCCTTCATTTTCTTTTTCTTTCTTTTTTTTTGTGGGGCAATGAGGGTCAAGTGACTTGCCCAGGGTCACACAGCTAGTAAGTGTTAAGTGTCTGAGGCCGGATTTGAACTCAGGTCCTCCTGAATCCAGGGCTGGTGCTTTATCCACTGCTCCACCTAGCTGCTCCTGTCCTTCATTTTCAAAGAGGAGCAATAATGGTAAGGATGATGTCTTGACTTGAGCCTGAAATGGACTTAAGGGAACCAGAGTTGCACAAAGTGGTCAGCCTTACTCTCTCTTCCAGAATCATCAAAGTACAGGGATAAGACAAAACAAAGATGACTGGCAATGGCACAGGACACAGTGGATAACCTTGGCATCTTTGATGCCTGACCAAGCTCTAAGCCTCCACAGTTCCTGCTTCAGCTGTTAGAACAAATTGATCTCATCCATCCATTCTGCTGGGGGATGTCTTTGCATGGTTGGGGTAGACATCTCCTTAATTCACCGATGGGTTTGAGACCTGTTGGTTACCCTTGACTTGGTAGATGGTTTTACTGGAGTGTGGCCATTGTGCATGCTACAGCTTGTTGGAGGTGAGAGCTGGATGCCCAAGGGCTCAGGAAGCCCTCACATCAGAGGTGCCAGTCCTGAACATCCCAGTAAAAGCAGTAAAAGCAATGTCGGCCTGCTTCAAAGGGCCTCCTGTCTCTTGAGCTATGAATGGCACTAGAGAGCAAGGCAGGCTTTCTTCAGTGAGCTCTTCTCCTGCCAAAAAGAATTCTCCTTTGCTCCATACTACTCTTGCCAACAGCAGAGCTCTCTTCCAATCAGATTAGCTCCTGCATTAATAGCAGAGCCTGCCCATTGGTAGCCAGCTGGTCTCAGCTTCAACAGCTTCTCAGATCGCCAAGCTTAGGGTTTGTTTCTGATGTATCCTTTGCCTTTGATATTTCTCCTATTGAGCTTCTTCGGTCCCTGACTGCTGATCTGATCTGGTGTCTGATGCCTAAATCAGGGCCACCTCATGTATAAACTAGGACATGCTCAACCTCTAATCTACATTGGAAAACTAAAAATCCACATTTTTGATAGATAAGACACAAATTTTTCCCACAGTCTTCCCAACAGTTTTTTTGATTTAGTTTGCCAGTAGTAAACATCAAAGTCCTGAAAACAGTAACACTAAAATTAGCTGCTGCCATCTCTACAGTCATTCAGTACTGGATAGAGTACTGGATGTGGAGTCAGAAAGACCTTAATTCAAATCCTGCCTCAGATATTTACCAGCTGTGTGACCTGGGCAAGTCACTTAACCTCTTTGAGCCTTAGTTTCCCCATTTGTAAAATGAGTATAATAATAGCACCTACCTTACAGGGTCAATATGAAGATCAAATGAGAAAATATTTGTAAAGTACTTTGTAAACCTTGAAGACCTGAGATTTTGAGGCCTATCCTGCCTCAGACACTTATTATCTGTGTGAACCTGTGTCTTTTCACTATTGTCTGCCTCAGTTTCCTCAACTGCAAAATGAAGACAATAATAGTACCTATTATGGTTGTGAGGATAAAATAAGATATTTGTAAAGCACTTAGCCTGGCACATAGTAGGCACTTTATAAATGCTAGTTATTATTAGTAGTAATATTATGTGTGTTTTGGCATAGCTTTCTTTTAAATGTAGTCCCCCTAAACTTGCAACCCCTCTTTTCAGAATGGCTTACTGGGGGAAGGTAACTGGAGGGTTATCTGGGGAGCTACAAAGTGACTGTGCCCTCAGATTTACAGTCTGAGCGGTGCAAACTTAGAATGTGTTGCTATAGTCCTTTCTGGAGTCTAGGGGCAGTCTGGAAGATAGCCAGAGGCTGTCACCTTGGTTCTGAGGTCATCATTATTGCCCATAAAGGACACTAAGGTTCCTGACTCATGAAGTCATCCCTTCTTGGTCTACCCTAATGGTAATTTCATGTCTTTCCACTTTTATCCACATAGGACTTATAAGACAACCTTTATAAACCTCCCTTTCTGTAGGTGATCTTGACCAATCAGAGAGAGTTCTTGCCTAGGAGTACTATTGTGCTATGACATTATGCAAAGACCCCTGAGAAGTGCTTTCTTGGTCCCAGGCATTATGGGAAATGAAGTGCCCTGGTTATACCTGCTCTATCAGCTTGGCAAAAGGGATCCATTTTTCAGCTAAGCATTTCCCTTCCAAATGAGAATGAGTCTAGAAGAGGTTCAGTCCCATCTTTCCTCAGACAGCTTCTGTGATCCAGAGAGCCAGGACAGTCACCCTAGACAGGTGAGGGGACAGTGTAAGTCCCAGGGGTGGTTGTGCCCTCAGCCAGGCCCTATCTTACCAGACATTCATCATTGAAGCAGTCTTGCTCACTTTTTTCTCAGTCACCAGACAGCACTAAAGATGGGTAATGTCTCTAATCCCTGCTAGACTCTTGGACTGAATTTGTTCAAAGGACCTTTGTTCCCAGAAAATTTGCTAATTAAGATATCACTGTACTTCCTTAACCTCTTGCTCTCTCTGTGACTTGCTTCTCATTCAAAGCTGCCTCCTCGAGCTTCACCCAAAAAAAATAAGGTCTACATTTCATACTAGGGCCTCATTAGCTTTGTGGGTATGGGTGGGGGATAGGAGTGCAAGGATTTCCCTCTGGCTTTGTGGGTTGAGGCTCTTAAGTATCTTCCTTGATCATTTTGCAGCCAGGAGGTAGATTTCAAGGGAAAGGTCGGAGCTCTAATTAACCACCCATAGAGAATAAGGCCTGTGGGACTTACAGAAATGGAGATTTGGTTCTAGAAGCCAAGCATATAGAGAAATTATTGAAGAGACTGTCATTTGAGTGGCTTTCAATCATACAAAGCCTTTTCAAAGACTGTTTTACTAACTCTGTTGCTTTTCATTTGTTTTGGAAGAGGAAAAATTCTTGGGATTCACCAGTGCTCGGTTTGGAAGGAATTTCTTCATTTAGATGGTAGCGGTTGTGGCTGGTAAAATGATCCTGAAAAGTAATATTGCCCTTGGAGCCGAGGAGCCCCAGCCCTGTTTGTCCAGGTGCGGGCCTCATTTGCAAACATATCCACTCACCCCCTTTCTCTGCTTGCTCCGCAGAGAAGCCCAGGGGTGCTGATTTGGCTACAGCTTTCTGTCTCACACAAGTATGCGCTTTGATTCATTTCAATTTAACAAATGTTGATTGAGCACTTAATTGATATGACAGAGTACTGGATATGGAGTCTGAAAGACCTGGGTCAAGTCCACCCTCTTAATTCTTTTTAGCTGTATAACACCCAGCTGATTTCTTAACCTCAGCCTCATTTTGTTTATCTGTAAAATGGGGATGCTGTAGAGATCAAATGAGATAGTGTAAAATTAACTATTATGTTTGAAAGGACTTGTGCTAAATCTCTGGGGGCCCTGGATGAATGAGCTGTGTCTGGCGTCACAGAACTTACCACTAGTATACTTCTGATAAAGTGGTGTGGCCAGGTGGTGCAAACAGCTGTGGCACTGCAAGGTGAATTGATTTGCCTGTAAAGAACCAGACAAAGCAAAGAAATTTAAACTAAGAAGGTACAACAATTGATGGAAAATGTCATAACTGGCGACCAAAGTGGAACGAGTGCTACCAGCCAACCCAAAGGAGAGATTTAGGAGCACGGCTAGAAATATACAGCATTGTTTTGGTAGTGGTGCAGTGGATTGAGAACCAGGCTTGGAGCCAGGAGGACTCTTCTGGAGTTCAAATCTGGCCTCAGACACTTATTAGCTGTGTGACCCTGGGCAAGTCACTTAACAGGGCTAACCTCAGTTTCTTCATCTGCAATATGAGCTGGAGAAGGAAATGACAAAACACTCTAGTATCTTTGCAAAGAAAACCCCAAATGGGGTCATGAAGAGTTGGAGAAGACTGGAATGACTCAACAACAAATGAATACTTTACACTTTCGGTTGACCTTGGCTAAGTAAATGTTTTCTGTATTTTCTGAGGTAGATTAATCTTAATTCCAGAATTCTACAAACATTTACCTTGTTTTCTTTATAGGTAAGGAGCTATAGTAGGAGCCTTGGCCTGATGGAGCTGATATTCTGCCTATCTAACTGATATTGTACTTTTAGGGCATAGAGCATTGGACTTGGAGTCAGGAAGACTTCAATTCAAATCTGGCCTCAGCTGCTTATCTGTGTAACCCTGGGCAAGTCACTTAATCTCTTCAGCCTCAGTTTGCTCATCTGTAAATTGAGGATTAATAGGGATAGCACCTATCTCCCAAGGTGGTTCTGAGGATAAAATGAGGTAATATTTGTAAAGCTCTTAACAAACCTTAAAGGGGATAACTGTAGTAGGGGGGACATACCCGCCACTTACCAGTATAGCTCCCTGGCCCCCCACTAGTATGCTTTCTATTTGACAAAGCTGTTAGTTGACCTCCATTAACTCCTAATAAGAAACATTTACCAAATAGAATGCAAAAGCAAGATGGGTAACATAGCATTGTAAAACAGGGGCACACTCTCTCACTGAGGCACAGAGTGCAGAGAAGAGAATGAGCGTGAACTTTTAGAACTAGAGAGGACACGTACAGGAAATCTATGACCAAGGTAATTCCCAGTTCTGGACCGAGGGCCCTGATGTCCTTCGTCTCCTTAGGAACAGTCTGCACAGTAATTTGCTGATGGGGCTGAGGACACTTTCTATTGGCTGCTCTTCTAGGGTGCAGAGCCAGTGTTACGCTCTTTCAGAAAAAGCAAAGACCCTAAGCCTGGGATCTGCAGAACTTTTAGGGTCAGCTCCCTTGCACGGGTTCTGAGGATTTTCTACCTCAAAGGGAAAATCAGAGAAAAGCAAAGCACAGAGTTTTTCCTTTTTCAGTCAGCTCTGCCAAACAGCAAGCGCTTGGCCTTCCTCTGGTCAGCTCTGCCGAGCAGCAGGTGGCAGTGCAGGTCTAAAGTCTCCTCCCAGACTTGACTTGTAATGAGATCGGCTTTCAGATCTCAGATCTTCTATAGGTGCTCGCTCAGGTACCCTACTGGTCCAAAGCAGGAAATCTTTAGTGAGATGATTCACTTATATCTCATGGTAATAAACTAAAATATTCATTTTTACCATCTAGACCAGAACTCATCAAAATGCAATTGTCCTAGTCACCAAACAGTTCTAGGAAGTGAGGCTCCTCACTTATTACAGTCAAAGTCCTCATGCCAATCATGTTAGGAAATAGGACACTTTGTCCCTCTTTACCCTAAGTGACTCTTCTCTATGGGGCTGCTTTTTTTTTTTTTTTTGTAGCTCTCACTGATATTCCACCTTTCTGTCAGCAAAATTGTCCACATTTGAAAGGGACCATCCTTGACATGAAAAATAAATAAAAGTAATTTGGAGGTGTGTGTGTGTGGGGGCACTAGCAACTCGATAAATTAGGAGAAGTTTTGTGTAAGAAGTAGCAGTTAGGCTGAGTCTTGAAAGAAGCTAAGGACTCTAAAAGATGATGGTGAAGAGGGATAGTGTTACAGTTATGAAGGGAAGCCTGTGCAAAAGCAAGGAGATGGGAGATTGGATTTTGTGTGTGAGAAACAGCAAGCTGCTATCTTGGCTGAAACCTTGAGTGTGTGATGAGTAATAAGGTGAAATAAACTTGGAAAGATGGACTGGAGTCAGATTATTATGAGCTTTAATAGCAAGCAGAGGCACTGGTATTGTGTCTAGAAACAATAGAGAGCCACTGAAGCTTTTGGTGCAGTAGAGGACACTTGTCAGGACTGTCTTTTAGGAAGACCCATTCAGCAGCTGTCTGGAGAATAGATTGAACAGGGAAGAGATGAGGCAGAAAGGCCAACTGGGAGGCACTTTAAATAGCCCAGTCAAGATATGATAAGAGCCTGAGCTAGAATAGCAGAAGGGTGAGCCTCTAGAGAGAAGTGGACAGGTACCAGAGATATTGTGAAAGATTCAATAAGATTTTGCAACTGCCTGGAAGGCAGAGTTATCAAGCATGATTCCAAAGCCATTCACAACAGTAAACAGTCCCAAGGGACTGGAAGAATGGTGAAGCCTTCAACAGAAACAGGAAAACTGGAAAGAGGAAAGAGTATTGAGGAAAGATCACATGCTTTGTTTGGGACTTGATGAGTTCCAGAAGCCTGTGAGACATCCATCTGGTTGAGAACATCCACAAGATAGCTGGTGGTGTGAGCCTGGAGCTCAAAAATAACACCAAGCTTGGTTATATAGATTGGGGTGATATATGTATAGAGATGAGAGCCAAACAATGGAAGCTGACCATATCACTGAGGAGAATTGAGAGAGAAGTGATACAATTCAATAACTCAGATTGGTCTGAGCTCCCCATTCAGCCTGAATTAATTGATTCTGTATCACACTTTCTTTTTTTGTTGTTTTTTGTTTTTTTTGCGGGGCAATGGGGGTTAAGTGACTTGCCCAGAGTCACACAGCTAGTAAGTGTCAAGTGTCTGAAGCCAGATTTGAACTCAGGTACTCCTGAATCCAGGGCTAGTGCTTTATCCACTGCGCCACCTAGCTGCCCCCGTGTATCACACTTTCTAACACATCCCTGACAGATTTCATTCAACCTCTGATCAAACACTCCAGGAACATGGGATGGAATACTTCTTTTGACAGAGCTAGCTGTTGCATCCTTGGACATCTCTCATTGTGAGGAAGGAGTTCACATTTCAGTATTAGGAGGGTCAGGAAGGTTGAATGTAGGTATGTTCCCCAGCATGGTTCATGGTGGCAGAGGAGGGTAAGGGGTCAGACAACAAGAGAGAATAGGTAAGGGGGCAGCCAGGTGGTGCAGTGGATAAAGCACTGGCCTTGGATTCAGGAGGACCTGAATTCAAATCTGGCCTCAGACACTTGACACTAGCTAGCTATGTGACCGTGGGCAAGTCACTTAATCCTCACTGCCCTGCCAAAAAGACAAACAAAAACAAAAATAAAAATATATATATATATATATATATATATATATATGTAGAGAGAGAGAGAGAGAGAATAGGTGAACATATTGAGGGCCTTGGGGACTGTTTATATTGGGCCTCATAGCTTATCCTTGAAAAGGCAACTGTATTTTATTCATCTTCTGCCCCTTGTGCCTGACACAGTGCTGTGAACAAAGTAGTTACTTATTAAATGTTCATTTACTGAAGGAATAAGGGAGTTTTCCGATAGAAATTCATCACAGGTATCCTGAGAGCATTGAGCAGAATCTGGTTTCATTACAATCCCTAGAGCCCCTTCCAGTTCTAAATCCAATTGTCCTATGACCTAAGCCCCCACACTCACTATCCATCACCTACCTTCTAGCTCTCCTGCTTGGGAAAGGTTATTTTGTTGCTTTTTTTCTCCTATGACAATTGAGTGTGAGATAAAGCTTACCAGGGTGCCGGACAAGACAAAGTGGTCCAGAAAGTTTGGGAACCCTGACTGAGAAGATTGTGGACACTCAGGATTGTAGAATCATGTTTTTGAGAGTTTGAGGGGACCTCAGACGTCATCCAGTCCATCATCCAGTCTCTCATTTTGGAGATGTGGAAATTAAGACCCAGGGATGCTTAAGCAAGAGCCTAATTTTTATGCTTTGTCATTAGTAGGTCCTGGTTGAGCATGAAGATCAACAATACACTACGTAGTTTTCCAAGTGAAAAAACTGAGATGCAGGGAGGTTAATGACTTTCCTAAGGGCACACAGATTTTCAAACAAGGTCCTCTGGCTTCAAATCATTCCCCTGCACCAACCTGCACCAGGAGCAGTTTGAGAGCTGGGGAGAGGGGCAGCTAGGTGGTGCAGTGGATAAAGCACCAGCCCTGGATTCAGGAGGACCTGAGTTCAAAGCTGGCCTCAGACACTTGACACTTACTAACCGTGTGACCCTGGGCAAGTCACTTAACCCTTATTGCCCCGCAAATTGAGAGAGAGAGAGAGAGAGAGAGAGAGAGAGAGAGAGAGAGAGAGAGAGAGAGAGTGAGCGATCTGGGGAGAGAACCCAGAAGGTGTCCTTTTTTGAGCTGTACTTAATATTTGCTGGTTGCCCACAGAGTGAACACCATTTAATCTCTTTTATAACCAAGACAGAGGAGAAGGGAAAGCTGAGACATTTTTCCTCCACCTAAATGAAAACTTCTGGCTTCCCCAGTGGAACAATGGCATTGGTTTTCCATGTTTAGCCCATCACCACCCTCACTGTCCCATGACCCTTGGTTGTTAGAGGACAGCATTGATTTGGACAGGCTTTGGACTAGATACACAGGCACAATTCCAGGAGAACAGGAGAGTTTGATTGCTCTGAAGAACTAAAATTAATACCTGAGTTGCAGAAGGAAAAAAGCTGATTAATTTTAGTAGAGTATTTCAAATGGAGATAGAAAGGCCAAGGGATATCTTGGCAAGGAGGCAGGAAGTTTCCTGCTATGCTTTTTATTGAAATGTGGTTGATTAAGACACTGGCTATGGATCAATGCAACAATTTATCAAAACCCCTGCCTTGAAAGATAGTGGTTCTGGTCAGTGTTGACCTTCTGCTCTCCTTACTTTCCAAGAACCTGGGGCTGACTCCTCCCTGAGGCACAGAAACCAGCAGTGACCTACTCCTTGGTGACCTTGAAGTTGGATAAGTCTAATGGGAACTCCCTAGGAGTTTGGGTTTGAGTAGACATGTGTTGACTGATTTCTAAGGAGCCAAGAACGAAGATAATGGTACAAACAGAGAATGGGAATGATGACTGCCACTTCTTTTTCAGTGGAGGAGGGAGGGGAAGGGTTATTTGAGGTGGTAGAAATAGCCAAGTCGTCTGAGATGTGGCTCCATGCACCATTACCTCATACCTCATACAGTAAGGCTGCACTAGTGGAGAGGGGGTTGACGTAGGGTCAGGAAGAGCTCTCCTCAAATCCCACCATTGAAGCTTCCTGGTTGGATGTCCATGGATAAATCACTAAACCTCTCTGGCTTTCAATTTTCTCATCTACAAAATGATTTTTAAAAACATGCATTTATTAAACACCTTCTGTTTGCCAGGCACTATGCTTTATAAATATCTCATTTTATCCTAACAACAACCCTCAGAGGTAGGTACTATTATCATCCCCATATTACAAATGAGGAAACTGAGGCAGGCAGAGGTATAATGACTTGAATTCAGTTCTTTCTGGCTCTGTCCACTCACTGCCTAGGTGGTAATTAGTAATTCCTGTGGTACCTATCTCATAGGATTATTGTGAAGCTCAAATGAAATGATGTTTGTAAAGGACTTTGCAAACTTCAAAGTACCATATAAATACCTAGAATTAATATACACTAGGTTATTTTTTGGTTATTGTTTTGATTACTTTTTTACTCTGCAGGTATATTTTCTGGTCACAGTTGCAATCTGTCAAAAGGTCAACAAACACTTGTTAATAAAATTAAATTGAATAGCCTTTCTGTCCCTATAATCCCACTGCTGAGTCGAATGAGAACAATAATAGTAATAACTAGCATTTATACAGCTTTACCAATACTAACTTATTTGATTCTCAATAACCCAGGGAGGTAGATGCTATTACAATTCTGATTTTACCATCAGATTTTGTCTAGCTAAGAAAACTGAGGCAGTCAGGTTAAGTGACTTGCTCAGAATCACATAGCTGAGGCAAGAGGGCTTCCTATGTCTGAGTCCAACATTCTATCAACTGTATCGTTTAGTTGCAATGCTCGGGAGTACCTGAAAGTGACTGAGCTGGATGTTGTTCCTAGTATCATGGAGTTACAGAATCTCAGAATTAGCAAGGATCTCAATGGTGATCATTCTCAGCCTACCCTTAACCTCAACAATGTACTTGACAAATTTTTGTCTACCCCTTTCTTTAACTCCTTCAGAGACAGGCCATTCACTGCCTCATGATCAGGCTCATTCCATTTTTGAACTGCTCCAATTTTTAGGAATTTTTTTCCTTGTGTTGAGATAAAACCTGTATCTCTATAATTTTCAGCCACTGATTCCACCTCTGCCTTTCTGGACCAAGTATTATAAGTCTATCACATATGCCAATTCTTCTAAGATTCAGAGACGGCAATCACAGATAGAATGAGAAAAGTGCTCATCTTACTTTATTCTGCTGTGGTTAAGTCCTCTGGGAAAAGACCTGCCAGTCTATTCATTTATGGGGAAGGAAAGAGACCCACAGACTCCCTAGAGTTTGGTTGTATCACTGAGCAGGGGAGGTGATCATGATGAATCCTGTCCATAGACTTCCTGAATAGAACATGGCTCTGTTGGAGTGTTTAGGAGCGGAGTCTGTCACTCTGTCTGCACTGCGAACCATCCGTACCTCTCATGTGGCTCACTTACAGATCCCAACAATATAAATAAATGAGGGTCCCTCAGGAATCCTCTTCTGATGTGTTGTCTTGGTGGGAGAGAGTGACCATGGATTCTTGAAGGCAAGGCCAGCAGAGCATAATCTCTGGCAGGTCCTACTGAGCCAGAAAGGCTTCATGTATGGGTCCATAGACAGATTGTGTTTCCTGGCCGAGGACTAGCCTGATTAAGCACAGAAAGGCTCATTATCCAAAAGGGTGGCCACTATTAATTAAGTCAAGGTAGAGTGGTGGATTTGGAGTCAGGTAAAACTAAGTTCAAATGTTGCTTCACTCACATTCTCGCTGTGTGCGACCTTGAGCAAATCATAGCTTCTTTGAGGTTCAGTTTCTTCATCTATAAAATGAAGATTATTATAATAACTGTTGGTAGGGTTGTTAAGAGGCTTGTGTGAGATCATGTGTTTAAAATGCTTTGCTTAATGCCAATTATTATTAGGTGATGAGTATATTTGGCCTTCTAATACCATAAAATCAAGAAAAATATGTCAGTCAACAAGCATTCATTAAGTACTTGCTATGTTCCAAGCCCTGTGCTAAACACTCGGGATACAGAAAAAGGCAAAAAAACATAGGCCTTAATAATACAACGATCCAAGACAAACCCAAAGGACTAATAAGGAAGCATCCTATCTGCTTCCAGAGAAAGAACTGGTGTTGTTTGAATACAGACTGGAGCATGCTATGTTTCATTTTTTTTCTTTTATTCAAATCTTCTTTTACAAAACGACCAACATGGAAATGTCTTACATGATTGTACATCTATAAGCTATATTTCATTGCTTACTGTCTCAGAGAGAAGAGAGGGAAGGATAGAATTTGGAAGTCAATTTTTTTAAATGTTAAAAAATTGCTTTAACATGTAATTAGGGGAAAATAAAATAATATTTTTTTTAAGGGCAACGGGGGTTAAGTGACTTGCCCAGGGTCACACAGCTAGTAAGTGGTAAGTGTCTGAGGCTGGATTTGAACTCAGGTACTCCTGAATCCAGGGCCGGTGCTTTATCCACTGTGCCACCTAGCCGCCCCCTAAGTTATTGTTTTGGTTTTTGTTTTTTGGGGGGGTTTTTGGTAAGGCAATTGGGGTTAAGTGACTTGCCCAGGATTATACAGCTAGTGTTAAGTGTCTGAGGTCATATTTGAACTCAGGTCCTGCTGACTCCAGGGCCGGTGCTCTATCCACTGCGCCACCTAGCTGCCCCCATAAAATAATATTTTTTAAAAAACAGGCTTTACCTTTAAGGAGCTTATATCCTAATAGAGATAAAATGCTAAAAATTAGGTACACATAGTAGATATTCAGTATACATAGGCTGTCATCTCAGAGGAAAGATATTTGCTGAGGAGAGGATGAGGAAGGACTGGGAAAGGACCCCTTCGAGAAAGTAAGATTGGAGCTAAGACAGAAGGAGGTCAGGGTAGCCAGGAGCTACAGATGAGGAAGGAGAGCATTTAGCATTTGAAGGATGTGTCCTGCATGGCTCCCTTTTGCTTCCTTGGTGACAGTGGCAGAGCAGAGGGTAAAGAAGCAAAGGGTGTTAAAAATCTCACAATTCCCAGAGCATCTCCAAACATTAATCTGTTAATGAAAAGAGCAAAATGTCACGCTACAGCATTTCCAGATCTAGCCACGAGGGGGCTGTAGCTGGGCAGAAAGAGATGATGGCCTTGTGATCGGCACTGAGGTCTAAAGACAGAAGGGAAGTCTTGAGTTGCTCTTATGGAGAGAAAATGGGAAGCAGAGGCTGGCACTGCTTCCAGTTAGCACTGATGACAAAAGAGGGGAAATACAGGAGTGAGGAAAACAGGGATCAGGTAGATATCTACTGGTAAAAAGAGACTGTAAGTAACTTCAAGGACTTAACTAGGTGTCCATCAGTGTGGATTGACAGATGCTCAAGACAAGAGCTGACAGTTCTGTTGGAGTCCTAGTGAGAGAAGCAGCCTCGTGAAGTGGGTGAGCGGCGGCCATGAGGGTTCTGTGTGGCTGACATCAGATGAGAATGATAAAAAACTGAGCAGTGAAAACGGGTGGGTGGCTGCCTCAGGACTGACTTTCCTTCCTGAACCTCAGAGACAGATTTTCCTCCTGCAAATATTGCTTTGTTATTAAGGAAGCAGTCTCAAACTGGAGTGGCTTCATTTTCAGTGCGGCATTTATACCCTGGAAATGGGCAAATCTACAAATAATGGCTCGGTTTGTTGTCTTGTTGGCTATCCAACCTTAAGAAAGTGATGAGGGGAGATGGCGCAGTAGATAAAGTACTGGCCCTGGATTCAGGAGGACTTGAGTTCAAATCCGGCCTCAGACACTTAACACTTACTAACTGTGTGACCCTGGGCAAGTCACTTAACCCCAATTGCCTCACCAAAAAAATAAAAAAGAGAGTGATGGAATGTTAATACTACAGATCAGAATTAAAAGTATCTCTTGTAAACCCTGCACCCTGAGAGCCCTTCGTTAAATGTTTACCATCAAAAAAACATTAAAAAAAAAATTAAAAAATAAGGGCAGCTAGGTGGCGCAGTGGATAAAGCACTCGCCCTGGATTCTGGAGGACCTGAGTTCAAAGCCAGCCTCAGACACTTAACACTTACTAGCTGTGTGACCCTGGGAAAGTCACTTAACCCCCATTGCCTCTCAACAACAACAACAACAACAACAAATGTTTACCATCACGCTAGTGGGTCAATGAGATCTGGGATCTTTTCTGACCTAAAAAGGGATCTGTGGCAGCCCTTAGAGTGAAGAAACCTGAAGAATCCAGGGAAGCTGGATCAGGTCCTTGCTTAAATCCAACCTATACTGGGATCAAAGTATTTAGAGCTGAAAGGACCTAAGAAATCATCTTATTCAATCCCCTTATTTTACAGAAGAGGTACCTGAAGCAACTGTAGTGTCTCCTCTATAAAAAGGGCTTCTTTCTTTTCTTTTTTTTCTATTCCTTTTTTGGACCAGACCTGTAATTTTCTTGTAGAGAATTCCTAGTGAGGAATCTCCCTCTATGGGAGCCCATCTCCCAACTGTCCTGCAAATTCTAGTCCTAGAATGTTAGGATGAGGCCCTGAGAGGGTTAGTGGGTTTGTTCAAATTCTCATAAGAGGTAAGTAAGAAAGCCAAGATTCACAGACATTCATGTCCAGAGCAGAGAAGAGGTTCTATGTAGTATCGGGAGACCTGGCATTAGGAGAGCACAGTGCAAAGGAGGAAAGATGCACTTGGCTGATGACTTCAGCCATCTTATGGGTATACTTGCTTCATAAAAGACTCCAAAGGAAGCCTGAGCTTTGTCAGAAGCCTAAGAAATGTGTTTTGGCTCAATATATCCATATGTGAAGAGTCTATGTGTTTGCTTCAGTTTGGGAATTCCTGGTATGAGAACTCCATCCACCCATTTGGATTGCAGCTCATCTGTAACTTAATGTCTTAGAATGTTCCTTGAGGTCCACAGAGGTTAGGGAACTTGCCTGTGGTCACATAGCTATTAGCTGCCAGATGTGGCTTTTGAACCCAGGTCTTCCTGACTTCCTGTGTGACTGTGCAAGTCATTTAATCTTTCTGAGGCTCAGTTTCCTCATCTGTAAAAATGGTGATAATAATACATTGTAGTATCATTACCAATAGAAAGGCAAGTGTGATGGATAGAGAGACAGGCCCAGAGCAGGGCTTCTTAAACTTTTTCCACTTGAGACCCCTTTTTGCTCCAGAAATTTTCACACAACCCTGGGTATATAGGTATATAAAATAGGTATACATAACCTAATTTTTCATGAACCCCACATTTTTGTGAACCCCACATTCAATTACATGACCCCATATAGGGTCACAAGCCACAGTTTAAGAAGCTTTGCCTTAGGGAACTCGCTATAAGTTTAGGACAAGTGCCAGTCGGCTTTGGCAGGGTTATTTTCTCTGTGAGTGAGTTTCCTCCACCAATAAATATGTAGACCTATAAAATAATTTCCTCCATTACATACCTCATGGTGTTATAAGGATAAAATGAGATGATGTATGTAAAAGTGTTAAGCAAGGGCCAGTCATTATTATCATTACTCATGAGATAAGCTAACTGCCTGTCCCTGGTCCCACAGAACCCCTATCCACTATGCCACCCTACCTTTTGTGTTTTTCACTAGTAAAACCAGGTCTTGAGATTCACCAATTGGTTCCTTATTCTCTCAGACCTGTGGTAAAAATGGACCACAAGAAAAGTAAAGCTGGGTAGAGAAGCTAAATTTGGAGGTGGGAGGGGAAAAGAGAAATTGCCCAAAAGATGAAATGATAATGAATGAAAGAAAAGAAGACCCACCTGGGGAGGAGGAGTGCAGAGCAAGCTGGAAGGGATAAGGAAAAGAACTGGCTGGCTCAGATCACAAGACACTGACCCAAGAAAAGTGAAGTATTCTGGTAAGTAGTAAAGCAAGCCCCGAAGCCGATTTAAATGTCATCTGGTTTGAAACCCATTTCCTGGGCTACTTGCTCTTTGCCTGGCCTTAGGACTCAGCAGAAAGAAAATGTCCCAACCCATTCAGAGGAGATAATGGAAAATGGCCAGCCTTCTCCTCTGTACCCAAAGGGGAGAGAGGGAGAGGGAGAAAGAGAGAGGGAGAGAGAGAGAGAGAGAGAGAAAGGGAGGGAGAGAGGGAGAAAAAGAGGGAGACAGGGAGAGAGAGAGGAAGAGAGAGAAAGAGAAAGGGAGGGAGAGAGGGAGAGGGAGAGAGGGAGAGAGAGAGAGAGAGGTGGTACTAGGATTCCGTGTTGTGTGTATATCTTTTTTGCCAATATACCAGCTAGAGAACTACATCTGCTTCCTTCCCTCCCTCCCCCCAATATAAAGCTTTTCAGGGTTCAAGGTATTTTGCGACTCTATCTGCTCAAAATCAGAGCTCTCCAGCTGCTTGGTTGTGCTTTCTTTTACTAGTCAGTCAGAAGACACAATTAGCTCCAAACAAAAGCCTTTAATGAAAAATAAGACAAGTGGCAATAGAACATTCCCCTCATCAAGCTGGGGCACACTTCCACAAATAAACACACCATCTGTTGGAAGAGTAGATTCGAAAAGAGATCCCACAGGATGGCCCCCCAGGCTGGGTGAACACATGTCCTTAGTGCACATGCATATGGAGGGACAACTCCGGCCTTGGTGCTGCAGGGCCTCCTCAGTGGGGGCTAGATTCTGCAGCTCCTTACCACTCTCTGCTTCTGGCTGCTAGGCTTTTTAGCTGGACTTCTCAGCTGAAGTGCTACTTCCACTGTATAAATAAGGAGCCCTGGACTTCCCAAAGTTTACGTGAACTCCACCATGCCCAAGAAAAGAGCAGCTAGCTCCTGGTTCCCTGTATGCAAGAACCTCAAATGACAACCATCATGCTGTGGAAACCCAGTACATGATGATGAAGTGTGACCTGGCAGGCGTCCTTCAGTGTGTAAGAGAGGACTTGTGTTTCTAGCTCTTTTCCCTGGCACCCTTCCCACTACAATCGACCTTTCTCCCATCCCACCCCCTCCTGCCACTGGGGATTTGGATCTACTTATTGAAGCCTTGATACAGAAGATCCAATTTAGTAGGTTGCAAAACACTGCAGCAATTATGATCCCAAAGAGATTATTTTAAATGATAATTTCCTCGCCTGTATTTAACTGAACCATAAAAGCCACTTAGGAGAGAAAATGATTTGAGTACACATAGCCTGTGGACTCAGCCTATGAATTTCCATATTGCATTCACAATTTGCTGAAACTTGGTAAACATGTGGCTTCATCATTGCTTTTGCCTTTCAATGAGGTTCTTGCAAATGCAGCTTTTTGTTGTTGTTGTTCTTAACACTGGAGGCCCTATTTCATTAAACTTTTGCTGCTGCTCAGAGATTCTGGGATAGAAGAAGGTTAGATTAAAGGATGAAATATTATGAATCCTTCGTTCCTGTTCAATGGCAGGCTAAGCTGGTGAGGAGTTACAGGTGCCTTATTTATGTGGGTTATTTTGCAGGGCTAGGAAATTAGAGACCCTTGCCATCTCTCATGTCTTTGTTTGTAATCTCAGGGCAAATGGTTCATATTTCTTGGGGCCTGCTTCAACAACAACAAAAATCTACCACTGACAATTTTCTCAAGACTGCCAAAGTTTAATTTTTTAATTTGTCTGTTTCTGAAAGCGAATTCATTTCCTTCTCAACCCCAGCTTCCTCTCTTTCTTTAATAGAACAGTTTACTTAGCCTGGCTCTGACTTAAAGAAATAGATCTAGCAAAATCACATGGGTTTTTCTTCATTACCTTTCCTTCCACCCTGCCGGCCCTCACCCCATGGAAAAGGGAAAAAAAAAAAGGAAAACAAAACTTTTGTAACATATATACACGGTCAAGCAAAACAAATCCTCCCCTACCCCTAATCCCCACCCTACTACCACCACTACCACTACAATTGGTCACATCCAGAAATATATGCCTTATTCTACTTCTTGAGTCCATCACCTTTCTCATAGGTAGGTACCATGTATCATGATCAGTCTCTTGGAATCAGTTTGTCATTTCATTTCATCATTTATCTTTACAATGTTGTTGTTGTATGTTTTTCTCCTAGTTCTGCTCATTTAACTACATCAGTTCACTTTCATAATTTCTTTTTTCTTTTCTTTTTCTTTTTTTTTTTTTTTGTGGGGCAAGGTGGGTTAAGTGACTTGCCCAGGGTCACACAGCTAGTAAGTATCAAGTGTCTGAGGCTGGATTTGAACTCAGATCCTCCTGAATCCAGGGCCGACGCTTTATCCGCTGCACCACCTAGCTGCCCCTTTTCATAATTTCTAATGGCAAAATTGCATTCATTACATCCATGTACCATAATTTGTTCAGTTATTGATGGGCATAGCCGTTGCTTCCAATTCTTTGCCATCACAAAAAAGCTGTTATAAATATTTTTGTGCATATGGACCCTCTTTCTCTTTCTCTGACCTCTTTGGGGGATATAGACCTAGTAATAGCATCAAAAGACTATGGATGGAGGGGCAGCTAGATGGAGCAGTGGATAAAGCACCAGCCCTGGAGTCAGGAGTACCTGAGTTCAAATCTGACCTCAGACACTTGACACTTACTAGCTGTGTGACCCTGGGCAAGTCACTTAACCCCCATTGCCTCACAAAAAAAAAAAATTGGGGGGGGGCGGCTAGGTGGTGAAGTGGATAGAACACCGGCCCTGGATTCAGGAGGACCTGAGTTCAAATCCGGCCTCAGACCCTTGACACTTACTAGCTGTGTGACCCTGGGCAAGTCACTTAACCCCAGTTGCCTCACCAAAAAAAATAAAAAAGAGTGGCTAGACAATGGGGCAACTAGGTGGCTCAGTAGAAAGAGCACCAGCCCTGGAGTCAGGAGGACCTGAGTTCAAGTCCAGCCTTAGACACTTGACACTAGCTGTATAACCCTGGGCAAGTCACTTAACCCCAATTGCCTCACCCAAAAAAAAAAAAAAGAGTAGCTAGACAAGGTGGCAAAGAATTGGAAATTGAAGGGAAGCCCATCAATTGTGGCATGGTTAAACAAGTTGTGGTATATGTGGTATATGAATGCTATTATGCTATAAGAAATGATAAGCAGGCAGATTTCAGAAAAACCTAGACTTACATGAATTGATGCTGAGTGAAATGAACAAGAGAACATTGTACACAATATCAACAACATTGTGTGATGATCAGCTGTGATAGACTTAGCTCTTCTCAGCAATGCAGTGATCCAAGACAATGCCAAAAGACTCATGATAAAAAATGCTCTTCACATCCAGAAAAAGGACTATGGAGTCTGAATAAGATTGAAGCATACTATTTTTACTTTTGTTGTTCTGGTTGTTTTTGTTTTGTTCTTTCTTGTGTTTTTTTTCCTTTTGTTCTGATTCTTCCCTCACAACATGACTAATGTGGAAATATGTTTAACATGATTGTAATCTATAACCTATAGCAGATTGCTTGCTGGCTTCAGGAGGAGGGAATGGAAGGGAGGGAGGAAGAAAAATTTGGAACTCAAAATTTTACAAAAATGAACACTGAAAACTATGTTTACGTGTAATTTGAAAAAAAGAAAATAAAATACTATTTAAAAAACTAAATTAAAAAAAAAAAGAGTGGATGGGACAGTTCAACCAACAATACATCAATATGTATGTTTTTCCCTGAAGTCTGTCCAGCAATTGCCATTTTCCTTTTTTTTTTTGTTGTTATCTTTGCCAGTCTGATGGGTGTGAGGGAGAACCTCTAAGTTGCTTTAATTTGCATTTTTCCTAATTATTAGTGATCTGCAGCATTTTTAAGAAGTATGGCTGTTGATAGCTTGAAGGTCTTTCTTTGAAAATTGCCTATTAATTTTCTTTGATTCCTTATCAATTGGAGAATAGCTCTTAATTTCAAATTTTAATCGGTTCCCTATGCTTTGAAAATGAGCTCTTGGGGCAGCTAGATGGCACAGTGGATAGAGCACCAGCCCTGGAGTCAGGAGTACCTGAGTTCAAATTCGGTCTCAGACACTTAACACTTACTAGCTGTGGGACCCTGGACAAGTCATTTAATCCCAATTGCCTCACTAAAAAAAAAAAAAAAAAGCTCTTTATTAAAGAAACTGGCTGTAGATATTCTCCCCTCCCTTCCCCCCAGTTGTTTCCCTTCTAATTTTATATGTATTGATTTGATCTTTGCAAAAATATTTTAAATTTTATTTTTTCAAAATGTACATTTTATCTTATATAATCTTCTCTATCTTTTGTTTGGTTATGATCTCTTCCCCTATTCATACATCTGAAAGGTAATTTCTTCCTTGCTTCTCTAATTTGTTTATAACCTTTTCTATCTAAGCCATGTATTCAACTAGAGTTCATCTTGGTATTTGGTGAGAAATGTTGATCTATACCCAGTTTCTGCCAGACTGCTTCCCAGTTTTCCCAGCAGTTTTTGTTGTCCATATTCAGTAGCTGGGGCTTTGGGGCTTATTGAATGCTAAGGGACTGTGTTAATTTGCTTATGTATGTTGTGTACCTAAGTTATATACCATTGATCAACTTCACTATTTTTAACCAGTGCCAAATAATTTTGATGCTTACTGCTTTGTAGTAAATTTTGATATCTGGGACTGCTAGGCCTCCTTCCTTCCCATTTTAATTTTTTTTCCCTTAAGATTCTTGGCCTTTTGGTCCACTAAATGAATTTCATTATTTTTTTCTTAATAAATAAACATAGGTAGTATTGTTGTTTTCTTTTCTTTTCTTTTTTCTTTTTTTTTGGTGAGGCAATTGGGGTTAAGTGACTTGCCCAGGATCACACAGTTAGTATGTGTCAAGGGTCTGAGGCCGGATTTGAACTCAGGTCCTCCTGAATCCAGGGCTGGTGCTCTATCCACTGTGCGACCTAGCTGCTCCATATTGTTGTTTTCTTGTCATTTATTTATTGGCTCAGCCTGCTCTTTTGCTAATCTTCAGTCAGTATCTCTATCTATTGGCTCCTTCCTGCTGGCTACAAAAACATCCAAGTCTCCTCCATCCTTTAAAAAGCCTTTCTTGATTTGACTATCCTGCTAGCTATAGCCCAACATTTCTTCTGATTAAATTTCTTAAGAAAATGTGACTCTTTTTGCAACTCACTTTTTTCATCTATAAAAATGATTTGGTTTGATTAGATTATTGCCCCTGGGCCCTTTGAGCTCTGGGGCACACAGCTCTCAGTCCTGTTTTTGTCTTCCATAGTATTAAAAAAGAAATTTTCCCTTGTCCCCTAGATGGCAGAAATAGAAAGTAATCCAAGCTGTGGAAACCTGTCAGGGGACAGTTTTTCAAGGGCTGTCTTGGGTCATGATTTCATCTCACCAATGAGCCTTCATTTCAATTCATATGTGATTATTGAAAAGAGAACATAATGGGTTATAGTGAAAGAGAAACTGATTATTGCTAAATTTCTCTGCAATGTGAGCCACTGCAGATAATTCTGCTGTCCACAAATGCTGTCACAGACTGTGAAATGGCAGTTTGCCGCTGTCATACAGCAGGGGGATTGCTCTTTGCTTCCTTCCAAGTTTGCCCTTTTTTTCCAGGCAATCAGTAAAAGTGACAGGAGGGCAGAGTTGGCCCCTAATTAGCGTGTGATTGCTGTCTAGGAGACCATTCATAAAAACAGGACTGTGGGTGGAAAAGGAACGCCAAGGGACCATTTTCAGGGAGCATGATTTTGCAGATAGAGAAATTAGTTAAGGCCATAATGTTTTTCAAATGATTTTCCAAAGATTCAGGTGGTAGAACCTTTTTTTCTCAAGGCTAGGGCATAGTAGTATCCTATTTTCTACAGAGGCATAGAAACGCCTTCTAATCTAACTCTGTCCCTTTGGAGATGAAGGAAATAAGGGCCACATATGGTGTGATTTTGCCAAGTTGAGACAAGATGAGTCTTAGGGCTCATATCATGGTTGAGTTGGGGGAAGAGCCTTATAAATAGAGGAGGGTGACATGATCAGATGACAGAACACTATGTCTCTCTATCTCCAAATTCCTCCAGATCAGGCCTCCAGAGGCTTCTCTGTGGGACAAGGAACAGGCTCCCACATAAGCTAATCCACTCAGTGGGTACTGGAAAAGGGTGCCTGAAAAGGTTAAAAAAAGCACCAAGGCCAGCATTTCCTGGTTGTTGACTTCTGCATTAGTTGGAATGCCAGCATCATAACACAAAGAAAACAGGACTGACCCATTCAGCAGCTAGAAATAAAACTATCAGGCAGCTAGGTGGATTAGTGGATAAAGCACTGGCCCTGGATTCAGGAGGACCTGAATTCAAATCCAGCCTCAGACACTTAACACTTACTAGCTGTGTGACCCTGGGCAAGTCACTTAACCCTCATTGCCCCACCAAAACCAAAAACCAAAACAAACCAGAACAAAAAAACAAAACAAAACATAAAAAGAAATAAAGTTATCAGCTTGAGGCCATGCAATGGAGCAGATAACTATATAGGTGAAGTGATAAATCTCATAAGGGTGAGGACCAAATCCCAGAACCCACTTCATATAGACACTTGTATGGGAGTGGACAGTTGCACAGGCCTCTACACAAGGCAATTTTGGAGGCAGCACCATTCCAGGGATAGAGAGGGGAGAGTAGGCCATGTCAAGGCAGGGCCAGCCATGCGGGGGCCCAGACTGAACCTAGAGGAAGAAGATGGGGACAGACATGGGGAGGCCAGATATAGATACAAACATGAGAGGACGCAGGGCAACAGGCAACATGTAGGGGCTAGGGACAGATATGCAGTACCCAAGGGTAGATGGATGGAATTCATTCATGTCAGGATGGACACTGGTGTGGTTCTGCAGTGGGGCAAAGTTCTCCTTTCTGCACAGGGGGTCTCAAACCAAGTCCTCATTCTTCTGTTTTCACTTGGAGGGTTTTTTTTAGGGTTTTGGGGGGTAGACATGGGGCAGTGGTAGGGCATGGAACCAAGCGGCAGGAGTGGAGAGAGTACAGGACTGTACAGAAAAGTTAACATAGGTGGGGTTCTTTGGGGGAGGGAATGCGGGTTTCTTTCAAAATTCTTTACTTAAGTCAGATTTGCATAATGTGAATTTACATAAAGCAAAAACTGTCTGTAGTCTCTGACCCAGAAATTCAGGTTCAAAATGAGATAGCAGCTGGGAGATTAGAAGAGAGCAAAATTGGGACAGACTGGGGAACTCCCACCCAAGGGCAAGAATACTTCAAACTTATCCCAACACTATTCTCAAGAGGACAAGCAGGGTGACTCCTTGCCCTGAGGGACCAGAGGCTAGGCTGTTCTCTTCACCTAGGAGGTTGGGGAAGTTCCTGAGGGGTCTCTGAAGGAATGGGTCTTGAGGTGTCTAATGGAACTCTCTGTCATAGCCTTCATAACTTGTAAGGATCCTCTGATTAAAAGTAGTCCTACCTTTTTAGAGTCAACTAAATTGATTAGATCCTCCGGAGAGGGAGTGTTTTTTGTCCCTTTTTATGCAGGGGAATTATTCTCATCTGGCTTTGTAAAAATGAATTCCTCTTGTAGCCAGCTCACCAGCTCTCAGATAGGGGAAGAAGTTCCTAAAGGATATGAATATGATCAATTGGATTTATGCAACACCTCCTTTCTCAGCCCCTTATGCTGACCATACAACCATGCTCAATCTTTTTCTGGGGTCATTAGATCTTGCCTTCTTGGTCGAGTCTCACTTGAATGGCTTCAGACTTTAGCTATGGGTCTCCCCTACTATGCAGCCATACAGGTGTGGGCTGATCGAATTGGTAATATTTGCACTGAAAGCTATGACAATTGTGGTTTAGGCACATATTGCCATGGATTTGAATAGGCATTCTGGGTATATGGGGGAGGCACAGAGCCCCTTGCCTTGTTAGATAGGAGGGAGCTTTGGGTGTAGCTGAAATAGGGATTTGATAAGAATGTCAATTCATGGCCAGCCCATGGTGGAGCGCTAGTAAAACTGTACAAGAGAAATTCAGCACCAGGCCACTATAAGGTCCCTTCAGCCCCAGCCAAGCCTGAGCTATTCTCCAAAGCTCCTGCTCCATTTGGGTCATACAGGGGGCAGTCCATGTAGGGAAGGGCTTAGTAATTGTGAGAACCCTTTCAACAACCTCTAGCAATGGCCAAATGGAAACTCTTAGGGTTACCTGAACTCTCCCATGTGGTTAACACTATACAATATCTAGTCTGTGGAGGGGTGAAGGATATTTCTTCTCTAAATGATGGAGATGAAGGAAGCTGGAGTACTTTATTATGCCAGCTTCATTTACAACAATCCTATGTCACCTGTGAAGAAGGCAGATGGCACTTGGCAGCTTATAATGTTGAACAATGTCATCATGCTTATCTCTACAGCTGTTCCTGACCTCCTCAGTGTTGTGGACTGGGTAGCCCAGGCCCAGGGTGAGTGTTATGAAGCCTTCCACCTTGCCAATGCTCCCTCCCACCGCTCTATTTCTGGGTCAGAGACTAGTCAGGAACAGTCTGTTTTCAACTGGGAAGCAGTCCAATATACCTTCACCACCCTTCCCTGGGGCTACCTGAATTTTTGTTCATATTACCACATTATGGTAGGCTTAGACCTCCTTCCTGAGGGCATTGATATACAATATCGTTGACTTAATGATGACAGTGACAAAGGCCTTAGATCAGAAGGTGGCCCATCGGAGGAATGAGGGGTGGGAAATCAATCCTAAGAAAGTCAAAGGTCCCTTCTGATCAGTCAAGTTTGGGGGATCAGAATGTGTGTGGGGGAAACCCAGAGAATTCCAGACACAGTCTGGATGAAATGTTATTGACATTTACTTCCCCACAATCTAAGAAGTAAAGCCAGATATTCATTACATTCTTCAGATTCTGGAGAACCCATATTCACCATCTACCTAGGTATCCTGATGGCCCCCACTTACTGAGCCACTGGCAACTCTGCCCCTGGGGAAGATAGACAGTCAGCTGTCCAACAGTTTCTTCTCTTGGGCTCTCGTGACCCTTCAAGGATTGTTTTTGGAGGTCTGTCCATAAACAAGCTGCCTTTGGCAGGTACTGAGAGGTGTCCAGGGTAAGCTGTTGTTAGGCATCTGGAGCTCCAGGCTCTCCAGAGCAGCCACTCATGATACTACTTTTGAAAAACAGTTGTTTGCCTCTTCCTGAGCCCTCATCGCTACTGAACAAATGACACAGAGTCATGCCATTAATCACTCTTTGTCCAGAATTGCCTGTTGTGGGTTGGTGAGACAAGATGGTCCCTTTAACAAGATGGGTAGAACACAAGAGGATTCTATTTTTAAGTGGGAATGGTACATTAGAAATCATGCTTCCAGGGGCAGCTAGGTGGTGCAGTGGATAGAGCACCGGCCCTGGATTCAGGAGAACCTGAGTTCAAATCCAGCCTCAGACACTTAATACTTACTAGCTGTGTGACCCTGGGCAAGTCACTTAACCCCAATTGCCTCACTAAAAACTAACCAAACAAACAAAAACAAAACAACAACAACAACAACAACAACAAAGAAAGAAATCATGCTTCCTTGGGTCCCTCTGGTATTAGTGCTCTTCACAAAGAATCTGACAGAGACTGAGGCCTCTGGTCTAGACCTTAGAATGCTACATCTTCCTCTGGTTCAGTGGGCCCTCTCTTATGAGGAACTAGCTCCTGAGAGCCTGGTTTCTATTTCCATTTTCTCTAGTTAAATGATGGCTCCATCCATTACAAGAAAAATATATGCAAGTGGACTTCAGCATCCACCAATCTGCTAATAAGAGATATCATAGGAAGGAGGGATCCTGGCAAGTCCTTCCATCCAGCTGAGCTTCAGGCTACAAGGCTAATGTAAGAAAACTTTGAGGGATGGGACAGAGAAGATCTTCTTCTATACTAGTTCCCAGATGGTGGCCACAGGTCTGGCCAAGTGGGCTGGAGCCTGAAGAGCACAGGGCTAGACAATCAAAGACTCTCCCCTTTGGGGTTAGGACCAATGGAAGCATTTTGCTGATAACTCCAATTGCATAGGGTTATTTGTGAAGCATAGCAGCACTCGTTAGAGTCATCATCTGCTAAGTGACCAGGTTGTAGCAGTTGTAACAACAGCAGAAGTTGAGAAGTGGTTCCAATGTCAATTTGGATATTTGGGTGGTGATACCATGCTATGTGGGATCATAGGATACCCCTCACTAAGGACAAGGAAGATATTCCTAATCTAAGTGGCCCTCAACCTGTCACCAATTGGCAAGATGCCACTCTTCCATCTTGGGGCAAGAAATTTTCCCCTGATTGTCAACAGATGTGTCATTATGCATCTGACTACCCAGATCATGTGTCTAACTTCCCAGGAGTGATATCTGCAACAAAAAAATAATGACCTGGACAACAGATAGGCTCTTTGGTCCATTGGTTACGTGGATCCAGTCTTGAGGAAGACTTATCTGATAAGAATGGATTGTTTTTCTTTAATGTGGTTCTGGCTGACTCTCCCCACCTTTCTTTATTTCTTCCCCAGTGCAGAAAAGCCTTGGCCTTAAGGTCCTTGTCCCCTCAGAAGGTCCCATATAGCCTGGAGAAGTAGCTCAGATCACCCTCAAATGTCAGCCTTCCAATCTCTAAGATAGCTCATGAAGCTCTCCCAGAAAGGGTTGAGGGTAGGAGGCAAACAAGGGATGGTATCATGGGGTGGCACCTGACTTTCTAACAGATTAGGAGAGGTGAAACTCTTGCTATATAACTATGGTGGGTTTGTGTTGACCCAAGGGGATCCCTTAGTTGACTCAGTGGTAATTCTGTGTCACTGCACATGGGTGAGAGAGAGTCCTCGTTTAAACAGAGTGGAAGAAATGGACAGCCCTTCCACAGAGGCCTCTAAGGAGGTAAAGATTTGGCATCATCCCCCTGATGTGGCTCTTGGCAGGCAGACTGGCAGTACTGAGCAGATGGCTGTGCAGGGACAGCCTCAGTATCAAATCAGATCCCGGGAAAGATTGTGTGCAAGAGGCTTATGACCTCTTAGACACTTTACTACAGATGACCCTGATGCTTGAACTCTATAGGGAATGTCCAAAATGTGACCCTGATATGACTGGAGCTGCTCCTGTTCATCATGACAGCTTCACATCAGGAGAAGAAATGTGTGCTAAGTGAAGGCATAATTATCTCTGCTGTGGGCTCTGATGTTCTTGGTGTCACTCTGCTTCACCATCACCACCTTGCATAAGGAGACCCACCGTGAACTGCAAGATTTAAAACCACTCATTGTGTGGACCAGTAAAGGACTTAAGACTTGATCTTTTTGAAGCGGGGAGGAAAGGCCTGGAATTCCTAGCTTTTTTTTCTCCTCCACATTTTCGTTTTGTTTCTGTTCCCTTTTCTCTCTTAGTATTGCTCATGCTAGGAGGGCTGTATAGTAAAATACTTGAGACTTGGTCCTCATGAAGAAGGGGAGAAACGTCCGAAATTTTTGACAGATTTTTGTTTTGTTTGTTCTTTTTCCCCTTGGTAGTGACCACGCTAGGAAGACTGTCCAACAACAAAAAAAATACTATGAACATTTAAGTGGTAGAAGGGTTTCTAGAAGGTCCTTGCTCCAAGAGATGTATGTGATAGGATCAGCATTTCCTTAATGCAGCTTTCTTCCCATGTCTCCCAATCCCTCCACGCAAACATCATGGGATATGGGTCTCTCATACTTAGTGAGTGCTTAAGACCATGGAGGACACCACTACCTGATTACCAGATGCATCTCCAGATGGAGATGGGGCAGGAAGTGGGGGCGTGGGGGGGCTTATCCAGAGAATCCAGGTGCCTCTTCTTTTCTGGTTTAGAGCAAAGGAAACCTCTTTTGTTAACTGTTCAATGACTTTTGAGTCTCTCATTTTGTCCCAGCATTGAACCTGAACTAAGAGGAACTAGCCTTAGAGCCACACCTCTAACATTCCTCTGTAGGCCTATACATTCATTCCAATGATGTTATCACTGCTCAGAGCATGCTGCCATCTCTTCTGACAGAAGGCCTATCATCCTGTGAAACACTCTTTTGACTATTTTCATGGTCACATATTTTTATCCTCTGAAGATGCCTTTGATTTTAGGAAATAGCCAAAAACTAAGTATGGTGAATGAGATGGGCAAACAAGTTGTGTTACAGTATTTTGGCTCAAAAATGACATGACCAATGAGACTGGTTACCTGAATTGGGTCAAGATCACTCAGGCTTGATTAGGAGGAGGTGTTCTGGGACTTTCCTGAAGAGACAGACACAGTCAGGACAGCATATGGTAATAATCATAATACTGATAGTCACTGATGAGAAGCAGGACACCATGGTGAATATAGGACTTTGAGTCAGGAAGATCCTGAGTTCAAGTCCCACTTCTGATCCATGCAGGCTGTGTGAAAATGAACAAGTCATTTAATTTCCAAGGGTCCTAAGTAACTCTTTCAGACTATAAATTATAGAGGAGTTGCCCATTTGTATTGATGTGGAATTTTTACAGATCCACACAATCACAGATACAGATCAAAACAGCTTAAATAGTAACTGACTTAAATAGGAGTTTCTGTTTATTCTGGATATATCTTGCATGATGTCTCCCCTACTGGACTGTGAGCTCCTTGAGGGCAGGGTCTTTTGCCACTCTTTGTATTATGAGCAGCTAGGTGGTACAGCAGATAGAGTGCTAGGCCTGTAGTCAGGAAAACTGAGTTCAAATATGGCCTCAGACACTGACTAGCTGTGTGACTTAATGGGATATGTAGTGGACTTGAGTCAGTTCAGACTCTGACTGTATTCTCTGAAGCTGTGGTCTGGAAAGTACCCAGCCCCCAATCCCTGTTATTGCTTGACCATTCTGTTCATATTCCATCCCGTTGCTAAAACACATCTCCCCTGCCTTGTTCTGTGGCCAAGCAGGAGAGATATGTATTTTGCCTTACTTACATGGTGTACTCCAACCCCTCTTCTCTTTGCTGTCTCCTATTAGTGAAAATCCACACTGGTACTCACATGGGTGAGGTGGTTTCATAACCACCTGCCCCTCCTTACACGAGTGGAGTGGTTTCACCCTTTTCCCCTCCCCTTCCCCCAGCTCTGGGACCTAGCTGAGCATGTCTCCATACCCTGATCATGAGCTCATCACGAGCACAGAATGGGACAGGATAGGATGTTAGATTGTGATCCTACCCTCTGCACGAGGGGACTGCCTCCTCAAATTTCTATAAAAACCCAATTTATGAGCTCATCGGTGTGCTCCTCATTCCTTGCATGAGGTCACCCATTCTCATGAGAATGAAACAAATCTGTCTCTGCTTGACTTGGTGGTCTCCTGGATTATTTGGGTAAAATGAGACAATTGTCCGATATAGTGACCCTGGGCAAATCACTAAACCCTGTTTGCCTCAGTTTTGTCATCTGTAAATGAACTGGAGAAGGAAATGGCAAATCACTCTGTCTGCCAAACATACACACACACACACACACACACACACACACACACAAAACCCCCACCCCAAATGGGATCACAAAGTTGTAAGGGCCTAAAATTCTAGCGGTGATATCTAAAATCTCATGAGTGGTTGCCTTAAATTAGAAGCATTAGGAAGAGTTTAGACTTCCAAGTATTTATTAAAGTGCATTAGAAGTTAGTGAAGAGAGATTGAGAACAGATTCCTTATAGCATGGAAAATCCTAGTTTAGATCTATTCAGTATAGTCAGAGAGAAAAACTTGCTTTTCCCTAACAGCCCACGTGAAGTTCTCCCTATTCTGCCTGTCCCCGCCTTCTCTGCTGCCAAGCCACCATCCAGACCCAAAAAAGCCTTGCTCCTATGCGGCTTCTCCCAGAAGCCTCCTATGAAACAGGAAACAGGGCTGTCCACACACACAGCTCCAAGCTAATTGGCTGGTAACACTGATTGACAAGACCCATGGGCTGCAGACATCACTTCCTGATGCTGATCTGATCTTCAAAACCCCAGAAAGGTCACTTCTGGATGCCAAAGTCACATGGTTTCTTTTCAGGCCAGAGCTCACAATGTCCTTCCCAGCAGGGGGTGTCATTCCAAGTCTCACAAAGTCCAACACAAATGAATAAGGACAGTATACTCACCACTAAGCAGTCTCTGGCACATAGTCAAGATTTCATAAATACCTATGGGCTGACTTTTGACGGGCTGACCTTACATAAGTCTTTAAGGTTTGATAAGTGTTTTATAGACATCATCTCATTTGATCCTCACAGGAACTCTTTAATATAGCTTCAACAGATAATATCATTTCTGCTTTATAGATGGAAAAATGAAGGCTCAGAGAGATGATATAACTTACTCACAGGGCTAGTATCTGCATAATTCCAGTGGTTATACAGAAAGCACAGCTGAGATGGAGGAACCAGAATGAAGGTACTATAATTGACTAATTCTGGGCATGGTCAAAGTGAAATGATTGTTAATAACCAATTACAAATATTGTGAAGGGCAGGGCTGACAATGAGACATTCTACTCAAATCTCTGGAGAAATCCCACCCAATTAGGAAAGCTTATTTCTGATTAAAGGGTAAAAAGAATCTAATCTAGGTAAATTCTAGCTCATTGTTCAATTATATAAGTGACTTGAGTAGAGGTAGACCCTTTTGTCTAGATTACTTGAGGTGGGTATGGATATGTTCTGGGTGTGGAGGTGAGTCTCTTTGTCCAAGAGTGACAAAATCTGTCACATACCTAGCCCCTCATTAGAATAGGTCCATTTCTCATTATGATTTAATTGTTAAACACACACACACACACACACACACACACACACACACACACACACAAACACACACACAGAGCTAGGTGGCACAGCGAATAGAGCACTGGCCCTGAAGTTGGGAGGACCCGAGTTAAAATCTCACCTCAGACACTTACTAGTTGTGTGACCCTGGCCAAGTCACTTAACCCCAATTGCCTTAAACATCTGGGGCCATCTCCAGTCATCCTAATATATATCTTTCCACTGGACCCTGATGGCTCTGGAAGACAGAGTGAGGTTGGTGACCTTGCATAGCCCTCCCTCACTTAAATCCAATTCAGTGCAAATCATGACATCACCTTCTGATGTCATGGTACTCTTCCAGAACAAGGCCCAACAACAACAGCAATTGTTAACTAGACAACAGGAACACTCACTCTTCTAAGGATATTTAAACTCTCAAGAGGCCCCCAAGGTTTTTCTTCAGCTTCCAGGAGTGCCATTGACCTAATTTTATTTTTTGCTAGGAATAATTAATAAGTTGATTATTAATTATCCAGAAATTATGTCTCTTAGACTTTTCATTCATCACAAAACCCTTGTCCATGCAAGGTACAAGTTAATGCTAGGGTGAGCCAACCAAGGGGAGCAAGGATGTATTAGGATCCAAAATTGGATGATAAAGGCAGAGACTTTTCCCTAAAGCTGATAAATTGAATGGATGGAGGGGAAGTACATAGGCAAGAACTGAGAGTGATTAATAGTTGGTTGGTTCTTGTCCTTAGTTCTTAAAGAGGATCAAAATGACATCATTATGTTGGGGTCAAGGTATGGTGTGTCCAACGGTGGCTAATCAGAGCGCTATGAGCTCAGGAAGGCTTTACCACAGGTTGCGGCACAAATAGTCCATATAAACATTTGGAATGGAGATGTCTATAAATGTGTGCATCTTACATTTCTTTTGAGCTACTGCAATTCTTCTTTGCTTGTAGAGCATAGCACCTTCTTTGATATGGGCACACTATAATCTGTGGTACTGTGCCAGTGTTTTCCATGTCTCACAATTGATTTCAAAATTCTTTGGAGAGGGTTTGAGACTGTTTTCTTTTGACCTACATGTGAGGGCTTGCCTTGTGTGAGTTCTCCATAAAATAGTCCTTTAGGTAACTGTTTTAGCAAGAAACGGTTCATGCGTGGAGAACTGATCTAATCTGTTGACATTAAGTCTTCTGGTAGTCATCTTGCATTGGGGCTGCCACTTTTGTGTAACGAAATGTTTAACTTGGAGAGGATAAGTCCATGATCAGTCCAGCACTCTGCAGCGCATATCCATCCCCTTCATCATTCTCACATTCCAGCTGTCTCTTCTCTTTATAATGACATCGTCTATTAAATGCCAATGTTTGCTGCAAGGGTGCATCCATGAAGTCTTATTGCATTTAGGCAAATGGAAGACAGTGTTGGTCAAGGTCATGAGAGGTACAAGTCTTCAGTGGTAAGTGACCACAGCCGCTGCTGTTTTTAACTCCATTTCTCCCATGGACTCCCTGCCATGTCTGATAGTTTGAGACTACTCTGGCATTAAAGTGACTAAGAATTTACAAGCTTGTCCTCTTTTGGCAATTGATGATGAGGGTCTCCAGATCTTCATAACATTTTTCTTTGACCTCATCTGGGTTTGTTATGGTAAGAGCATAATGCACTGATGATGATGGTATGGCACTTCCCTGCAAGTGGTGATTGCAATATCATAAGCCTGTTAACTCCTTTTGGTAGGCGTACAAGTTTGTTTACAAGACTAGATTTGATTCCAAAACCTAGGCCAGCTTCACGGCGCTCCTCATCTCAGTGACCACTCCAGAAAAACATGTATCCAGCTCTGGTTTTAGTAATCTGGCCTTCATTTGTCAGCCTTGTTTCACTCAGAGATGCTATTTGGAGGTGGTACTTACTGTGTTCTCTTACAACAAGAGCAGTTCATCATTCAGGTCTACTGGATTTGTGTGGTCCACAAACTTGTGCACATTACACGGACTAATGGTGAGTGGAGTCATTTTTGCAAAAGTTTTTGTACAGTTTTTTGTGTTTCAACTACAGGGTAGGATCTCTACCTGTCATGGTAAACAGGCCAGGGTTAGGTTAAGTGAAGCAGACAATTTTTAGGGTACCTTTCCTAGCCCCTTCGTTATGCAGAAGGTAAGCAGTGCAGTCCTTTCAAAAGGCTACTCAGACACCCAAGAGGCTACTGAATCCCCCTGATGCTTCAGTCCAGTGAGAAGACAAATCTGTGCCCTAGGTCACTTATGTACAGGGTTGTGTCTACAGCTCCCAGTGTATCCAAACCTGTGGCTTTGTCATTTGCCCATTACCACAGGACTTTGAGATAGGTGACAGTGGTAAAATCATATGAGTGATATCTTTTGACTTGGGCATAAATTGGATTTAAAGCAGAGTTGTATGAAGTTGTTAGCCTCACTTTCTCCCTCAGAGTCATTAGAGTCTGGTGGTAAGACAAAGTCAGACTAGCAATGACTTGGAATGCAGTGAATGACTTAGTGTCTTCTATATCTAACCAAGCTCTAAGCTCTCCACAGCTCCTGCTTCAGAGGCCTTCATGGCCTGTTGGAACAAACTGTTTACATCTGCCTATTGCACTTGAGAAGTCTTCACATTATTGAGGTAGACACTTCCTTAATTCACCAAAGGGTGTGAGATCCATAGTTTACCTTCAAACTGGTTTAGCCCCTCTGCTGAAAAAGTTTTTACCAGGGTGTGGCCACTGTGTATACTATAGCTTCTTGGGCCACAGGTGAGAGGTGGGTGGCAGATCAATACCAAAGGTGAAAAGCAGCCCTGAAAAGGGCTCAGCAGCTCTCCCCTCAGAGGTACTAGTCTTCCCTTAATACCCCATACACACCAATTGATAGGAAAACTCCAACCCAGGCAAAAACAATTATCCAGGTTGAAATTAGACAAGTTGAGCAACTGGATAGATAATGGCTGGATTAAAAGTGGAATTTTTAGGGTGAGGGGATTGTGGTGGGAGAGATTATACCAAAAGTAGCATAAGATGCTATTGTTTTATGTGCATTTCAGGGCTTTCCAAGTATCCCCAGCTCAGGAGGGACCAATATGTTACAGCATTAAAGGGACAGGGTCACCTATCAGCGAGTATATACTCAAGACAAAATGGGAACATAAAAGCCAAGGGACTATGTACTCAACCGAGTACATGTGTATACATATTCCATTCATATATGGAACCATGTGGGGCTGGAGGTCAAGATAGGCTTGATATGAGTCATCAGGGCCCTCCTTGACATATTCATCTTCCCTAGAAAATGAATTACTGTGGATTTATCCTTTTCTACCCACAGAACGGCAATGGGTAGATGGCACCATGGATTGAGTGCTAGGACTGGAGTCAGGAAGACTCATCTTCCTGAGTTCAAATCTGGACTCAGATACCAGTGATGTGACCCTTGGCGAATCACTTAACCCTGTTTGCCTCGGTTTCCTCATGTGTAAAGTGAGCTGGAGAAGGAAATGGTAAACTACTCCAGTATCTTTGCCAAGAAAACCCCAAATGGAATCACAAAACGTTGTACACAACTGAAAACAACAACAAACCCACAGCATAAAGAAGCATAGAGACAATACTGTGGCTGGGTTAGGGAAACCAGCATTTTTGTCCTACAGAATTGATCATTTAAAGGGCTCCTGCTTCAGACAATAATAATAATAGCAAACATTTGTGGAGTACTTGCTATGTGCCAGATACTGTGCTAAGTGTTTTACAATTTACAATCTCATTTGATCCTCACAATAACCCTGGGAGCTGGGTGCTACTATTGTCTCCATTTTACAGGTAAGGGAAAAAATGGCAAACAGAGGTTGAATGACTTGCCTGGGGTCATGTAGCTAGCAAGGGTCTGAGGCTAGATTTGAACTCATCTTCCTGACTCCACTCTTGGTGCTCTAACCACTGTACTACCTAGCTGCCTCTAGCTGTGTGAGCCTGGCAAGTCACTTAATCTGGCTGAACCTCATTCTTCCCATATATAAAATGGAGATAATAACTGCTTCTCAGAGTTGTTGTGAGAATCAAATATCATATACTTCCTTCCCCCTCTTCTATGACTTCCTCCTGGCCTCCATGGCCTGGCCCTGCCCTGCCCTGTTATGCATTGTTTCCCTGGCACTTTTAGCTAGTTTTGTTGTGGGGGGCTGAAAGCCATTCCTACAGAGCCAATGCTGAGCAATGTTGGAATAAGTATAGAGTTGACCAATATGCCTACTCTTTTTTTTTTTTTTTTTTTTTTAGTGAGGCAATTGGGGTTAAGTGACTTGCCTAGGGTCACACAGCTAGTAAGTGTTAAGTGTCTGAGGCTGGATTTGAACTCAGGTACTTCTGAATCCAGGGCCAGTGCTCTATCCACTGCGCCATCTAGCTGCCCCCAATATGCCTACTCTTAAAAGTCAATACTCCTTTGAATGTATAATCTCCGGAATGGGGGGTAGGGAGGAGGGAGTCAAACAAGAATAGTTTCATTTCATTAGAGTCACATCTCATATAAGTATCTGTCATGATCACAGAGAGGAGAGAAGGAACACCAACACCAGAGCCCTAAGTACTTCAGAGAAAGGAGCAAATGTCACTCCTTCTCAGGGGGGACTCCACTTGACAGATCTGAGAATGTAATTTAACTGCTGGATCACCAGAGACATTGGACCTTCATTTTAGGCTTGATAAATTGTCAAAAACCCTGAGGTTTCTTTCTGACTTGATAACTCCCACCAGGAACAAATCTTACTGGGCTTTGGGGACTAAACTTGTCTTTTCAAGGCTTTGTAGAGGACAGATTCACCTCTTATCCATTCTTCCCTAGGAGAGGCATCTAAGATGACTTTTCACATCAGTTAAATAGCTTTAAATACTACCTTCTTTCTTGTTGGAGCTTCTTTGCATTTTGGCAGGGTTGGCTTGATGCCCTGCCTTTGCATCTGCCTTTTATGCTTAAAGAATATGATTTGTAACATCTTAGTTCTTCCTCTTATTCTTTCTGACTTCTTTGGTGATTTCTCTAGCTGCAATAGGTGAAAATGCCAAGTGATTAAATGATTTAAGCATCCAATTCTCCTAGGCCCCCCTCTTGTGGCCATCTGTCAACTTTTGCCATTTTATAAAAAAAAAAAAGAAAATGAATTATAAAAACAAGGGTCATGTTGGGCTTGGATTGACCTTGACCATAAGTCTCCCTTCTTTAAACTCTTTTTCCAAGATGATGCAAGAACAAACCTTAATGTAATAGGAAGGGACTTGGTGACCCTATTTCTGGAAATGAGAAATTGATGGGCATTCCTTTCCCACATTAAAGCACGCAAATATATTCTTTAACTGTATCCTGTTGGCTTACTCTATGATAACATTAAAAACCTTTTCATTGGTTGTAGAGCCAGAACTGAGTGTGTATACAAAATTGAATGGATGAGTTATCCTCCTTTTCCCTGCAATTTTTGAGTAAAGAGGAGGAAATATTGTTGGCTGAGAGAATAGCAACAGCCTTCCAAGTCTCTCCACCTGGTGACCATGTGGCCATGGGCTCTCAACAACTGTTTCTTTTATCTCTGTTTTGTTTATTCTTTCCTCATCTTGAGTGAATGAGTATTGGAGATAGATAAATAAATAGAGTGCTTTAAAGCATTTACTATATGTCGAACACTGTGCTAAGCGCTTAGGGTACAAATACAAGTAAGAAAAAGACATTCCTACCCTTAAGGAACTTATATCCTAAGGGAAAAACAGCACATACAGGGAGCTAGAAAGTAGGAGATGGGGGCAAGCAAGATGTTCACATAACAGCAAGACTGTTGGAGAATAAGTAGAAAAGTCTGGAGAGGGAGGAATGGAGCTGGGATTGAAATGGATCAGGTTATGGTCCTGTGAGCTTTGAAAGCTCAGAAAAGCTATCAAAGGTCTCCCCAGAAACCAAGACACAGGAGCAGCAGTAGTCTAAACAGGAACAATGGAATGCAAGGTAAGCCAGGCGCCAATTTATCCATGTGCTGGTTCAGACAGAAATAGATTATTTTGCAGGACATAATGTAGTGGTTCTCAAACTTTTTTTTTTTTTTTTGCTCATGGCACAGTAATATTCTTTGCTCTTAGAAATTATAACACACTATGGGAGAATAGGGGAGCCTTGCACATGAGCAGTCATTTTAAGGTATAAGTTTCATACAATTCATAGACTCATGATTGGACATGTGATTAAAAGTATAAATTCCATACAATTTGCAGAATACCTAGTAAAACTTACAGAATGCCCTTTGAGAACAACTGATATAATGAATGAATAAATGTCATTTGGGTAATCACATTTGTCCACATCTGGTCACCATTTAGTTAACCAAGTAGAAATTCAATCACCAGTACCATTGCAAGTCTACCAAGATATATTTAGAGTAACCCTATTGTGTTCACTTTCCATCCTAGTGGTTCATAGAATTACAGAATGTTAGAGATGGAAGAGACTATATAATCCAGTCATCTCATTTTATAGGCAAAGAAACCAAGAGCCCAGATTAGAATTCTAATTAGAGTTCTAGTGCAGGCTTAATTCCACTACAAACTTTGTTAGTCAGTCAATGGACATGCATTTATTAAGCTCTTCCTAAGTGCCAAACATGGGGCTAAATTCTATGAATATGAATACAGACAAAAAGATAGATAATCCCTGTCCTCAGGGAGCTTTTATTCTAATGAGGAAGACAATACATAAAGGGAAACCAAAGAAAGAATGGGATGAGAAGGGGGAAGCTATTTGGGCAGGGGCAATTATGGGAATGTCCAGAAGAGTACAGACTAGTAGGGAATGAAGAAATGGCTGGCCTGGGCCCCCTTCTTGAATGGAGGTTCTGGGAGGGTCCTACCATCCTCCAATCAGAGGAAAGGGTCTCTGGAATGGGAAAGGTCTTTTCTATTTTTTTGAATCTTTTTTCTTGGTTGTCTCATTTGGGTTCCAGTCACCATGGTCCTAGCTGTGTTCATAGTCCTTTTGCCTTGATTTCCATGTGGAGGAAATGTTTCTTCTTCAACTTTCCACCTCTTTTCTATGCAAATAGAACCAGGAAAGCCAACAACTTGGTCTCAAACCTTTGTCTGGTGGGTCATGTGTACAGGATGGTATATACATCTGTGTTGTTGAGACAATATTTACTTTCTAAGGACCAACCTATATAAATCTAATGTGGCTCATCACCAAGACCAACCATGTACTTGGTGATGAATTCTTTGGCCATGACAACCCATGAAACAAATAAAAATACAAAATGGCCCTCAGAAGATACTCTGCTGCCTCTTCTTCTTCTGTAATGATAGTGGCAAAAAAAGGTGGGGAGGTACATCAAAGAATGCTAAGAATTAATAGTTGGTTTTCAGGTTAGACAAATTTTAATTTTACTTCTTCTAGGCATAGAGGCCCAGGTCATGTAGGAAGGGTAATGAGCATTTATAAAACACCTACTATGTGCCATACTAAACTAATATCATCTCATTTAATTCTTAACAACACTGTGAGGCAGGCATTATTATGATCCCCATTTTATAGTTGAGAAAATTGAGGTTAAGTGACCTGCCCAAGGTCACTCAGCTAATAAGGGTCTAAGGCCAGATTTATACTTTGGTCCTCCTGACTCCAGGCTCAGCACTCTATCCACTGTACTACCAGTGGTCTATGGTCAAGTCTTCCATGCCAATCAGCAATATTGATCACCACCATAGGTGACTGTGATGCTCCCATTCTGGGCAAAATTGGGAAATGGTCTCAGAAAAACTCCCTCCAACCAACAAAACAAAACAAATCCATAACTTTTGACATTTTTAGACATTTGCCAAAGGCTAATAAATCCTTATTTCACTGGCTCTCTCCTCAGCCTTTCCCACTGCTAATGCCTTCCCTCTGAGATTATCTTCCATTTATACTGGATATCTTCTGTTATGAGGTTAAGACTATTAAAGTTTAAACTGGCCAACCTAAACTAAAGGACACAGGTCTGGGGTAACTCTCCTTGAAGGAGAAGACACACCTTGAGAAGCAAGAGAGATAAGTCCATTAGGTGTGACTGCTGCCTGAGTGGCACCAAGGGGACAGATAACTCCAGAAGTCAGGACCACCTCCCCTCATTCCAGCTTTCCCCACCCCCAAAGGGAACTTTCCAAGGTCAGATGATTGCCCCATCTGTGCCTGTACCATCCGTCATCCATAAAAGCTATGGCCTTTCTCCTGTTTGAAGAGATAGGTATCTCAGTGTAAGGGGCTAAAATTCTAGCTAGTCTGTCTAAAATATTTAATGAGTGGTCACCAATAAATTATAAGCTTTAGCAAGAGTTAGACTTTTAAGCATTTATTAAGGAGAATAAGAACTTGGTGAACAGAAAGAGAAAGGCCTAGATTCATCTATCCATTAAAGGGAGAGCACATTTCTAGCTCCCTTCTCCACCAGAGTCCTGATGAAAAAAAAAAGTGAGAGAGCCAGCCTCACCCCCTCTTCCTCCCACAAGCAAACGTCACTTCCTGATGCCAAAGAAAAGCTGCATGGCTTGCCCTCAGAGGCCTTTTCCTCATGGCAGAACTTTCCTACAGTAAGTCTCCAGCAGGTGGCGTCATTCCAATTGTTACATCAGAGAATCACTTCTCTGGAACTACCTCCCCTTGAGATTCCTCTCAAGGTTTCCTTTCTCTAGCATTTAAGTAAAAGATTATTTTATTCTAATTGGATTTGTGTGTGAATGGGCATAATTCTTTAAAGAGGAATACTTGAGGACTTCCACCAACCAACCTATTTCCCCATGACATCTTCTACATATGGATTGATGACACTGTTTTTTGTTTGTTTGGGGTTTTTTGCATGACTGACTAGTTCAAAGACAGTGGGTGTATTTAGAAAGAAAAATCTCTAGTATTGTTTTCTTGAGGTAAGGACTATATCTTATCTCAACATTTTATCTGGTCCAATGCTTAGCACATTGTTCTACACACAGTAGGTGCTAACTAAATTCGTATTGAATTTACATGAATTCACAAATGACCACAGTTATCAATATGCCTATTCGCCTATGTATGGTGATGTAAAATTAATTCTATTGCTTTGTGTATAAAGAAAGATGACTATCATAGGAAATGGGGCTATGAGTTCTTTCTCAGTGAGGATTTTGTTGTTGTGGTTCAGTCATATCTGACTCTTTGGGACCCCACTTAGGGTTTTCTTGGCAAAGATACTGGAGCCATTTTCTTCTCCAGATCATTTTACAGATGAGGAAACTGAGGCCAACAGGGTTGAGTGACTTGCCCAGAGTCACATAGCTAGTAAGTGTCTAAAGTCACATTTGAATTCAGTTCTTCCTGATTCCAGGCTCAGTGCACTATTCACCTCATCACCTAGCTGCCCACATCAGTGGGGATAGATTTGTAAAATCCCTTCCCATGTTTGTAAGTTCCATTTGTGATCAATGGGAGACATCTGCTCACCGAGAACTGCCTCCTTTCTGATTGCTATATTTAGTGAGAATCACATAGCTTTAAGACTGTCTATAAACATTAACTTAGCAGTTGGTACTCTAAATTTGAGATCTTTGTCCAATAACCAGTGAGTGGGTTGGCAAACTACTTGAAGAGTTGAATTGTTTCAGTCTTAACATTTTTACTATAAATAAGACCAAGTAGCAACTAAATGGAAGGGTGATTTATAAGTTCTCTCCTTGTAAAGAATAATCAGACTTGGTTTTATTGTGTCCAAAGACTTGTAGACAACATTGAAACCTCACACCTGTATATCTTTCTTTTATAAAAGAATTCACAGGCATTGGACATGGAGAGTCAGAATAATTCCAAAAAATGGAAGATGATTATATTTTAAAAGTCAGGATATGACTAACTACTTTGGGAGTCATTCCTGAATCAGCTGTGTGTATAGTCATACAACCAACTTGTTAGAGAAAATACACTAATTATATGAAGAATAAAAATGAGTAAACAATTTGAAATGCAAATTTTTTAAGCTCCTTTTTTTTTTTTTGTAAACATGTATTGGTGCTAAAAATGGGAAATAGACAGAGGAAAGGATGCCAACACTGATTATGACAATTTCACAGAGAATTTTAATCAATATAAATTAATTTTCATAATGGAGACCAGTCATTTTTCAGTTATGTCTGACTCTTTGTGACCCATTTTGGGGTTTTATTGGCAAAGATACTGGAGTGGTTTGCCATTTCCTTCTCCAGCTCATTTTACAGAAGAGGGTTAAGTGACTTGTCGAGAGTCACCCAGCTAGTAAGTATCTGAGAACAGATTTGAACTCAGATGAGTCTTCCTGACTTCAGGCCCAGCTATCTATTGCACCACCTAGCTGCCGAATAAAAAAACTAAACAGTCTAAAACCTGTCTTAGAAAACAACTGACCTGTTTAGCAACTGGAAAGATGCTATAGCCATGGGTAACACTGAAATAGAATATAAACTTGTTTGTAAAATTTTATGGAGAAGGCTTGTGTAAAGTTATGATCAGTATCACCTCAGAAAGCAATGAGTTGCAGTGGAAGGAAACAACTCTCTAAGATGATAAGTTGTAGAAAAAGTGCCCCCTTTACACCATTAAAGGGAATTTTCTCATTTAGGAGTATACTTTAACAATTAAATCACAGGTCTAATTTCTATTCTTAGAAAGATCTTAGTGAGAGATCCTAATAAGCAAAGTCATTCTGAGGGTATCTGGGCATGAAACTGGAAGGACCACAAATGAAAGATGGAAAACATCTGCAGAGATATTTTAACAAATTGTATTGTCCCTTCTGGAAAGTGGAACCTCCTCATTTGGAATCCAATATTGCAGTCCCAGATCTACTTATCAAGGAAGGAGAAATGGCAGTGAAGAAAACAAAGATTGGAAAAGCAGCTAGATTAGATCAAGTATGCATAGAGCATATCTGTTCTGTAGACAACAGTATTTGGGACATGAGAATTGTCTATGTGTACAATAAGAATATTCGTTAATTAATTAATTAATTAGTTCGTTTGTTTGTTTGTTTATCTATTTATCTATCGCAGGGCAATGAGGGATAAGTGACTTGCCCAGGGTCACAGAGCTAGTAAGTGTCAAGTGTCTGAGGCTGGATTTGAACTCAGGTCTGCCTGAATCCAGAGCCAGTGCTTTATCCACTGTGCCACCTAGCTGCCCTCAATAAGAATATTCTTGATAAGGGAATCAGAGAAAGACAAGCAATTGTTTGCATGTGATATTCCACAGCAGGTCACATCTTTATTGTTTTATAACTGATTTAAAGATGTAGAGAATAAAAGATCCCACTGTACTTATTGTTTGTTTTTTTAAGTATGTGATTCAGTAAAACAAGACTAAAGGGCTCTTCTTCAACAAGGTGTCTCCTATGCACATACCAAAATTTCCTTAAAAGAAATAACAAAGATAATCTTGTTCATTGACCCTTTGATCATTAATATTAAGGGAGAAGTAAAACAGGAAGTAGCATGTCAACAAAAATGTTCCATAATGCCAAGGGAGAAATCCAGCACAAAGTCCTGGTGGAAATGGGAAGCTTAACTTGGGATGCATGAACACTTAAGGGCAGAGAGATAGTTTAGTGGATAGAGCAATGCACTTGGAATCAGGAAAACTCATCTTCATAAATTCAAATACAGCCTCAAACACTTGCTAGCTGGGCAACTCTGATCAAGTCACTTAACCCTGTTTTCCTGTTTCTTCATCTCAAAAAATGAGCTGGCAAAGGAAATGGCAAATCCCTCCAGTATCTTTGTCAAGAAAACCCCAAATGGGCTCACAAAGAGTCTGACAAGACTGAAAGCAACTGAACAACTACCACAACAAATATTTTGATGACTGTATAATATAATTATTTATCTTTGTGATCTAACATAGTTTACTTTATACATTTAAAGCATTGTTTTGAGAAAGGGGTATATAGGTTTCACCAAACTGCCAAAGTGGTTCACAACAACAACAACAACAACAACAACAACAAAAAGGTTAAGAACCCCTGCTCTAGATAATGAGAGTCTCTAGATGTACCACTTTGTGAATGACATTGAGCTAATTGCATGGAGCCTCAAAACATTACAGAGGCGGGCAGCTAGGTGGCACAGTGGATAAAGCATTGGACCTGAATTCAGGAGGACCCGAGTTCGAATCCAGCTATAAGAATGTTAGTATTAAGATACGATGATGGTGGTGGTGGTGGTGGTGATGTTATATGGCTGTGAGTCATGAAACACTACAGGGTCTAAGAATTAAAGTTGAGGTTTACCCAGGGGACAATGGAGAGGCACTAGTGAGCATGAGCAAGCCCTAACACATTGTAAAACAGGAATCACGAAAGAGAAGCCAATAAAGGCCACCTTCAAAGCCATCCTTTGATGTGTAAGAAGATGTCATGAAAGTGAAGGAAAACTGATAATATCCTCACAAGAAGAATCAAGAAATCCCTTTAGCATTTTTGTTGGATTCCCTGTTGGGGAGGAGGGTTCTTGGGAAGATATCTACAAGAGTCACTGAGGAAAGCTAAAGGAGGGGTTGCAAATCTGCATAGCTGGAGGAAACGCCCATTTCAATGAGATCACAGGGTATATATCAAGATATGCTGCTTGCCCTTTTTGTAGTGGCTAAGAATTGAAAATCAAAGGCGTGCCCATCAATTGGGGAATGGCTAAACAAGGTGTGGTATATGATGGTGATGGAATATTATCGTGCTATAAGAAATGACAAGCAGGATGATTTCAGAAAGGCCTGGAAAGACTTGTATGAACTGTTGCATAGTGAAGTGAGCAGAAGCAGGAGAATGTTATGCACAATGACAGCAATATTGTTTGAACTGTGAACTATTCTCAGCAATACAATGATCCAAGACAATCCCAAAGAAACAACTGATACTGATTGAACACAGGCCAAAAAAAAGCATGCTATTTGTCACTTTCTTTCATTCTTTTGTTTTCTTATACAAAATGACTAATATGCTAACGTTTCACATAATTGCACATATATAACCTATATCTGATTGCTTTTTGCCTGATGGAGAGGGGAGGGAAGGAAGAAAAGGAGGGATAAAATTTGGAACTCAAAACTTTAAATAAAAATGTTTATTAATTTAAAAAATATGTAATCTGTAATGGAAATGCTTGTTTTATTCCATAGATTAAACATTAAATAAATAAAACTTAAGATATGCTACTTAGATCCTTTAAAACAGACCATTCTCTAAAGTAGATGGAACATTAATCTAATCACCTCATTTACTTTATTAATTTGTAGAATGGGTCCTTTCTTCTAGATTACTCAGTAGATGAATGCTATCTGAATTGCTTGGTCTTATTTAACATTAGGGCTGCCAACTATACATTCTATAAAAGATTGTCCTAGATTTCATTTTCTCATACTGGTTTTTAGTGTGTCAAGATGTGTAAATGGTTCTGTATTTGAGCTGGGCCAGATGCTAACAGCACCTCACACTCTTCCCTTACCCCACCCTGTCCACTCTGAACTTAAGGCTGTGTTCTCTAAACTGAAATCTGGCAACTTTAATGTACATAGAGAGCTATACAAACACCCAGAACAAACCAAGCCTAATATTTATGTAACCTGTGAGTCATTGTGTAAATAAAGGCTTTGGTAGAGTAATAAGTTTAAGTTAGGAAATGGAGGGGTAATGGAGGCATAGCACCTATAGCACCCCCAAGTAGGGTACTCAGAAAGGCTACACAAGGTTAAGATACTCTGTTGGTCTACATCTACTCAAAGTATAGCTCACAAACCCACACATATGTGCATACTGTTAGTAATCGGCCAAACGACACAATTAATTCAAATCAAAGTTATTTAATGAATTAGCTTAGTTAGAAAAAAGCATTAGTAGAGCACTCCAACTCCCCCTTGCAAAAATAACCAACCAACCAACAGACCAACCTGGGACACACACTTCCACAAATACACACAATCAGTGGGAAGAATGAGAACCATACAATGGGATGCACACACAGGGAACATGTTTGTCCAGGGCAAATATGGAATGTTAATGTCTAGGGCACATGTTCTGAAGGATAACCCATACCTCTGATGTCTTGTGGGGTGTCACTGTACTGCTCTAATCAATCAATCAATCAACAATTAATTACCAGGCTCTCCACTAGGTGCTACAGATGCAAAGAAAATAGCAAAAACTATGCTCAAAGAGTTTATAGTCTAGTTATGGGAGAAGAAATGTACTTTCATATGTATATAAAAATAGATGCAAGTCTATTCTTTTTTTTTTCTTTTTTTTTTTTAGTGAGGCAATTGGGGTTAAGTGACTTGCCCAGGGTCACACAGCTAGTAAGTATTAAGTGTCTGAGGCCAGATTTGAACTCAGGTACTCCTGACTCCAGGGCTGGTGCTCTATCCACTGTGCCACCTAGCTGCCCCTAAGGCTATGCTTTAGAGAGTGTGACTAGCATCATGGGAATTAGTGTTAGGAGATCAATAAATACCTTATTAGCGGTTGACAGAAGGTGAGCGTTGAATAAAACTAGGGATTCTCCAGAGGTAAGAAGAGAATGCACTGTTGTTCTTTTTTAATCTGATCCCACTATATTCTCTGGGCCTATATATCTAGTCACTGCATATTGTCTCTACTCTTCCCTACTAGGTATCATATCTGTGCTACTCCCCACCTCTCTCTCTCTCCTCTGAACTTCTCTGCTCTTGTCTGACCCTGTATCTGGCCATTGTATAATGTGGTTACTATTCCCTAACTAGACATCACGTATGCTACTCTGCATGTGCTAGATCGTATCTGGTACTCTCCATCTCTCTCTCTCTCTCTCTCTCTGTGCATCTTTCTGCCTCTATCTCTGAACTCTCCTCTTCTCTCATCCCTAGCTAGTCTCACTGCTGGGCATTGCACCATAATTCTTTTCAGGACCACTGCTGGACAGCTCAGAACCTGTCTACTAGGCTACAGTTACTAGATACCTGTGTTCCCCATCCAGTCTTTCTTTTTCTCAATGGTCCCTGCCATTCCCTCTGGCTCTCCCTATTCCTTCCTGCTGAATTATTAAAAGGGTCTTCTTAGCTTCAAGGTCAGCTCTTTATCCACTACAATACCCTGCCCCTCCATAAAATTGAATAAGGTTGGAACAATATTATTCTTATTTGTGTCCCCTTCACTTTTTTTCTAGTGTGAAATTTAAAATTGGATATTAGATCATAAATCTCCCCTACTTAACTTTTCCCTTAATTTATCTCCCAGACTAGTAAATGGAAGAAGCTTCTGGTTTTCTAGATAGAGCCTTTATTGTATATAAGGTGTTGTTGATTAGAAGGATAGGAAAGTAGAAATACAGTAGAAATCGTCTTAAATCTAGGCTTAGTCTATATTTCTTATAAAAACTCACCAAACCAAAAAAGGCCACCTTTGGAGTGAGGGAGACCGTCTGTGCTGCGCCGCCAGGAGTCCCGCCAAGCAGGCAAAAAGGCCTACTCTGCTTCTCTCCACCCCGGAAGTCAAAAAACCCGGCAGGCAGTCTGACATGCGCAGCAGGCGGACTGTACCCGGCAGGCAGTCTGACATGCGCAGCAGGCGGACTGTACCCGGCAGGCAGTCTGACATGCGCAGCAGGCGGACTGTTCATCTCCTCCCCAAAAGGGTGGTCCTTGAAAAACTGGCGTCTTTCAGTTATCCTAACCGACTGTTAAAAACTTTCATATTTTACCACATTTCCCCCCTTTGCTTCCTCAAGAAACGGAATGTTTCCTTGATGGAACAGTAAAAAGAATATAATAACTTTTGCTGACTAATAATATGCGAACAACAATACAGAAAAGGAAGAGAGGAAAGTTTTGTCCAGAGGGGCGATTTTTTTTTTTTTTCCCTCATGAACCGACGCTTTGACATTAGTCTTGCAAAGGGAGAGCCTCTGCAGAGAGTACATGTTACAGATAGTATATAACAGAAAGGAGATAGTAAAAGCTAATAAAGCAAAACAGTTCATATAAAGTCTCTGAGTTCTCTTGTCTTCTTGAAGTGGTAAGATGTCATCAGGAGGAAACTGGATTCTGGTCTGGAAAACTGGATTCTGGACTCTGGTCTGGATTCTGGACTCTGGACTCTGGTCTGGAAAGCTGGATTTCTTCTTTAACTGTTTGAATTGCTGTATTTTTTTTTTACTAAACCTTAGCATAGCATTTTGCAATCAGTAACACTTTTTACCACCATGTGTCTGGATCAAAGTCAAATTTAGTATGTGTTCATGACACCTGAAAATGTTATGGAAAGGTTATCATACCATATCTCATGGTTCCGAGACAGCCAGTGATTGTGCTAGGCCACAGGTGAATTCAACTGAGTGAGATAAAAAGATAAGTAAGTTCAGTTAAATTAGGTTAAATTAGGAGGGAGAGAGGATGAATACTGGACTGTGCCTAGTAATTGTGCTCTACATAGTCACCATCATAAGCAAACCATGGACTTATGTATACCTGTCTCTCCTTTTGTTGCACATATATTCTCTCCAGGGCCTGCATCAGAGTTCACAGCAAGTTAGTCTCTGAAATGATAAGTTTCCATATTTCTGAAATCTCATTAATTTCACCAAAGACAATATGATGGTAAAAATGTGTGCTATGCTGCATAACTGAGAATATATTAGTGATATATACAATAATTCCAAACCATACCCAGAGTATAATGACATATAAATAATAAATGAATGTAAATAGCTGATTATATTAGACATTGTTACATAATCTTCTTTTAGACATTATTACATAATCTTCTTTTAGCAAGTAGACCACATCATCTTATACATGAATTCTCTAGTATAACAGTAGCAGATACTTAAAGTGGTGATTAATTCATCAAAAAGAAATAAGACTTCAATTAGCAAGATTCAATATTCAATAGCATATACTTAAAATGCCTTTGAAAAGTCACTTAGTTTACAAAATCGGGTTTTTAAAGAAAAGCAAAAGAAAAAAAAAACTGTGAAATTTAAAATTGGATATTAGATCATAAATCTCCCCTACTTAACTTTTCCCTTAATTTATCTCCCAGACTAGTAAATGGAAGAAGCTTCTGGTTTTCTAGATAGAGCCTTTATTGTATATAAGGTGTTGTTGATTAGAAGGATAGGAAAGTAGAAATACAGTAGAAATCGTCTTAAATCTAGGCTTAGTCTATATTTCTTATAAAAACTCACCAAACCAAAAAAGGCCACCTTTGGAGTGAGGGAGACCGTCTGTGCTGCGCCGCCAGGAGTCCCGCCAAGCAGGCAAAAAGGCCTACTCTGCTTCTCTCCACCCCGGAAGTCAAAAAACCCGGCAGGCAGTCTGACATGCGCAGCAGGCGGACTGTACCCGGCAGGCAGTCTGACATGCGCAGCAGGCGGACTGTTCATCTCCTCCCCAAAAGGGTGGTCCTTGAAAAACTGGCGTCTTTCAGTTATCCTAACCGACTGTTAAAAACTTTCATATTTTACCACACTAGTATCATTAAAAAATTTAGTAATGGTGATATTTGGGGGGCATATCTTTCACTCCCTGCTAACTCACCACCTCTACTTCTCCAAACAGAAAGCCTTTCATAAAAATTATGTATAATTAAGCAAAACAAAATTCATTGGCTAACCAAGTGGAAACACCAGCCCTTCTGCTTTGGGGCAGCTAGGTGGTGCAGTGGATAAAATGCCAGGTCTGGAGTCAAGAAGGCTCATCTTCTTGAGTTCAATTATGGCCTTAGCCACTCGCTGTGTGACCCTGGGCAAGTCACTTAACCCTGTTGGCCTCAGTTTCCTAATCTGTAAAATGAACTGGAGAAGGAAATGACAAACCACTCCAGTATCTTTGTCAAAAAAACACACCAAATAGGGTCATAAAGAGTTGGACATGACCTAAACAACTGAACAACAAACAGTTGAGAATATGTTACATTCTGCACCTCCAGTTCCCTAGTCCATCATCTCTCTGCCATTTATGGAATTAATACTCATTGCTGTCCTCCATAAACTGGTTTAGAATCCGTGACAGGTTGACCATATTTCTCTAATTTAGGTGATTGAAAGCATATTCTTAAATTCAAATTGTAGAAGAAAGGAAGGCAGAGTACACATAGTTGTACTGGGGACTGACCAAAAAACAGGGCTAAAGAAGCAACACTATTGATCCTTGGTCCTTGTTCTTAATGTTTTTCCCTTTTCAGTCACAGCCCCAAGCCCAGATGACATGTGACAAAGCTGGAGGGTATGTGGAAGGATCGACATCAATGTTGCTGGGATCAGAATGACCAATGCATTTATTAGGCTTACAGGTTTGGGGGTCATGTGGCTCCTCTTGTCCTCAGTAACCCAAGGTCATCATACAAGGCAGGTGGGTTTGGAGTGGAGCTTATACACCAAAGGAAAGCACAGGGTGTCAGGTAGAGGGGCTTGTTTTTGAGTTTCAATTACTGGAGAGAATATATGAATCCAATAGCAAAGGAGGAACAAAGAATAGGTTTGAGGAACAAGGCATGGGGATGTGGTTTTGGAAAGACTGTGTTTGAGCAAGAGCACATTGAGGGAAAGGTATGGCATGATTCTTTGTACTAAATTTTGCATACCTTGCACAATATGTCACCTCAGGGCATTCAGCAGTCACATATGGATGGTCTGACAATATACAGGCAGTCTTGCTGAGGTGTGATAGCCCAGACTACACACCATAGGTGACTAAAGGTGAGAGTGGAGCACAGTGTGGTCTGTGCTTTAGAACTTCTAATCTGTAATTGTTTGGGGTCCCAGAAGATGAGCATATTCTCATATTCTGCTTTGCTCATTTTATACCTATCTCTAGCCTTAACCTCTACAATGACCTCTATGTCTTCACTGTCCTACCATACCTCAAACTCAGTATATACCAAACTGGGCTTATTATAATCTTTACAGTAGTAAGGGCCAAATTCAATATGAAGAAAGTTAATTGGGCGGCTCACCGCAATATTGGGGTAAGGAAGGAGATTAACAGTCTCTTTCAAAAACCAAACAGGGTTTATTAACAAGAACAAATTTTAAAACACAAGTAAGGTTAGTAGAACTAGGGACAAAGGAAAAAGGGAATAGGGGAAGGAAAATAATACAACCTGAAATCACACCAATTGGACTCAGCTGTTCCCAAAGAGCAAAATGGCTGTGCCCTATCTCTCTCCCTCTCACATGCCAGAATGGAGAATCTCTTTCCTTCTCCTTTTCCCTGAAAACCCCCTCTCTCACAGGAAATAGGGTGGTCCCACACACACAGCCCCAAGCTAATTGGCTGGCAGCCCTGATTGACAGAATCAGCAGGTGGCTGTACAAATGCCAGCCGCCCCCAGCTTCTGGATGCTGAAGGTCACCTGACTGCCCTCACTGGACTTCCAATCATTATAATTCGGCCAAGCCCATGTAGGTGCCATCTCCAGGTGAGTGGAGCACTGTGTCAGTGAGGCAGCAGCACCTGAGGTCAGCCGGGGCCTGTGCTGGGGCTTCTAACTTTAGTCAAAGATGGGGTCAGAAAAACCTCAAATCACAATTCTTCACAATACCAGAATTATTTTTCTTATACTTAGATCTGATCATACTACTCCTAGATTCAACAATCTCTATTGCTGCTGCTGCTTCTTCTTCTGCAGGGCAATGAAGGCTAAGTGACTTGCCCAGAGTCACACAGCTAGTAAGTATCAAGTGTCTGAGGCCAGATTTGAACTCAGGTCCTCCTGAATCCAGGGCTGGTGCTTTATACACTTCACCACCTAGCTGCACCCCACCGCCCCCTCCCCCCCATTGCTTCTTGAGTTGTAAAAGGCCTAGCTTTCAAATTCTATCACAACCTGGTACCACTCCAGACACAGCAAATACCACTCATGTCCAGTCTCTCCATGCTCCAATCAAACTGAAGAATCTTCTGCTCCCCAGACACACACTATATTCTTCTGCCTCCAAGTCTTTGCTCAGGCTGTTCCATGTTGCTAAAATGCCCTCATTCCCTATCTTGTCCTGTTATGCCTCCCATCCTTTTATTCTCATTTAATTATTATTATTTTTGTGAGGCAGGGTCTCCTTATCTCACCTGGCCTGGATGTGTGGGAACCACTCATGGGCCTGATCCCATTGCTGATCAGAATGGAATCTTTGACCTGCTCCATTTCCAACCTGGGCTATTTCACCCATCCTCAGACAAACTTATCTTTTCCCCTCTTCCCCACCTTCCAGCCGACTTCCCCCACTATTGTGCCAGAATTAGTGTGGATACCAATTGGCCTAGTCTGCCATAGCTCAGAACTCTCAAACTCAATTGATCTATCAGCCTCAGCCTCAGCCTCAGCCTCAGCAGCAGGTATTGCAAATGTAGGTCACCATGCCCAACCTACTCTTCCTTTAAAGCCCAACTAAGAAGCTTTAGGAAAACTTCCCTGGTCTTCCCCCAATTGGTAATGATCTTACCTTTTTAATGACCTTGTCATGTCATAGACTGTTTGGAAGTTAGCTAACTTGGTGTCTTATCCCCTTTAGGTACTATATGCCCCTTGAAGGCAGGGTCCGTGTCCAATGTAAACTTTGTATCTCCTTCAGTTTCTAGCACAGGGCCCTGCACATAGAAGACGCTACCAAAAACTAGCATTGATGATATAGAATTGGCTCTTAATAAGATTGGGGCCAAAAGAAGGACTTACCAAATATTGACCAAAGACTGAACTCCATTCAGTAACTCCCTTCCTAATTTTTACTTCACATAGGAAGCTGTCAGCAGCCAGAATAATTGCAAAGGGATATGATCCCCTTTTGGGCCAGATGCCTTCTGGAAATAACTCTCTGTGTTGTCTCTGTAGCATAACCGGTCTGCACAGTTGGAAAAGCTCAAAGAAATTGTAGGATCCTTGAACTGCAAAATGGTGTACCAGTGAACAGCTGTTGGCCAATTGAGAGCTAATTAATCCTTGATTATAAATCATGACTGATCACTGAGGGCCCTCCATCAGAGCAGCTGGGCTTCCACAGTATAGCCAAGAATTCAAAATGGCAACTTTGGAATGGCTCTGAATTGGACATTTTGCTTCTATTAGGTGTTTTGTAGTACTGTCTCCTACAAGAGCTATGCCTTTGGTTATATGTCTCTGTAAAGAAGTGTAGCCACATTTAGAGCACTGGAGTGGTAAGAGAAATTAGACAAAGAGCTTCGCTGGAGGTCCTTTAGCACATTGGGTAGATCTCCTGTGTCTAACTGTTATAAAGAGATACTAGAGTTATATAGAATGGGCAGTCAAGAATGGGTTTTAATTTGTATTGTTCAAAGGAACTCCTTAATAGATGAGATTACCAATACATTTGAGGTGTGGTTTGTCAACACAGAAAGCTAGTGAGTTAGCCTATAGTTAATCCCTATCAAGTAAATAGTATAAAGAAAACTAAAGATGTATGCTATTAGTATCTGAATAAGAAACATAGTTCACCAGTCTAGAGAGCTTTGAGATTTCCAAAGTGCTCACTCACCTTACCTGGACTTGTGAAGGTGGTGACAGAAGTATAAACAACTTCAGTTTCCTCCCAGGATCCATAGTTTCATTGTTGTGGACATTCCTTCCAATTGGATCATATTGAAACCTAGCTAGTAATAGTAGTAGTAGTAGTAGTAGTAGTAGTAGTAGTAGTAGTAGTAGTGGTGGTGGTGGTGGCAGCAACAGCAGCAGCAATAGAAGAAGAAGAAGAAGAAGAAGAAGAAGAAGAAGAAGAAGAAGAAGAAGAAGAAGAAGAAGAAGTGGTAGTAGTAGTAATCATAGCTAGCATTTATATAATGCCTTAAGGTATGCAAAGTGCTTTACGTATATATTATCTCATTTTATCCTCACAGCAACCCTGGGAGGTAGGTGCTATTAATTATTCCCATTTTACAGGTTCTCAACTGAGGCTGAGAAAAGTTAGGTGACTCATTCAGGGTTATCCAACTGATAAGTGTCAAAAGGAAGGATTCAAACTTAGATGTTTTTGAATCCAATTATACCACCTAGGTGAAAAGTAAAAAAAAAAAAAAAAAATACCACAAGTAGTACATTCAGGTGAAAAATGAAATGTTCCAAACTGAGCTTCCTCCTTAAATGGAGGCCTTGATGTTCAGGGCCACATCCTCCAATCAGAGGAACATAGGATTTTGATGAGGTAGAATACCAAGGCTGATGGATGGGATCTAGCAGAACAATGAGGTTTTCCCAATGATGATCTTCCTGGAGCATGGTGGAAAAGTCAGATAAGTCTCAGAGTATTGTAGCCAGGTAATTAAGGAGCTCCCCAAAGAAGAAATTATTATTACAAATATAAATCTACAACTCTTTTGTAACTTATGGTCTTGGGTTCTGCCTTTGTCACGTGCCTTCCCTTTTCTCCCCACCCACCCCAAACTTTGTCTCTAATTATTAAAATGTAAACTCTTTGATGGCAGGGATTGTCTTATTTGTACTTGTATCCCCAACACTTAACAGAATGCTTGGCACATAGTAATAAATCCTTCTAATTCATTCATTAAAAAAAATAAATCAGCCCACTCTGCCTGATCCTACTTCCCCCCACCAGGGCTTAACCCTGTTTTGAGGGTTTTTGACAGCTAGTAAGTGTTAAGTGTCTGAGGACAGATTTGAACTCAGGTCCTCCTGAATCCGGGGTTGGTGCTTTATCCACTTCGCCACCTAGCTGCCCCCTGCCTGATCCTACTTGAAACAGACACTTCTTTAAGAAGCTGTAGCATACACAGCAGCCACACCCCAGTAAAACCATCTGGGCAGACAGCCTAAAAACCAGGTTGAGGGTAACCAATAGGCCTCAAACTCACCGGTGAGTTAGGGGTTGTCTACCCCAAGCATGTTAAGACAAAGGTGGATTACAACAATTTGTTGTAACAGCCATGAAGGTGGCTGAAGCAGGTGTTGTGGAGTGCTTAGAGCTTGGTCAGACATCAAAGACTCCAAGGTCAGGGGCAGCTAGGTGGCGCAGTGAATAAAGCACAGGCCCTGGAGTCAGGAGTGCCTGGGTTCAGATCGGGCCTCAGACACTTAACACTTACTAGCTGTGTGACCCTGGGCAAGTCACTTGACCCCAATTGCCTCACCAAAAAAAAAAAAAAGACTCCAAGGTCACCCATCATTATCCAGAACCATCATTAGTCATCAAGGCTTTTGTCCTGCCACTGGACTTCAATGACTCTGGGAGAGAAAGTGAGGATGATGACTGTGCAACTCCACTTCATTTAAATCCAGTTTGGGCTTAAGCTAAGTGATCACCCCCATGATGTCATTGGACCTCTTCAAAAATGAAGGATGAACAACAACAACAATATACCACCTATCATAGATGAACTTTAATAGATTAACTTTGTATATTTCAGTAGATGAATTTTGTGAGTTATTTTTTTTCACAGTACAGTTGATCCTTAGAGTTCAAGTCCTGGTCACCTGGCAACTAGATTGTTTGTTTGTTTGTTTTTGCAGGGCAATGGGGGTTAAGTGATTTGCCCAGGGTCACACAGCTAGTAAGTGTCATGTGTCTGAGGCCAAATTTGAATTCAGGTCCTTCTGAATCTAGGGCCGGTGCTTTATCCACTGCTACCTAGCTGCCCCACAACTAGATTAACAACAGTATCCTAACTGATTTCCCTGCCTCCAGTTTTTTGCCCCTCCAATCTATTCTCCACATCGCTCTACATAAAAGATGTCTCTAAAGTGCAGATTATACCTTGTCATTTCCTTTCTTAAGGATTTTCAGTGGATTCCCTATTTCTTCTAGGGAGAAATACCCAGAGGTTTATTTTCCCAACCCACATGCATATTAGGAGGTTGGGTCCTCAGAATGAGAAAGGCAATGTCTCCCTCTCGGGTTCCTAGGGATAGCCCTGGTGTGTTGACAGTTGTTTTTCTCTAATGCTTTGGCTACAGTGCCATAGTGCCAATTCAATGTTTTCTCCCCAGTATCAACCGCTAATGATTAGCACCCCAGTATAATCTAGCCCATTCATATCCAACAGCTTTTACAAAGGATATTTATTTATGGCTACAGCCTAGAGCAGATGGTCAAACATTCCCTCCAACACCTAGAGGTACAATGGAGTCTGAGGCGCCTCAATAATCAAGGACCTCTCTGACAGTCAAGGCAGTTCTTTTATAATTGTAAAAGAGGAATCTCTAAGAAGCAAAAAGGTTGACACAATCTATAATAACATGGACATTATTGAGTTATGATTGGCTAGAATCAGAGAATGGGGATTCTGCAAACCCCTGGGGGCAACAGCAACAATTTAGATTTCCTGTAATATCTGACATCAACACTTCATAGAATACATTTGACCTTTGTCTTAAGTAAGCTTCTCCTAAAAGCGAGTGCTGGGTTACTTACAAGAGTGAAACAGGGAACTTAAAAACAGGCTGCTGGAGTTTAAACTCACCAAATGAGGGAGAATAGTAACTTGATTGAGCCTTAATGAAATGGAATACTTTATCAAATTTTGATATCACAGGACTTTCTCCCTTCAAGTCTTGTTTCAAGTGCCACAGCCTGGATGAGGCCTTTTCTGAGTGTCCCAATTGTTTACCATTTATCCTATCTTTTAGCTCCACCCCTGCCCCCTAAATATCTATTATGTATGCACATACTATTTTTCCTCAGAGGAATTTAAATTCCTTGAGGGCAGATGTAGTTTTATACTTGTCTTTGTATCCTCAGTTCCTAGTCCAGTATTTGGTATATACCTGGCAACAATTCAGTCAACAAACATTTAGTAAGTGTTTTACTATGGTTCAGACACAATGCTAAATTCTGGGAATACAAAGAATGGCAAAAATACAGACCCTGATCTCGATAATTAATATTATCATAAGGGAAAACATATGAAAAACTATTTACAGACAAAATAAAATAGGCGTGAGGTAATTTTAGAGAGAAGTCACTGCCAAGTGAGGGCAGGGACCTGGAAAAGTGTCCTGCAGAATAAGGTATTTGAGCTGAGTCTTTCAGGAAGTCAGGGAAGCCATTAGGTGGAGATGAGGAAAGAGAGAATTCCAGACATGGGCAATAGCCAGTGAAAAGGCAGGTAATCAGAAGATGGAGAGAGTGTGAGAGGCAAGGCAAGAAGGACAGAATAACAGATCATTTGGAGGGGGAAGACTAAAAACGTGGGAAGGAACAAGGATATGAAGAACTGGAAAAGACAAATAGAGGATGTGATATTTGGTTTTAGGAATAATAGGGAGCCACTGGAGCAGGTGAGTAAGGTGAGGGGGTTGAGGGGGTTGACATGGTCAGATATTTGTTTCCAGAAAATCACTTTGGTAGCTGAGTGGGGGATGAATTGAAGTGGGGAGAGACTTGAGATGGGGAGACTGGCCAGAAGGCTACTGCTGTAGTCTAGGCAAGAGGTGATGAGAGTCACAAACAAGTTAATGGTTTTGTGAGTGGAGAAAAGGGGGAGAATATGAGAGATATTGTGAAGGTAGAAAGAAAAAGACTTGGCAATAGATTGAATATATGGGGTTAGTACAAGCAAAGAACTGAGGATGACACCAATGTTATGGGGCTGTAACCAATGTTATGAGCTTTACATATGAACAACTGTGACAGGTGGGGTGCTGACGATGCCCTCTATAGTAATAGAGAAGTTGGGAAGAGGAAAGGGTATGGGGGAAAGGTGATGAGTTCTATTTTGGATATATTGAGTTTGAGATGTCCATGGGCTTATCCAGTTCAAGATGTCTAAAAGGCAGTTGGTGATGTGAGATGAGCTCGAGAGAAATTAAGAGTAGTTATACATATATGCATATATACACTACATTCACACACACACACACACACACACACGAACACCCTTGAGAGCAAGGACTTTCTTTTGCCTTTCTTTACACACCCACATACCCCAAAGATACACATGTACACAAATATACATATACACATGTATATACACACATATGTGCGTGTATATATGATCTACTTAGACATGATAATTGAACCCATGAGAGCTTATGAGATCAACAAGTGAGTCAATATAACTAGGGGAAAAAAGAAGGCCCAGAACAGATCCTTGGGTCATACCAATGGTTAGTGGATATGACATGAATGAAGGTCCAGCAAAAAGACTGATAAGGTCAGTGGTGTGGAGTAGTCAAAGAACAGTGTCATGAAGACCTAGAGAGGGAAAAATATCTAAGAGGAGATTCAATCAATAGTGTCAAAGACAACAGGATCAGGGGGCAAGAGATTAAAGAATAGTACATATAGAGATACATATAAAGATAGTACATATAGAGTTGAACTGGCTCACCAAGGGATAAAAATGAAGAGGTAAAGATGGAGGGTTAAAAAATTATGATCAGGTGAATTAATTTCAGAGTTCATGAACACAGAAATGAAACTCTTGTGGATGGTAGCACGATCGAGGGTATGTAGTATATATATATATATATATATATATATATATATATATCAAGTCTCTGTATGTAGCTGAAGTAGCGAAATTGTTAGAGAAACTTGAAAGTCAAGGTACTTGAGGGAGGATATATGTTTACTGAAATCTCCTAGGATGTGACCCAGATTTGTGGTAGAAAGACTGAAGTGGTCACTGGAATGATTGAGAAAGCAAGGAGAATGCTTCAGGGGTCAATAAGCAATGGTCACCAGGATCCCGATCCTCACTAATTCTACTGCCTTCCCTCTGTTGATTATCTGCAGTTTATCTCAACTGTATCCTTTACATACATTGTTACTGGCATATTGTCTGTCCCATTAAACTGCGAATACCTTGAGAACAAGGACTCTCTTTTGCCTTTCTTTGCTTGGCACATAGTAAATAGTTAATAAATGTTTGTTGATTGACAAATTGTATAGCATAAACCTTAAATGATGAGCTATACTTGAGGAATGTTGAAAAAACATATTCTGGAAATTCTATGAAATATTTTAACCCTCCTACCCCAACCAGTGAGTTGAGGGATACGAATGAAAGTTCAGTCGGTCCTGGAAATAAATGGTAGCCAGTGATGCAAAATCATCAGGAGGTAGCCAGGTCTCAGCCAGAATATGGAAAGCATGAGAAAGGAAAGGATTTAAGATAAAAGCAAGTTTGTTAATCATGGAGCAGGTATTTCAGAGAGCATGGTAGATGTGGTGGGTATTGTGATATTTAAAATTGGATATTAGATCATAAATCTCCCCTCTTTAACCTTTCCCTTAATTTATCTCCCAGACTAGTAAATGGAAGAAGCTTCTGGTTTTCTAGTTAGAGCTTTTATTGTATGGTAGTTACCAGGTGATGTTGATTAGAGGGATAGGAAAGTAGAAATACAAAACAAATCGTCTTAAGTCTAAGCTTAGTTTATATTCCATATAAAACTCGCCAAAAGCCCAAGGCCACCTTTGGGGAGAGAGAGAGACCGTGTCAAGCGCGTGCTGCTGCTAACCGGGAGCCGGGCCGAGTCAAACTCCAGTCAGCATCTGGAGTACAGTGCAGTCAGGAGACCAGCAGAGCAGGAAAAAGATCCCACTTCCGTTCTCTCCTTGCCTTTTAAGCTCGCACCCCGGAAGTGGAGTGCTAGCAGGCCGACTGGCGTGCGTAGCTCATGCCTCCCCGAAACGGTGGTCCTTAAAGAAAAACTGGCGTCTCTCCATTATCGCTAACCGACTGTTAAAACTTTTTACCACATTCCCCCCTTTTGTTCCTCAGGAAACAAAATGTTTCCTTGACGGAACAGCAAAAAGAATATAATAACTATTGCTAACTAATAATATGTGAACAACAATATAGGAAAGGAAGAGAGGAAAGTTTTGTCCAGAGGGGCGATTTTTTTTTGTCCTCATGAACCGACGCTTTGACATTGGTCTTGCAAAGGGAGAGCCTCTGCATGGAGTACATGTTACAGATGGCATATAATAACAGAAAGGAGATAGTAAAAACTAATAAAGCAAAACAGTTCATATAAAGTCTCTGAGTTCTCTTGTCTTCTTGAAATGGTAAGGCGTCATCAGGAGGAAATTGGATTCTGGTCTGGAAAACTGGATTCTGGACTCTGGTCTGGAAAGCTGGATTCTCTTCTTTGACTTTGAATTGCTGCATTTTTACTAAACCTTAGCATAGCATTGTTAATGATCAAATTAATAAATTCCATTACAGTATGAAGCAGAACATTTAGCAGGGTAGGATTGAAGGAAATAGGAGAGAAGGAGCAGGCAGTGGGGATTGGGTTTGTACTTCAGCAATTGGGGGTTCAGCATCACTGAGACAGGGAGAGTGTGAGAAAGTAGGAGTATACTAACCATTGAGGAATGAGTCCAGGCATAGTATTGGTGATTAGAAACAGGTTTGTTAAGGGAGGCAGGTCATTCAAGATCTCCCCTAATGATAGCCTTGTGGTAGATGATAACGTTTCATTCTGTGAAGGCTCAGGAGGCCTTCTTCACAGAAGGAGCAGGCAGAAGTATGGGGAGGGGCAAGGCATCTGACCAAGAGGTAGGTATTGGATTGGGGTGGGTGGGATATTCAAAAGGACTAGCACCTCTGGTGTGAGGACTTGCTGAGCCCTTTATAGGACTGCTCATCCACCATTGGTGTCCACCTGTCACCCAACTTTCCTGTGTGCCTCCAAGAAGCTGTAGCACACACACAGTGGTCACACCCCAGTAAAACCCCTCTTGGCAGACTGACATAGGGGGATGTCTACCCCAAGCATGTGAAGACTCTGTCTGAAGCAGGAACTGTGGATTGCTTAGTGCTTGGTTAAACATTGAAGACTCCAAGATCATCTCTTGCATCACCAATTGTCTTGATTTTTGTCCTGCCACTGGACTTCAATGATTCTGGGAGAGTGAGGCTGATAACTTTGTGCAACTCTGCCTCACTTAAATCTAGCTCAGGCTCAAGTCAAGACATCACCCCATAATGTCATTGGACCTCTTTGAAACAACAGGTTTGGGGTCAGGTAGGGGGAAACCTTTAAAGAACTGATGAAGGCCAAAAGCCTGAACCTGGGGTTATGCCAAGGCATTGAAGAGGTCAGGAGGCAGGTTGGCTGGCTCTGGGCTCATACAGCATCTGGGCTGCCATAGGGCTTTCTGGAATGACTCAGGAGTGAAGATGCCTGGAGAATTGAGGTTAGGATGGGGATGATATAAATATTTGTTGAGTTAAGTTAAGTTGTACTGGTAGACAAGACAAGCTTCTACTGATGAACTTTCTTAAATTTAGGAGGGTAGGTCCTCGAGGTAGATAGACATAAAACTTCTCTTGACTAGTCTAGTTTTAAGAACCCTAGGTCACATCTACCCCACAGTAAGGCATCAAAAGAGGACTTCAGTCTGCCATGATGTAGCATTGGAGCTGGGTTTGAATAGAGGAGTGCAAATGTTATTTTTTACATGTCAGGAGATTGAGATCAAATGATAAAGTTATCCAAGGACAATCATCTAAGAAAATGACAGAGCTGGGACTTAAACCCATGACTTCTGACTCCAGGGTCAGTATTTGTCTTACCAAACCATTCTTCCTCTCCAATGCTTACATCATACTTATATTATAAAACTCTATTATAAAGCCAATGTTTTAGACTTGGATTATGCTTCTCAATTAGAAACTAAAAATTGGAGCCAGAAATAAAGCAGTTGCTTCATCACCAATGAAACTGTCAATGTGGGAAAACTTAGATACTCTTATATTCCCAAGAATACTTGAGCTCCTTTTCCTTATAGCTGTCACCACATACTTTTAGGCTTTTCACTTCCCAGAAAAGGAAACCCCCAATTCATTCAAGAATAAACTTGTGAAGGGAATAGGAAATAAGAATGGATATGCAAAGCTTTGATACCCACTCATTTTAAGCTAGTGATTTTATAGTTTATAGCAGACTCAAAAGAAAGAACTGAATGAAGCTGTATAGTATATATAAGTATTCAGTGTTACACTTTTTTTTAGAACACTGAAGCTATATTTGTTCATAAAATTGTATTGATATCATCTTTCATTTTTATCTCAGCTTTATATATGCCAAATATAGTTCGTCCCTTTCTCGGTGAGCCATCTTTTGCAACAAAGAACAAAAAAAAAGAAGAAAAAATGACAGCAATAAAATTAATTAATTAATTATCAGCTTTGTCCTATAATGTATTTGAGGTTCCACATTCATAGTCCCCATCTGTGCATTGAAGGAAGTAGGGTATGTTTTTTTTCCTTTGGGGACAATCTCGGTCTTTAATCACACTTCCTTTACTTTTGATCTTTTGGTTCTATTTTCATTGCTGGAGTCATAAAGCATGTTGTTTTCCTTGCTTCTTTGTACTTTACTCTGCATCAGTTCACATCTTTACATGATCCTCTAAATCTTCATATGCAGTTTCTTTTACATTTTAAATTTTATTTTCATATCACTTACATTTCTCAGTGTTTACTTGCCCCCATTCCTTGCCAGAGTCGTCCCCTAAAACAAAGAATAAAAAAATATCCTTAAAAAACTTGAGCAAGGTAGCTAGATGGCGCAGTGGATAAAGTACCAGCCCTGGATTCAGGAGGACCTGAGTTCAAATCCGGCCTCAGACACTTGACACTTACTAGCTGTGTGACCCTGGGCAAGTCACTTAACCCTCATTGCCCCACAAAACAAAACAAAAAACTTGAGCAAAAAATAGCCAGTATATTGAAGAGTTTGTTTTATGCAGTATTCTGCACCCATAGTCTGCCTCCTCTGAAAATAAGGCAGCAGGTGCTTTCTCACATATTTTCTTTGGAGTAAATTATAAAGCTTGTTCTTTATAATTTCACAGTATTTGCTTTTGATTGTTTCGTGGTAGTTGTTCTTTGCATTTCCATTGCTCTAGTCATTATCTATGGTGTTTTCTTGGTTTTACTTAGTTGTTTGTATTCATATAAATTTTCTTATGCTTTTCTTCATCATAATTATAGTTCCTTACAGTGCAGTAACCTTCCATTTTAATTCATGTATTACAACTGGTTTAGCCATTCCCCACTTGAACATCTGCTTCATTTTCAGTTTTGTGATGAGTGTTCTTATATATATTTTGGCATTCGTGGTATTATAAATATTTAGGACCTGTTTCATGACAGACTTCTTAAATGAATGCTACTTCAGAAATCTGAGGCAGCATTTTTCAGGACAGGTTAGAGAGGAGGAGGGAGTACTAGATGATCTCTGGAGAGCTTTTCCATAATTTTAGGATTCAGCTTTCTATATTCAACAAGATAGAGAAGTGCAGTAGAAAGAGCAGTAAATTTGGGGTGAGGACAACTGGTGTCAAATCCTGATTCTGACACTAGCTGTCAAGTTGCTTCCCAGCATGGGCAAGTTACTTAGTTCCCTCATCTAAAATGGGGATAAAAAATATTTGCGACTACTTCAGTCATGGGGTTCTTGTGGGAAAAGTACTTTGTAAACCTTAAAAACCTTATGTTATTGTTTGCTGTGGAAATGTCCTAGGAACTGACATCCTCTTCTAAGAGCACAGGAAAGTCTTTAGCAGTAACTCAGCAGTCAGCAATTTTTCTTGGTCTCCAGTTTCGTTCACTGATAGAGTAGAAAAGACCTATTTTGGGGGGGGGGGGGGGGGGGCGAGGGGACAGGGCAATTGGGGTTAAGTGACTTGCCCAGGGTCACACAGCTAAAAAGTGTCAAGTGTGAGGCCAGATTTGAACTCAGGTCCTCCTGACTCCAGGGCTCTATCCACTGTGCAACCTAGCTGCCCCTGAAAAGATCTATTTTCTCTGTCTTCACCACCTTACCATTCTCTTCCTAAGGGTCTGAACTTTGCTTCCTCTCTACCAATTTTCCCTTGACAGTCTCATTCACTTCATCCTAAAGTCTATCACTACTACACAGGCATCTCGCAAGCACTAGCTCCAATCCTGATCTCTCATTTGAGCTCTAGTTGCCTAAGGACGTCTTGACGGGAATGTTTCACCAATACTTCAGTTTGTCCCAAATTGACTCATTATACCCTCCTCACACTCTATGATCTAGTCAAACTGGTTATTTTCCCATTCTGTAGAATGTTACCTTCCCATACCCTTTCTCCTTATCTTTCTACTGCTTTTAAGATAATCCTTCACCCCCTCCTCACTTCTAAATAATTGCTTCCTTTAAGAGGCATCCTACATCACCTTCTCCACAAAGTCTTTCTGGATCCCACTTCTAAGTGCCCTTCTTTCCCCTGTATTTATTCTGCATATGTACACATTCTATCTCCTGATAGAATTTTAAGCATCTTTGAGAGTGATTTTTCATTCTTTGTATTTGTTTTCCCAGGTGTCTAATAAATACTTGTGGATGGATTGGTCAGGACACATGTGCCTGACTCATAATTGGTCATTGTTGTTCAGTAGCTTCAGATGCAGCTGCCAGTTATCAAGAGGAAGACCTATGATGAATTTATTTCCATGATTAACCTAAGAATGTTATATGGTCAGTGATATTGAGAAGAGGTGTTGGAAGTCTAGTTAACTTGAATGGTAATAAATGTCCTAAGAATGACTGAGTGAAGTTAGTTACTGTTATCTTAAGTGTCAGGAGTTGAAAACAGGGAACACAGCGGAACATTTTGCAGAAGATAGAAGAGAAAGTGTTGTGCTTTGGATAGGCAGACTTAGGAAGTCATTAATTCAACAAGCAAAAAACGGATTACAATAAACCATATTGATAGGTAATACAAATATTTCTTCTACTTAGGAAAAGAGTATCCAAAAATGGTGGGTTTATTTTGCAGTTTTAATATGCAGTGAGTAGTAATAATGACAATAAATATCAGTAATAATACCAGCCGAGTCCATCACTTATAGCCTAAATTCTATAGTTACAAATTCATACTTTAGGAGCATGAGGTGAGTCACAGTAGTCAAAATAAGGTACAAGCAAATGATGAGAAAGGACATTTTCCTTCTTTCTCTTCCCAACAGGCTTATCTACCTACCTTGCTTTTCCCAGAACCATACTGGCCTCTATTCCTGTAATGCATTCCCTCCTCCATTCTGCAGCTTCAAATTCTTGGCTTCCCTGAAGCTCAGGTCAAGAAGAATTATTCTGTTCTATCCTTCTCAGATCTACTGAAAAGGTATTGGCTAACTCTTAGAACTCAAAGGGAGACATCTAAGTCATTTGAAGTCATGAGTCCTGAATTTTGACTTACCCTCCCCCTCCTAAATGGACACACAACCAGTCTCTGTATTCCTTTAGGAATAATGCTAAGCCTAACTTTTGGATACACTCTGAGTATGTATGTTGTTGCTTTGTTCCACACCTCAGCTTCATTAAATGCTAGTCACTTCAGCAACCTCCAAAACATATGAAGCTGAGCAGCCAGCAATTGATACTGTTTTATCTCCCAAGAAATTCCGTAATCATGTCAAAACTGAGTTAAGGGTAGGTGTACTTCAGGAGTAAAGCCTAATCTGTACCTAATAGGTTTCCTCCAAATGATTATCCATCCTCTGCTTAAAAGACCTCTGGTAGTGATAAGGAAACAAGAACTTACATGCCAACTACAGCACTAAGAGCTTTACAAATGTTATAGTACTGTTTTGGGAAGCAGCCCACTCCACATTTGGGTAGCTCATGAGTGTCTGAGTCTGAGTCTACTTCCCTAAAAATTACTTTGTTGCTTTTAAGTTTACTTTGTGAGGATAAAGCAAAACAAGTTTCTCTCCCCAGTCTTCTATTTTCCAGGTTAAACAGTTCCAGTTCATTCAATTAACCTTCATATGACAAATTGTGTTAAATAAAAAACCAAGTTCTAAAACCCGTTGTATTTTATTAAGATGGTATAAAACATTACTTTTGGCCCTATATACTCTACTAAAATTGTGTTGGAAGTTCTCAAAAGTAAGTTATACCAAAAAAATCTGCCTGAGTTCAGAAGGTTCAATTACAAGATAAACTAGCAAGTGATAAAATTTTTGGCCACAAATCATGAAGATGGTCTAAGTTGTGGAAGGATTGCAACCTGCAAAAAAAAAAAAAATTCTATTCACTGAGTAGTTAACAAGATAAAGTGAACAGAAGCCAAGATTTTGAGCTGTTCCCCCCCCCCCCCCGCCCCCATTAAGAGAAAACAACATAGTATAGCAGTGTATAAGCACTGAATTTGGACTCAAGAGGATCTGATTTCAGATTATGGCTTGTTATTTACAACTTAGAACTTTGGGGAAATAAAATGAAAGGACTAACTAGATATGATTATCAAGCTCCCTTCCAGCTATAAAAGCCATTTAATCTCAAATTAAATAAAAATAAGAAAAATACAGCTTATAACACAACTTTTATTAGAAAAGTTATACATAACACAGCATCAACTATTTTCAAGAACAATATTAAACCTGATAAGCAACGAAAACCAGACTAACAAAATGTGTAACAAGAAACTAATGACCTTTCTATAATTAAACATTCAAATTATCTACAATGTCTTTTTACAAAGGGGGAATTCCATGGTTTACAGGCACATCATGTTGAAAATAAAGCTGCAGTAGCAATTTTATACAATTACCTTTCTCAAGAAATTGAATTATTAAAACAGTAATTATGTAGTTTCACAAATTTTTAAAACATTTCACTAATTTTACATGATTGGGGTATATATGGAAATCTGAGTCTCAAAAGTTAATCTTTTTCACCAAAAGTGCCAACGTTTATGCCAGAACTTTTAGTGTAATTTTTGCCCTAAAAAAAGTTAAGACATGTTTTTTGATAATCAACATATTCACATAATTTCTCGTTCTATCTGGTTTGTTAACAATAAAGCCTTTATTTTATTTATTATTTTTTTTCTTTTTCATTTTAGTTTTTAAAATTATAGGAACCAGGTGCAGGATTTTCTCTTGCAAAGCTATTAAAATAAAGGTCCAAACACAGGAGTGTGCAGTATTGGAAAAATAGATCAATACTAAGACTTATAATAAATACCAGAAAAGCCATTACAGTTAACATAGCATCTTCTGCTTAATAAGTATAATCAGGTAAGTGGCTTCCCATCAGTCTGTCCCTTTGACATACATTTTGTACTATTTTATTCCTTGATTTATTTTTTTTTTCATGATTTGAATGTGCCAAATAAGTGGTTCATTATCTGAAAACCTTTATATTTTAAAAAAAGCTTGATTTATATAGCTTGTGTGTAGCTAGAATTCCTCTTTAAAACTGAAAGAAAATCTGCCATTGCTTATCCTGGAGTCATAAAGCCGAGTTCAGTGTTCATACAATGAAACTAAATCCTTTGCTATGGTGGGTTGTTTATAGTAAGCCTCCAAGGCAATAATAAAAATGGCATCTCTACAATGAGCTAGAATGATATGGATTTGAACTAGATGATTCGGAGAATATTGGGAACACTTCAGCCTAAACAAGTCTGACTTTTCATCTGAGGAGGTTCAGTTTCAGCAAGAGCTTTGCAGAGATGTTTGACCCCTGCTAGATCATTCTAAGATTTTTCAGTGTCCTACAAAACCCAATTCTTAATGTTGCAAGGAACTACTAAACACAGCAAACTGCTGAGAAATTTGTCCATGGTTTTCAGATAGCCAGAGACCAGAGCAAAAAGTTTAGTGAAAATCCAATTCCGTTCTGTGAAAAGCAGACACATTTTATGATCAAGTACCCTATACATAATAGGTACTCAGTAAATGTTTTGAGGTTGGCCCCAGAGAGGTTAATTTTTCAAATGCACTAATGGAGAATTAAGATACAAATCATGACTTTTCATTGCAACTCAACATCATTACATGCACCAATATTGCACACATCTGCTCTGAACTGTTAAAATCATTATCTTGGGTCCTGGAGAGTCTATCTCCATCAGAATACAAACAAAACCCACCCGAGCAGTTTCCCTTAAAAATGAAGATGGTAAATTAAAAATATAAAAAGGGGCAAGAGATACTTTGTACAGACAAAAATCTAAATTCTTCTGTAATGGTCTTGTGTGCCCTACACATTGGGGGCAATTCATTTGTACTAGTGAAATAAACACTAGCTATAATCCATTGAAACATTCAAATTATATGGAATCTTGGTCCAGGTGTTGCAATGATGTCACTGTAAGGCTCCTCTTGTTTCAGCTCAATAGCCTGCTGCTTTTTAAGTACCAAGAAGCTGTAGAATTTTGCTGCAGCTTGTTTTCTGTTCGTATTTCGGCACAAGTCAAGCAAACTAATAGATTCTGCTCCAGTTTTAGCAAGAGCTCTCTGAAAAGCAAATAAAAGGTAGATCGTATAAGCTATAATTTGAGGTTACATTATGTCAAACAATAACTATTAGATGAGGACAAATACCTCCAAAACAATTTCTGGCCAAACCTACTAATAACACACTTAACTAAATGTACCACGGAAATGTTACAGTGATGAATTTTCTGAACTGTATCCACTCAAGATTGTGTACTCTCTTGGATACAATTTGATGGTGAGGTACCAAGTGTTCTCGTTGCCTAAGATCAGGAAAAGAAACTAAGCACTTGATCATGTTATTCTGTGGAGACCAAAGGGCACCTAAACAATTCTCACATCAATTATGTGGACCAAAATCACACATAATGCATCTTGGGATGAAGTATTATTAAACAACAGTAATTTCGTAGATATAGCCACATAATACAACTACTTAAATATAGTTTAAAATTTACCAAATGTAGTCCACAGAAATTTCGTTTACTTATATAAAAGTTTATGGAAATGTTCTTTTATATCATAAACATGATATAAAACTTTGACAAGAACTACATGGCATACACATTCCTAACTTGCCTTAAAGGGCATCTTTCAAAGCACATAAGGAAATGACTACATAAATATACAAAGTTTCCTACTTCAAATTCTAGACATGGCCCTTGAAAAAAAAGTGGTTAAAAGCTATCTTACCCATTTGATATATTCAAACAAATTTCTGACCCAACAGAAGAGGGGTATTGGGTACTATTAGAATCTACAAAGAAGGTTTCTTTTGAGAAAAAGCACCTAAGGGTTATGAATAAAGTCACCTGGCTTCATTTACAGTTTTCTTATTGTTAGTGAGTGCATAAAATTTAACAAAAGTTTATGGTACTTGAACACCTTCAATAATGTCATAACTAAATTTCTTTTCCATTTGTATCTCAAATTTACATTCTAAAAGAGATAGTTTTCACATAACCATGATTTTTCATTTTTATTATGTAAATTTGGGGGAAGGGGATCATTAATCAAATGTTCCCTGTTAACATTCTTCTCTAAAAGCAAATCAGTAATACCTGAAGACCATGAAGCATCTGCTGAGTTCTTTTGTTCCATCTTCTTTCTTCTTGATCCTGATCACCACCTGTGGCATCTTCTTCCTTAAAGAGGGTAAAAAAAATATTACAGCTGGATTAGATTTAATATAACACACCAAACAACCAAAGTGGGGGAAATAATGAAATCTTCCCTTCCCCAAAAGCTGTTGCTGAAAAATGTTTAGCACATAGCAGAAGCTTTACAGTTCAGTATGTGTGCTTAAGATGGCATAGCCCTTTAAAGCAGTTCTGGAAACAAGCACACAGCACGCCAAGATATGTTACCCTTTGTTTTTCTAAAGGCCATCCCCACAAGTTCTTGTTGCTACCAAGCTTAAACAAACACCGAAGTGCTTTATGTTCCCAAAAACAACATCCAAAAATGTATTGGAGTGGCTTTGGCTTCACCACAATTCTTGACTAAAAATACCATGATATTAAAGAAAAACACCAGAGACCACAGGATTGTTAGAATTGCAACAAAACTGATGAAGATTAGTGGATAGGAATCTAATAATGGTGCTACCATACATGTGTCATACAGTTTAAAATACTTCACACACTTCATCGATTCTATAAAATTAACAGGACAAATACTGCTATTTCAAAAATTACAAAACTGAGGCATAGAGTTTAGGAAACTTGTAGCTAATATATCCAGTACTGGAAACTCAGGTCTAATACCTTCAACTCCACTGTTCTTTCCACTCGAGGACACTGGGTTTCATGAGACCCTAAATCTGATTCGGAAAGGTAGCAAATAAAAGCTTTGGTTCAAAAAAGCTAAACTAAACCTCTGATCACAGCCTGCCAAATCTAGCCCTAAGTAAAACAAAACCAAACCAAAACAAATTGCTTTTCTCAAACTCGTGCATCATCACTAGACTAGGAAAACACATTTCACCTTTACATTCTGTTTCATTTTGTCAGAAAATAGATATTAGGATATGCTGTCTTTTCTCTGTATGGCAAATAAAACAAATAGTATTTCATTTATTGAGAAGTCACCTGGCACAATTAGGACAGAGAAAATTAGAGATTTAAATGAAAAAGGGTTTTGGATAGGTAAGAGAGGTCCAATTATAGAAGCTTAAATTGATGCCTGTACCCTCACAGATTTCCTTAGACCAGAGCTGTCAAACTCAAACAGAAATGGATCCTTAGAGTCACATACTGATTTTAGGAAAACCACAAAATAACATTATATGTATTTTATATTTTTGCTTATTTTGTTAGATAGCCAACACTCATGTTTAGCAGTGAATTTGACATCTTTGCCTAAGACTCAGTTGCTTTTATTTTACATTCCATTTTAAAGGTAAGAAATCTGCCTCACAGCAGATTGAAAGAGAAAGAGGAAAGACTGAGTAGAGAACACGAACTAACATTGCAATAAATGACACTAAGCCAGGAAACAGTCATTTTAAGGAAAAAAATTATATTCTTAACTCTGGAAACATTAAGTGAAGAGCAAACACCCCAACATAACTAAATAGTCTCTAAGGGCCTTACTATACCATATAATGTACTATTACATTACTATTACTATAATGTACTAATAATAACTACAATCATCAGTTCATAAAATTAAGAGTCAGAAGGGACCTTATCAAATCTAATACTTTCATTTTATAAAATGAGGAAACTGAGGTTCAAAGATGACTGGCCAAAGGCCTTACAGGTAACTGAAGCATGAAAGGCACCTGATGCCACCTTATTATGTTCCTTTGCATGACTGGGTATTTAAGAAAAGGTTAAATTATGTCTATAATAGTTTAGGAAGGCACAGAGCAGTCAGTACATTTCAGAAATATTCCCATCAAAAAGCATTCAAGTAACAGGTTTTGGTGTTTAAAAGGACAATTTCACTTCCCCAATGTTGATAAATAAGGTGTTGCCTGATTTCAATCTTATTTAGGTCTTGAAAATATCGGGGAAAGTATCAAAAGTCATGACTTGAGAGACACACATATCAAAAAAAATCCAAGAAAGACCCTCCATGCACCCCTTGGTAACAATGAGGATCACAAATGCTCTGAAGCAGAAGGTACCTTAGAGATTATTTTCTTCAATTCCTTCATCTTATAGGCTTTAACCTTCTCTCCAGTATCTCTGAAAAATGGAGACCTATCTTTTAGCTTGAATGCATAAAAAAAGGGACTCTCTTATGAAGGAAGTCTACTCCCTTTCAAGCCAGTTCTAATTGTGAGGAAATTACATTGTGTAGAAATCTGCCTCCCTTGTAACATTTTTGCCCTTAAATCTCAAAAAAGTGTTCAATTCTTCTTCCAAATAACTTTTCAAATGCTTCAAGAAAGCAAATCATGCCTCCCTTATACCTTCTCTGGCATAAATATATAGAACGTTGGAAATAGAGTTCTGTAGATGTTCAGTATCAGTTAATATAACCTACACATTTTAAAACAAAACCAGAAAGTCATATGGAAATAGCATAAGAAGAATGAATTTGTCGGTTTTTTGTTTGTTTTTTTAATTACCTCCTCCTCTTCTTCCTCTTCCTTATCTTTCTCTTTTTCCTTTTCTTTCTCTGGCAAAAGTTCCAGCTCCGGTATTAACTGACAGATATTTGGAGGCTCTTCTGGAGGAAGTTCTACAGGTGGGATTTCCAACTGTTGCAACTGTTCAGGCTGTTATTAAAAGAAATTATGAAAGCAATGTAAATGTAACATGCCAGTTCAAAGTGGATGAAGCTTTCAGGATTCAAAGGAATACCTGGTCAAAGGATACAAAAAGTTCTAAAAAGAATTTTAAACTATAAAACATATGAAAGATTGTTCCAAATCATGAATAAGAGAAATGCAAATCATCACCTCAGAAGTTTCACCTCATAATTACACAAGTAGCAAAGATGAAAAAGGCAGGAATAATCTAAGTTTGGAGGGGTACAGAAAGACAAGCATAGAGTTGGTGGAACTGTGAATAAATCCAATCCTTCAGTAAAGCAACTGGGAATTATGCAAAAATAACTAAAACGTACACACCCCTTGACCCAGACATTACATGGCTAGCCACATATTCTAAGGTCAAAGGTGGCAAGGTCTCATATATACTAAAATAGTCATGGCAGCACTTTGAGGAGGGAGACTTAGGATATGAAACATTACATATTCTGTTGGATATGGACCCTGCACTGCTTTACCTGCTACAAAGGATGATTTTTTGGATAATTCAGAAATGAATGTAATTTAAAATAAACATTAAAATAAAAATTTAAGGCCAAATTAGCTTCTCCTTTCTCTCCACACCTGAGATTACAGAATAATGATTCTAATATGGCTACCTTTTTCTTAAAGATAAATTTAGTAGAAAAATGTTACAAGTAAAGGAGAAATCGTGCCAACTGCTTTAAAAACTATCAAGAAAAAATTGCTTTTTGGACAGCTACGTGATGCAGCGGATAAAGCACCAGTCCTGGATTCAGGAAGACCTGAGTTCAAATCTGGCCTCTGACGCTCAACACTTACTAGCTGTGTGACCCTGGGCAAGTCACTTAACCCTCATTGCCCACCAAAAAGAAAAAGAAAAAAAAAGCTTTTTTTCACAATAAAGTTTATATGGTAAATATTTTGATAAAAGATCGACAGACAGCCATGACCAAATACTACATACAACTTATTGGCACATTACTGTTAGCTATCAGAATGAAAAATTAGACTGAAAAATTGTCTAATTATATTATCACAATGTTTTAAAACAATTTAAAGTTGGGACAGAAAAGCTAGAGAATAGAGTGAATACTAGAGAGGAATAAAAACACTAAATGTGGCTCACATTTGTAAACCACTTTGCTTATGACAAACAAATGAGATAGGGTAGTAGTTTTAAACAGCCTTTTAGTAGTGGCATCAAAAACTTCTAAGAATGGAGTGACCCCACCCCTTCAAGGTCTATCTTACATTTCCTTTCAGCTTTAGCATCTTCTGTAAAGAATATGTATGTTATGGGATAATATTCTGATAGAAGTTCAGGAAGCTCTGCTCTATTCCGAGTCTGAATTGGGACAATGCACAATACACTTAAATTTTTTTTTAAATTACAACTCCTGACCACCAGAGGGCACAGAAAGCTGGTTCTTATATAATCAAAATAAATCCAAAAGGCCTTTTCTCTATACAGGCTGGGCAAAAAGGGCTTCTTACTACCTGAGTCTTCTGCTGCTCAATTACACTATTATGATCTTATGTTAGAGAGTGCAAAAAATGAAGATGAAACACCTAGGCTTCTGGCACACATTTCCAATTCCTTCCCTTCATGGCTCCCTAAGCTGGGTAAATGAGAGTTTCCTGGAAATTGCGGCCCCCCCCCCCCCCAATATTCTAGATCACGAATACAAGGAAACAGCTACAAAAAAATTTAGGGAAGTTTATACCTAAAATGAAATCTGCAAAATATAGCAAAATTGAATCTGAGGCTGTCTTAGGTCTATTAAATGCCTCACTTTATCTCTGTGTAGTTTCCCACATGGTAAGTAGAGCATAATCAACCAGAGACCCCAGAGTTCCTGTTCCCTGAACTAAAAGAATAAAGATTAGGGACTTAAGATCTGGGGAATCAAGAGTAGCACTGATGAGAAGAGATAAAGAAAAAAATCCATGATACTTGTCTAATCATAAAAACCCTTAAGAAACAGAGTATTTCAAATCTTCATCTAAATTTAAGTATTTTTCGAAGGATTAACAAGGAGGATAATTCCTCTACCAATGTAGATTCTTAACTGTTCAACAAAAAGGCTGACTGGGCCATTGAAAAATCAAATGACTCTCCCAGCCTCACCTGGCCATTATGTACAAGGAAACTTTGAACACAGATCTTCTTAACTCAAAGGTTATCCATTATGCCATGTTCTCTATTAGGATCTAAAAACTACGAATCCTTTGAATCGAGTGAAAATCTTTGCTCTTATATTTCTTCCCTTCATCAATAATACTTATCACTATGTGCTTGATTTACTTTGATGCTTTCTCCAAAGAAAGACTAACATACTCAAATATCAAATAGGTAGTGTAGAAGGCATACCAAAATCCTTTTGTTATACCATGACATTTTCTTACTTACAGGTAACACGGGTTCTGGCTCCACTTGCTGTGCCTTGCGTTTTACTCCTGTTTGAGGTGGTGGTGGTGGCATGACAGATTCATCCAAATTGGTTCTGCTGCCCTCCATCATTGATTCCTGTAGGTGGCTTGGCTCTTCTATAATAGGTTCATCTACAAATCATCATATAAAGATTAGATCTGACAAAGTTGAGAGGCCCATTTCGATACTATTTCATTACCAGTATGAAGCTGTTTTTTTTCTCCCAAGGTTGAAAAGGCTATACTTTACTCATATCCTATTACGACAAATCACTATTTTTTCAACTAAAGCTTGCACTTCTTCCCCTTTCACCCAACACCCCTATCAAAACTGATTTTTGTGAAACCTAAAGTGGCCTACAATGCAAATATTTGCTCTGCTGTATTTCTATTTATTTAGGTCCATTCAAAGAAATTCTACAGTGTAGCCAATATTCTGACTAATGTGGTAATTATTCATGAGTTTCAACCTAAATACCAGTTTAAGCTTGGAAAAAGAATCACATTACAAACCAATAACATCATGTTGTTGTTGCTGCTGCTGCTGCTGGGGCTGTTCCTCTCTGGGTACCTCTGGATTTTCAAAATCTTTCAGGAATTCATCCAAATTGTCTGCTTCTCCACCTTTCCTCCTTTTCCTAAGATCTTCTGGCACAAGAGGTGTGAGACAGCGTGTAAAGAGCTAAAAGAGATGTACATGAAAGAATAAATAACAGATTCTACACCAAACCTCAGTTATACTAACGCCCCAGATATCCTGAAATTGGCTTTCTAAGGGAACCTCAATTGCAACAATCTGGAAATAATAAGAAAAAAGTTTTCAAGTGGCCCATGAAAGAATGATACCTTTCTTTTGTGCAACCCTCAACCAGATAACTATAAAATAAGACAAAAAACCATACTAACAATAATTTAAAATGACAGACAATAAACCTTTATGGCCAACAATTAGGGAATGAGTAAATCAACAGAATAGGATAGTAAGCCATAAAAAATGACAAATATAAAGAATATAAATATATGGAAAAAAAAATGTCACACAAAAAAATATCAAGAGAACATGAACAACTACACACTGATTACCACAATATTTTTTTAAAAAAACGAACAAAGAAAACTTTCTAAAGTCACAGACTAAGGAAGCACAAAATAACTTATTTTGTTAAAACATACTGCTTATACAATTAAAATGTAAATAACTGAAGTTTTAAAGGTTTTATTTGGAGATTTATTCAGGGTTTTGTCTAATTTTCTTAGTGTCATCTATATGATTTTTTTTTTTTGGGTGAGGCAATTGGGGTTAAGTGACTTGCCTAGGGTCACACAGCTAGTGAGTGTTAAGTGTCTGAGGCCAGATTTGAACTCAGGTCTGCCTGACTCCAGGGCCAGTGCTCTATCCACTGTGCCACCTAGCTGCTCCTATCTATATGATTTTTTAAAAAGTATTTGCAAAAATTTAAAAGAATTACTAAAACAATACAATGTTTGTAATGATTCTGAACTAGAGCAAAAAAAAAAAAAGTCTGGGCATTCCAATAGGTAAAATTTCCTTTTTGTGCAATGCCAAATATGTAGTAGTGGAATGGAATAAGTATTGAATACCTACTATGTGTGAGGTGCAACATTAAGCACTTTATAAATTAATATCAATTTGATCCTCACAATGGCTTCTGAGGTAGGTGTTGTTATAGCCCCTACTACAGTGAGAAAACTGAGACTAACAGAAGTTAAGTGACTTACTCAGGGTCACATAGCTATTAAATGTTTGAGTATAATATGAACAGGTCTTCCTGACTCGAGGCTCAGTGCTTTATCCACTGCTCTACCCAGCAGCCTCTGGGTCACCCAAAGATAATCAAAATCATGTGAGATGAATTTCAAATGTTACCTTCAGTAGTCTATTGTTCCATAAAGGCTGAGCAGGCAAAGAGAAAAGTTTTTCTACTCCTCCGGTCTCTTTCCACATCATCAATTTTTTGGTGGGTGGTGCCAGATCCAAAGTAGTAACAATATCAGAGTAATCGCTTAGCTGGGCTCTAATTGTCTTGCTATCCAGCTCTTTTACGCTGTCAACAATCAGTTTCCTCTTTCTTTTGGCTTTTGTTTCCTTGACTGGGAAGACAGACATTAGTAGAATATGTTGTGTCATAAATTTAGAGGCACAGGCTAAACTACATATTGATAGACAGCATCTAGGCAGAGAAATCTGTACATATCTAAGTCCTTAGGCAACACTCTTGCCTTGTACTCTTAGACTTACCACACAGACCTACACCAGTGTAGATAGACTCTGACACATAGAAGGAAATAGTTCTAATTTAACAATATTAAAACATCAGAAAGTTCAAAGACGAAATTGGGTATAGATAATAGCGAATGTTTTTTATAAACAAAATGATTATGGGATTTGTGGATGGAAGAAACGTTGGAAATCAACTAATCTGAATCTTTCATTTTACCTATGAGCAAACCAAATGCAGAAAAAAAAGACATGCTCAAAGCCCCAACATCGTTAAGAGTTGAGATTCAAACCTAGCTCCTCTGTTGCCAAAAATGCTTCTTCCACCACTGTAAAACAAAATTTGCTTTGTGGTTCTGTACAAGAACTTGTTCTAAATAATGACCCTGAGGTATTAAAAGTCCCCAGGAACCTTGTGAATAAAATTCAGGGAAGATTAAGTGTTGCATGTATTTTAATTTGTTTAAAAATTGGTAACCCAAACATGGTACCTATAAGAACTCTCAATTAATCAAAATAACAAGAATATCTTGTCTTATCACCACCTGTGTGACATTGGACAAGACATTTAACTTTTCTGGGCCTCAATTTCCCTATCTGTAAAATGAAAGTGTTGTACCAGATAACTAAGATCCCTTTCCAGCTCTAAGTCTATAACCCTACAATATATTCTCCAACCATTGTAAGTTTATTGCAATTTCATTGCAAATCTTGTTTGACACAATTTCTTGCCTTTTGAATGATGTTCATATTTATTATTTCATTTTATCCATAAACAAAATCTTTACCCTGGTAATCCAAGACGATCTTGTGACTGTGCCTCACCAAATAACTAAATTAACATATGAATATATTGAAATAAAAATGTAGAAATTTGATACCAGTTTTTTTATTTTACAGCAAAAGCTCACTAAGATTTCATAAAAAAATAAATGAGCTTAAAATTTATCCCTGCATTATCTCAAGGAAAAAAAGGTTTGCCAAAGCAGAAGACATAATCGATTAAGATTCAGGAATGGAGATTTCTGAGTTATATCCCAATACAAATTTTCTCCTTGTAGCTGGAACCTAGAGATAACCAAGAGGTATACATACCTTCAATAGTTTTAAGATGATCTTTACTTAGGTACTTACAGCCATTCATAGATACCTACTTCCATTCATGTATGTAGTAATTAGTAATTAGAGGAATAAAGAAATAAATTCTGAAAAGCACCTCTAGGACCAAAGAGCTTTCTGTTGTTGTTCAAGTAATTTTAATCCTAGCTGACTCTTCATGGCCTCATTTAGTTTTCTTGGGAAAAGATACTGGAATGGTTTGCTATTTCCTTCTCTAGCTCACTTTATGAGGAAAAAAACTGAGGCCAACAAGGTTAAATGAGTTGCCCAGGGTTACATACCTAGTGACAAAGGTTGTATTCTAACTCGGGTTTTCCTGACTCTCTGCTCAGTGCTCTACCCAAGGCACCCTCTAGCTGTCCAGAGTTTTTATAGTTATTAAGACTTTTTATACTTTTGCTATAAATGCTTTATTTTCCTGAATAATTCATTCTGGAATGTGTAAGTGCAAGCTTCTCCCTAGATTTATCCTTTCCCCTTAACTCTCCCACCATTTTTACTCAAGGTCCATTCTTCAAAAAAGACACTGCAATTTTAGTTTCAGGATTCACATCTGGTATTCAAGTTTAAGGCAAACAATAGGTGTGATTGGGAGAGGGTGAGGTGTGGATGGATGTAGATACTCAACCTCACCAGTAAGAACTTTTAATCTGCATTTTTGACCAACAATTTCCCAGACCCATCAAACTGGAGAAGTGTTTCTTTTACTGTATTGTATAGATGTTCTACATGTTTTTAGTACTCAATTTTAAAAAATGTATCTTTAATTTGTATACCACTTTTAGTTTTAAAAAGTCCTTTATCACCATTTTTCTTATCATTCTTGGTATTTTCTTATTTATACCATTCATTTCTTTTAGAGTTTGGCCTAGTATTGTATTGTTTACTGTCTTGCTTAAGATATAAATCTAACTTCATGTACTTTAAAAATGTTTCCATAAAAATAACTGCTAACCACAAATGTAAATTCAACCTCTTTTATGTAAACCCTGCTTCTCTAATGAAATTAGACATTCTAGGTCTGGGACTATGTGCATACAACTACATGTTAGCAAAAGGTAGATAAACCACATATAAGAAAAAGACTTGCCTAAGGTCATACAGTGGCAAGTCAGAATTAGTGCCCAGGTCTCTTACCATAGTCTACATAATCAAGATTCCTTTAGACACCTAAAATTTCCATTATTAGGAGTAGTCAAAACATATTTTGTTTACTCACCAGTGATGTCAATAGGTTCCAAAGCAAAGGCTTCCTCTTCATTTGGAACAAGTGTTGTTTGATCAGTCATAGTTGGTAATGGTTCAACAGGGTCTACTGAATCTGGACTATCTGGTCCACCCACTATTAAAAAAAATAAAAACAAAGACACACAAAAAGTATTTCCACCAAGAACTCCAAAGTCAACCAATACCCAGAATTCCCCTATGAAATATAAATGCCCTTAAGAGAAAGAATCAATTCTCAGAACCCAACTATATATAACCCTTTCCTCCCAATTCCTTTTCCCACTTGAAAAATGAGTCCTAGTGTGAAAAAGGAAAATTAGAAATAAGGACTGCAGTAGAAAATTACTTTCAAATCTAACTAGGGATGTCTTGATGTAATGAAGTTACAGATACTGATGTACAAAACAAATTTACTCACTAATCTCTCATGTTAAATGTATTCTGGATACCACACAATCCCAATTAAATTAAAATACTAGAAACACATTCATAAAGAGGCATACTTACTTGATACATTGTCATCATCATCCATATCATCATGTGCAGGCTGCTCTGGCATCATGACCCCTCCTTCAGAGAGGGCAGGTGGATCATCAAATATACCTCCATCATTATTACTTATAAGTTTGTCATCTGAAACAGTAGAAAAAAATCCAACTATAATATGAAAGACAATAGCTATTAGACCCCAATTACTAAAAAACATAAAACCGCATGAACATGTTTTAGTGAGCTCATGACATCCATCCAAGTCTAAAATGAACAGAAAATTTCTTAATTATAATCTGAAGAATAAAATTGAAAATGAAAAAACTTTTAAAATTTAGTACTATCTGGACTGTCTGCAAAATCAGATTGCTAACATAACTGTTACAGAATAGGTCCGAATGAAGTATTTGTTTGGACTTGCCACCACTGGCCTGCTGATTCAGTCATCTACAAAAGCAACACATATTACTAAGTACTTTGATGATTCGTTGTTGATACATCAGAGTTCAATGAAGGAATCATTTTAAAAGATGTGTTTTTTAACATACCCAGTATGCCACCATCATTTCCCTCTCCAAAATTGTCATCTTTGTACTGGTCTTCATATTCTAGGTGGTTTATTTTCTCATTCAGGTGGCTGGTACTTTGTTCAGGTTCCAGTAAGAGGTTAGAAGCACTAGTGCTCACTAACATGTCATCATCTTCAAATGCACTACCTTCACGCATCATTTCACGATCATCCATCCCAAAGTCACCTAATAAGAATTTAAATCTGTATTCACTGAAAAGAACTTATTTTATACGGACAAAAACCACTCCCACTTCCATAAATTATATTATGTATATTCATGTTATACAAAGTGGTAAAATCTGCACAGAAATCCAAATGAATCCAAAATTATAAATGGAGTCACCTATTCCATGTAACTATTACTACCAGGAGCTTCTGTAGTAGCAGTTAAAGAATTTTTTCTTACTAAAATCTATACTACAGTGGAAATCTCCAGAGAGCTTTCTTTTTAGAGAATTTGTTACAGAGCTAACGTGCTTTAGTACTGAGAAAATAGGAAAAGCTATAAACAAGAAGAACTAAGACAATATGCAGTATCTATTAATATGGAGGGAGAAATGGAATAATAGGGAATCCTTTTCTTGATGAAAAGGTATAACTTGATACTTAATTTTATTTATTATAATTTCTTGAGTAACTCAGCATAACTTATTAAAATATATAATTAGATGTAGCTGAACTTGGTCCTAATCCAAACATGAATCTAATAGAAATCTGCGTAGACAGAATTAAATGAGAACCAGTAGAACAATTTATGTAATAATAATATTGTAGAGAAAAATATCTTTCAGACCAATCACAATTCTAGAAAACTTGTGACGCTACTATCCACTTCCTGATAGAGATGAAGGACTTGGAACGATGCAGACATTTCTGAGGGGACATGGCCAATGGGGAATGTTTTGCCTTACTATACAAATATGTAAAAAGGATCTTGTTTTTTTCTAGCTTTCTCCATGTGTGTGAGAGGGGGAGGCAGAAAAGTGGAAGCAAGAGGTGGAGTTTCCTGAAAAGAAAATCTGTAAAGAAATAACTACCCTCTTCAGCACCCTCATACTCATTCCCCCCAAACTTCTAATTCATTAGAAGTCATGGATCATATTTCCATTTCTTTCACTTAAAAATTTTCTTTTACCAAAGTCATTTTCCTGGAGGATACTGATGTTTCCAACTTCTTCTCTCATTGTAATCTCTTCCACTCTACTCTGGTTAAGGCTGAACTGCTGAGCCACGTCAATGTCACTTTAAAAAAATTAAAAAGAAGTAGAACTGCTTAGACTTTTCCAAAATAGCACAATGGGCTAAAATAACTTACTTTCAACAATTATCTTTGCATTATAGATAAAAAAAATACTGAGAGGCTCAAGGCAAGACGAAGAAAATAGATACATAGAACTGTGATAGTCTCTTATCATTTGGACCAACTTGCATCATAAAACAAGAAAATTTGCCAGATTTTATGCAATTAGTAGCAAACTGCCCATGGTGGAGAAAAAATAATAAAATGATGGGAACTTCAAGAAGTAATTACACCATTGTAGTTTGATAAATAGACTGCCTTGCATATTCATAACTTTGAGAGATACAAAGAATTCAGATCAAGGATCAGATCTGTAGCAATCCATAGTAAGATTCTATGGACAAAGTCAGTTCAAGATATGAGGATAAATTGTTTACAATACTGAATTCTAATAATGAAGAAATTTTAAGAAGATATGTAAATAAGATGGAGGCAGTAAGAACAACAAGGGACAAGGATGGTCATCTTTATAGGATGAGACTGGTGGTAAGAAAAAAACATAACTGAATTTTAAATTGTTTCGGTTTTGTTGGCTAAAAAAATAGTCTTTGGGCTTGGAAGCAAAGAACAAAAAGGATCATTTATCTTGGGTTTCAAATCCTTAAGTGAAATGATAAGTTTACTAATAACAAGCTGTTCTCGATAAGCTGAAGTTACTATAGGTCCAAATAAAATACTTCCAAGGGTAGTACAGGCAGGTTGGTACACCTGCCTTCAATTCTTAGTCAGATGCTAAGTCACATTATTAAGGGATAGCTTGAAATCATATAAAGGAAGTGATCATTAAAGAGTCAAAACAAGTTAACCGTATTTCCTTTTTTAACAGGGCTATTGGAATATGCACAATTAAGTTTGCTATAGAGACAACATACTTAGATTTCAGCAAAGAGACAAAGCCTTGCATGTTATATTACTCTTGTAGACAAGATGGGGAGATTCAAGTCAGATGATATTATAAAATAACTGTGGAACTGGTTGAAAGCTTGGGCCCAAAAAATAATCAATGATGGGTTGACGACCTAGTGGCATGACCCAAAGATCCTTGGCCCTGTAATGTTTAACATTTTTTAATCAATGACTTGAAGGCACAGATTGGCATGCTTATCAAAATGTACAGATGACACAAAGCTGGAAAAGATAACAGAAATGTTGGACTGAGTCCAGAGGCAAAAATATCTGGCTAGTCAAAAAAGATAAATATCAATTGAAATCTGGATTTCAATTAAACAAGCTCCTACTTTGCAAGTACAAGATGGGGGAAGATGTGGCTAGACAGTGGCTTTTTGGGGAAAGGATCTGGAAATTTTCATTTCCTACAAGCAACATGGCAGTCTTAACAGTGAATGAAATCTTAGGTTGTATAGAAAGCAGGAAAGTGTCTAAAGAGGGAGGTGGTAATCCAGCAGTAAATCTATTGTGGTCAGAAAGCACTTGGAGTATTGTATTCAATTTTGCACATAACATTTTAGGTATAAGATCAAATGCATTCATGGTAACGGCCATGTTCACTGGATAATAAAATAATTGGTAGAAGGAATTGAAATTTTTGGCTAGGAGAAGACTGAGCAGGGACATAACAATTGCCTTCAAGTATCTGAAGGGCTATTGTACAGAAGAGTAATGGGACTTGTTCTGTTGTCAAGAGAAGAACAAAATAAAGGAATAGGAATTACACAGGTACAGACAACCATAACATTTTCTTTTTTAAAATTCCTTTACATAAAGGTAAAATGAGGGACTCCCCTCACTGGAGGTCTTCAGGAGAGACTGAATGACCACTTGTTAAAAGAGATATGAAGTTACTGGTATGAAATCCTTTCCAAGATTTAGATTCTGTGCTTCTGAACCTGGGCCAAAAACAACGTACAGAAGAGCAGCAAGCTATTCTAAGAGTATCTAAAATGTTAAAGCCCAGAATAAGGTGAATCTTGCAATGAAAACTAGGATCAAATGAAAAAAAAAAAAAAAGCTATAGGGGAGTAGTAAGAACAAAGAAGGAACAGGCCACTTTTAGAAGCAGACTCAGAATTATAGAGCACCACAGGGAACTAGCTGCCCTCTGTCAAAATATATTTAACAATTGTGACAAATGACAAATATATAGGTAGCATACTTATAAAAGGGCTATAATTCTACTGTACTCAAGACAGCTGAGATTCAGTTTTAAGTACCTTTTAATATGTACACTGACAAAATGGAGTACAACCAGAGGAAGGTAACCAAAACGGTTGAGGGAATAGAAACTATCACATGTAAGACTTGAAGTATCAGGGGTGTTCAGTCAGAAGACAAGATTGGGGGTGTTGAAAATGGATGGGAGGGGCAGGTAGGTGGCGCAGTGGATAAAGCACTGGCCCTGGATTCAGGAGGACCTGAGTTCAAACCTGGCCTCAGACACTTGACACTAGCTGTGTGACCCTGGGCAAGTCACTTAACCCTCATTCCCCAGGAAAAAAAAAAAAAAAAAAAAAGGATGGGAGAGAGAAGGAGGATTTATGATATACCTTTAAATATTTGAAGACTGCTACCATATAGAAAGAGGATGTAATTTGCTTAGCTTTTTTCCCAAAGGTAGAATTAATACGAGGAGTAGACTTTAAAGATAGGCAGATTTTGGTATAAAATAATGGAAACTTTCTATTAGATACATTCAGAAGCAGAACAGGGCTACTTTGAAAGGTAGTAAGTAGTACATGACTGGAGGTTTTCCAAAAGTGGAGGCTGGTTCAGGGATTTAGAGAGATTTCTGTTAAAGAATGAGTTGGCCTCGGTGACCTTTAAGGTGCCTTCTTTTTTTTTTTGTTTTTTTTTAGTGAGGCAATTGGGGTTAAGTGACTTGCCCAGGGTCACACAGCCAGTAAGTGTTAAGTATCTGAGGCCAGATCTGAACTCAGGTACTCCTGACTCCAGGGCCGGCGCTCTATCCACTGTGCCATCTAGCTGCCCCTTATGGTGCCTTCTAACTGAGATTCTAGGATGATCCACCTGGAACTATGGTTCAAATGATCATATGTTCTCTTAAGTTCAATCATGTTATAACTAAACCAGAATGAAGCTCAAGTTCCATTTCCTAAACCTGTTTGGCAATTCTCAAGTTAGGGGAAACCATTTGTAACAATTTCCCCCTTTTGGTTTACTCATATCCAACTGCCACAGGAAATGAACTGAAATATGAAAAGAAATGCATACTTTAGCTTCTAGTCAGACTGTTTCCACAAAACTATGTCCAGGTCCTTATGGAAAATTTTCATTCATTCATTCATTTTTTGCAGGGCGATGAGGGTTAAGTGACTTGCCCAGGGTCACACAGCTAGTAAGTGTCAAGTGTCTGAGACTACATTTGAACTCAGGTCCTTATGAATTCAGGGTCGGTGTTTTATCCATTGTGCCACCTAACTGCCCCTGAAAATTTTCATTTATGAAGATGATGTGACCGACACTAAATCACATCACAACTAGCACAGAACTTGTGGCATGCTACTTATCTTTCCTGTCCCAGATAATACAAAACAGTGGTTCTAAAAACCAAACTGATTAACAGTAAAAATCAGGGCATATGCACCTCTAAGATAATGGCTGTGTAAAAACAATGCCAAGACATTCAGATAAAAAGGTAGTACTGGAATGCAGTGGAAGATTATTTATGTTGTAGAGAAAGTCAGTAATAAATAATAAAAATCATACTCTAAATCAGGCAGTGGCTGATCAAAGTCATGGAATTCCTCAGGTAAGGTAATTGCATTATAAGCAGCTTCCCGATTTTCTTCAGGCAAATCAACAACACCTGAAAAAGACAAAGTTGAATTAAGAAGTGAATATACAACCCAATTTCTATAGAACAAAGGGTAAGATGGAGGCAGTGAGATTTCCTGAAAGATAGAATAAGGATAGAATTTCTTCTATAATCACAGTAAGACAGTCTTTAAAAGATGCTGGAGGCACTAAAAACTTGAAATTGTCTTGTTCAGGATCACACAGCCAGATTGAACCCAGGTCTTCTGGACAACTTTATTTTACTAAAAATTGAGAGATGTAAATTTAGGGCAAGCCCACTAATATTTTAATAATTAACTTTTCAAGTAGAAAAAGATAAAACATAACCTAACATTCCTCTTTCAAAATTATGCATAATATGATCATGTATAAAGTAACAGGAAAGTACAATTACCTTTAAACAGTATGACAACAGGAAACATTTCTTTGCTCCAAAAACTGACAGTTTGCTTATTGATAAGGACAAGTTACCCTAGCCTCTAGAAAAGGAGTTCTCAACTCAGGTTATGTGAACTTGTCTTTTAAAACATTCTTATAACTAAATTTCTGTAAAGCCGATTTCCTTTATAATTCACTGTACACACTCTATTTTATGCATTTAAAAACATTCTGAAATAGGGTCTTGTTGACTTCATCAGGCTGCCAAAGGGCTCCACATGACAAAAAATGCTAAAAACCTCATGCTTCAGAGGATTATTGGGGGGGGGGGGGGAGTACTGATTATTAGCAATTGTGTTTAACAGTAATTAAAGAATCAGTTTCCCCTTGCATTTTGACAGTATAAGTGTCAGTCACTATATGCATAATTTTAAGCCGGCCAATCATCTTTTAGAAGAGGAAAAAAGAAGTCAAAATGTTTTTTCAAATACTGTTTCATTATTAAGAACAGTTTAGAATATCACTTGAAACAGTATCTACCACAAAACTAGGGAAAATAGTGAGCAAAGTAGGAAAGAAGAAAGCTTGACAGTACCTGGCCGAAATGCCATCTTTATCTTAATGAAAGCTTCATTACAGTCTGCAAGAAGATACTTTGCTTTCCTGTGATAGATTCGAACTACTCCCAATAAGAGATGTCCTGAGGTTCGAAGTGCCATCTTTACCTATAAATAAAATATTAACATTAACTTTCTATAAAATTAAGGTCACCAGACAAAACAAAAATGAGCAGGGAGATTAGCTAGATTTTACACATTTTTCTATATAAAATTCAAGTGAAGTATTTATAGGGAGGCTCGTATCCAGATGTTACAAAGACTCAAAGCAATACAAGTACAATGGTTTTGAATGATTCTGTTGCCATTAGGACATTGAGGGGAAAAAGCAAACTTCTCTGAGTAGCTCTTTAAAGATTTCTAAGTTATCCAAACAATTCCCCCAAAACTAAACTGGTGAATACATTCCTATTAACTAACTACCTTATTTAAAATTTATCTTAGCCCGAATATTCGTTTTCTATGGGTCACATTTATGTCAGTTCCTTTTTATGTCCACTTCTTAACTCAATGTCCACTTAGGAGCTTGAGCTTAACTTTATTATTTTAATTTGCAAAGCTTTATCTTAGCTTTTAGGATACAATGCTAGAGATAGCAATGATTATTTAATGCTAAATCCCTGGTCAAGAGTAAAAGCTTCTATCAAAACATTTTTTTTTTTTGCCAAATGCAGTCTACTTTATATAGATGCAAAGAAAGTGGGAGTGGCTTATAATTTAAAAAAAAAACCAGCACATTTTCCTTCACTTACAATAATCAAAAACTTTATCTGGCAGAGCATATGACTAAAAAGTAAAGAATGTTCCATTCCCCCCTTAAATCACTACACAACTTTATCCCACAGTGGGGAGTTGGCAACCTGTGAAGAGCAGGACACCTAAGTTTTCAACTTCTTTCCTTCTGAGATAAACAGATGATAGGATGATGGGTGCTGCTAAGTATATAACAACTTCCAAACCAGGGAATTTGATATATACAATGGAAGTACCGCTGTGATAGGGAAGGGTAGAATGTCAGGGACTGTCTATATTGACCAATGTTCTAAACAAATTAATGAAGAATTTACTGTAACAAGAATCCAAATAAGCCATGAAGAATCTTTCATGTAAATCAGTCTTTAGTAAAACACTGTATTATACTCTAATGTGAAATTTAAAATATATACATCTAAAATTGGACGGAACTTGTGTCTTTGTACACTCCACAGCACATGGCATGTATTTAATAAATATCTGTTTAAAAAAATCATGAATCTTCTGGCCCAAGAGTAATAATCACTGAAGTAAATTTCAAAGAAGGGGTTACACCTTCTATTAAGGATGTATGTATCACAAACAAGCACTCTCTCCTTCTACTCAGAATAAATATTTGCCCTACCTAGTAAAATTTTTATAAACTAACATACAGTTTTCAGTCTTCTTGGTAAGGAGGTATGAGACATGTTAACATATTTCAGTGAATCTAACATGACAGTAATTTCTAGTTACAAAATTCATTGGTGAGGGCGGCTAGGTGGTGCAGTGGATAAAGCACCGGCCCTGGATTCAGGGAGGACCTGAGTTCAAATCTGACCTCAGGAACTTGACATTTACTAGCCGTGTGACCCTGGGCAAGTCACTTAACCCCCATTGCCCCCCCCCAATTCATTGGTCAAAATGTTTTAACACCCCCAAAATTTCCCAAATAAAAGCTAAATCTTTTTTTTTTTTAAAGTGAGGTAAATGGAGTTCAGTACAGTGAAACCTGTAAATTACCAAACTCCTTGCTTTCTTCTACCTCTTAAAGACTATGACAACATTTAATGATCCATAGCAGAGCCAAAAGATAGGGAATCAAATCTAAGATCTGCAAGTGGGCAATCTGAAACATGCTGGCAAATCACTTAACTTCTCTGGGCCTCAGTTTCCTCCCCTGTAAAAATAGGTAATTGGACTAGGTGAACTCTAAGGTTCTTACTAGCTCTCAGTACCATACTTAGTAGAGGGTAGATCAGATCTTAGTCAAGGTTTTGGTGGTACACAAGAGACTGACAATTCAAAAGCATTACTCCAAGAGTGATGCAATCTTTTATTGCCAAAAGAAAGACAAATTGTCATAGATAGCAAATGCTGAAGAATTCTAGCTTTATGTGAAAGAAGTGTGTTGTCTTCCTAGAGCATGTAGCTAAAGTAGTAATGATGGAAAACTGCCTGAAACTAGTTATATTTAATGATCATTCTGGTGATTGACAAAAGAATGTAGAAATGAGAATCTGGAAATACTCTCCCATACATCAAAACAAGGAATAGGAAACTAAAGGACTTGAGTGTTTTCATCAATATTTTTTTAAAATTAGAAGGAACTAAATTTAAAAGATGTTGAAAAAAGGTGATAATGATCTAAAATAAAGGAATGATGGCCAAAGAGATAGTAAATCTAACAAAACCTCCAAAGCATGTATTGGTCTGGAGACTTGATGATATGATGAAGGATACCTTAAAGAATGAAAAGCTAAAAAAAGGGCTCAGATACAGCTATTAAGCAGCAGGCGAGTACAACATAGAAAATAAGCTAGAGTTTTAAAAGAGCATACAGTCTAATGGGGGAGACTATAGACAACTTAGTAAAAGCAAGATATATACAGGATACTTTGGAGGTAATTTCATAGAGAAAGCAGCCAGGATGTGCTGATAAATGTTTTAAGAACTCCAGGGGGAAAAAAAAGACACATGATACATTAAGATACATAATACATATTATATAATAGACATCATTAATATTTTCTCAAGTCTAGACAATCAACAAAACAATAAATGGATTGTTTTGTTCAAGGGATTGGAAGGAGGCTACACTGGATGGTAGAGTATTTGTGGGGTATGGGGAAGACCATATATAAGAAGACTGGAAAGGTTGGAAAGGGCCAGGTACTGAAGGGCTTTAAAAACCACACTAGATTTTGACATTCAATATTGGAGGTAACAGGGAGCTAATGGAGTTGACTAGATTGGCAGAGGGAGGGGTGTGTGTGTGTGTGTCTCACACGCACACACACACACACTTTAGGAAGATTGATTTCACAACTGAGTGGAGGATGGACTGGAGTGACGAGAGGCTTGAGGCAAGAGTTAGGCAATAGTCCAAACACGAAGTGAAAAGGATGGAAGCTGTGTCAAAGGAGAAAAGGGGACATAGGAAGGTAGATACAACAGGACTTGGCAACTGACTGGATATGAGTCAGAGTGAGGAGTCAAGGATGACACCTAGGTCTGCAAGCAGGGGTGACTGGACTGTGTTGTCTTCCACAGTAATGGGGAAGTTGGGAAGAGGAGAGGGTTTTGACAAAAAGATAAAGAGTTCAGTTTTGGACATGTTGAATTCAAGATGTCCGATAGGTAGCTGGAGACTGGGAGAGATTGTGGCTGGACAAATAGATCTGAGAATCACCTGCAGAGATGAATTCATGAGAACTGATGAGATCACCAAGTGAAACAATACAGGGGGAAAAAAAGGCCCAGCACAAAGTTTCAATGGTTCAGTACAGTACCACTGTATAAATAACAAAAGTATACATTGGAATCTCATAAATTTGAAGGGAAAAGCAGTGTGTGGAGCATCTGGGTAAGGATCAAAGGTTGAAGAATGGAAGTAACATCAGGGTGGAAATAAACTATCCTGTACCTGGATAGACAGAAGAAAAAGCTGAAAGCTCTAATGGTTCCTTAAGATAAAGCTGCCATGAAGGTAAAATATAGCTGTGATGGGAGACTTCTCACTTTGGACCATCTCCCATGCCGTCGTCGTCGTCTTCTTTTTTTTTTTTTTGGTGGGGCAATGAGGGTTAAGTGACTTGCCCAGGGTCACACAGCTAGTAAGTGTCAAGTGTCTGAGGACGGATTTGAACTCAGATCCTCCTGACTCCAGGGCTGGTGCTTTATCCACTGTGCCACCTACCTGCCCCCATCTCCCATGTCTTTTGATCAAAAGATAAGACATGATCTATTTTTGACTTGTTGATAACTTCATCTTTCAGAAGATGGAAACAGCAACAACTGTGATTCTATACCCGATTCAGATCAATAATTTGCTGAAGGAAGCCTGGGAGGAAGGGACAATGCTATCTTAGGATTCAAGATATGAAAGGGAATATGAAGTAAAGAATCAGTACCCTAGATTTTAGGGGAGTTGATTTGAAAGAGTCCAAAGAAAATATGGTGAGTATCTATCAAAAAGCATAATGCTCTAGACACTATATGAGGCACTAGGGATACAAGGCAAAAACAAAACATCCCCACACCTGTTGAGCTTATATTCTATTGGAGAAGATAACATGAACACATACAAAAAGGTAGATTTTCTTGACAAAGGATGAGGGTAGGGGGTGAAGGGGGAATGGCAGAATAGGATGGAATTAGGAAAGGATTCACATACAAGGTGGTATTTTCACAAGTGAAAATAAGGATCCTAAGGCAGAACTGAGGAGGGAATGTATTCCAGGAATGGGGTGTGGATGGGGCAGCCATGTAAAGGCATGGAGAAAGAAGATGGAATAGCCAGGGGAGAAGCTTGAGGCAGAGGGACTAAACAGGAGGCTATCAAAATAGTTCAAGCAAAAGAGGTGATAAGAGCCAGACGTAGGGCAGTGGCTGAGTGGAGAAAAGGTGACAAATCTGAGAGATTCAGTAAGAGGCAGAGTTAACAAACTTGGCAACTAATAAGGGTAAATGAAGAACTGAAAAATGACTACAAGGGTCTGAACCTGGTTAACTGAAAGGGGGAGGGTAGTGACATCAACAGAAATAGGAAATTTAGGAAAAGGGCTAAGGTTGTGGAGGAAAGAGGAGTTGTTTTAGAAATACTGAATTTGAGATAACCACAGAATACTAAGCTGGAAATATCCAATAGACAATTGGAAATGTTGGACTGGAGCTTAGGAGAGAAGCCAAGACTAGATATATAGACTTGCAGAGAGTTAATTAAATCCATGGAAACTTAAGACAGGCAGAACCTTAAGATACACCCATAGTTAGAAGACACAGAGATGATGAATTAGAAAAGAAACTGACAAATGGTCAGTCAGGACAGATATCAAAGTCACAAATTCTAGACAGAAGACCTTGTTTAGGAGGATAGGGTAGTCTTACAGTGTCAAATACTGCAGAGGGTCAAGAATGATGACTATGAAGGCTAGATCTGGAGTTAGGACATTGTCAGTTCATATCTGATTTAAGGTACCAGCTATGAGACTCTGGGTAAATCACCTAACCTGTGTCTCACTTTCCTTATCTGTATATAATAGCATCTATCTCAGGATTGCTGGGAGGGTAAAATGAGATTTGCAAAACTCTTTGCAAACTACATAAAGCTTTATATAAATCCTAGTTATCTTTCAATCAACAAACATTTATTACTATGTGCCAGACATTGTGCTGCTGGGAATACAAAAAGGGGCAAAAAAGTAGGGGAGACAACATGCAAATGAATATATATATATATATATATACAGACACACAAGGTAAGCTATATGTAGGATAAATAGGAAATAATTTAAAAAGGGAAAGCATTAAGAGAGAAGGCTTCCTGTAAGAAGGTGGGATTTTACTTGAGACTTAAAGGAAGCCAGGGAGGTCAGTAGTCAAGTTGAAGAGGGAAAGTGTTCCAGGAATGGGGGACAGGCAGAGAAAATGTCCAGAGCTGAGAGATGGAGTGTCTTGTTCATGGAACAATTAAGGCCAGTGTCACTGGACTGAAGAGTACATGTCAGAAAGAAAGGTATAAAAAGACTAGAATGGTAGAAGGGAGCTAAGTTATGAAGGGCTTTGAATACCAAAGTATTTTTTAATTTGCTCCTAGAGGCAATAAATAGGAAGCTACTGGATTTTACTGAGTAAGGGAATAACATGTCAGACCAGCATTTTTGGAAAATTACTTTAGTGGCCGAATGGAGGATAGATTGGAGTACGGAAAGACTTGAGGGAGGCAGACCCACCAGCAGACTATTACAGTAATCAAGGTGAGAGGTGATAGAAGCCTGCACTAGTGGCTGTATCAGAGGAAGAGAAGGGGGAGCATTCTAGAGATGTTGCAAAGGTGAAATTGAGGATGGAAGTCAGATTGCAAGGGGCTAAGCAAAAAGAGAGGAAGTGGAGGCAGCAAATTTAGACAGCTTTTTTTTTTAAGCCATTTGGCAGCATGAGGAATGAGAACTATACGATAACAGCTAGAGAAATCATAAGGACAAGTGAAGAATGAGGGATATCTAAGTATGCTTATGTGTAACAAGGAAGAAGTCACCAGTTAGGAAAAGAATAATGATTAGAGAGATGTGATAATTAAAAAAGCAATCTGCCAAAGATGGAAGAGTATGATCAAGGTTACAAGCTGGTTTGGACTTGGTCAAGAGAAGGGACATCTATTCACAAATAAAGAGGAAAGAATAGGAAATGACATTAAAGGATTATGCTGGGGGGGGGGGGGAGAAGAGAAGAGAGCTTGAATTGCCTGTATTTTCTAAATTATCTCTCCTGGATCTATTGTCCATTGTTTTTCCAATGAGATATTTCACACTGTCTTCTATTTTTCTTGCCTCTTTTTTATTTTATTTTTTTTAAGTTTTATACTGAGAACAGTACAGGGGAGTATAGGAAATTTAAGGAGGAAAGAGAGCATTTGGAACTGCTATGAGGAATGCCAGTCAGTAAAAGAGCCATAAGAGGTCAGTCGAGATTAGAAAACAAAATTGTAGTCATTTCAGTCAGCATGTTTACATGACTTCCTTTAGCAGTTAGCAACATGTGAATTTGAAAGAAGTGGATTTAAGCTCCTTTGTGAGTATTTGTATCTCCACCCAGGACCCAGAACAGTGCCTGCCACATAGTAGGTTGCTTAACTTGATACCTGACAGATTGTCAAGAACAGAAGAAAATGGAATTGATTAGCTACAGGATCAAGACTGTGGAGGGGGAAGAAGCAAGAACAGGGACACTGAGCAGAGAACAATGTGAGTATGAAGAATATGCACAGGAGTGTTGCCTAGGAGATATAATCACAGGAAATTATGGGTAGGTAGGAGGGACTTCAATTTTCTTGATCAAGAAAAGTTAATGAGATCAAGGGTGTGGGGTGTGACTTCCTATGTGGGGCTTATATGGAATAGGGATTAATGAACTAGGAGGCTAGAGTGTTCAAATATTGAAATTCCCTAATATAAAATACTTAGGTGCCAGGCAACAGGGATACAATGACAAAGGCAAAAAACCCTTTTCTAGTTTAAAGGAACTTACATTCTATTAGGGAAGATATACTTAAGTTAGTCAATTCCAAATAAATACAAGGTAAAATTTGTTTTAAAAAGGGGGGGGGGGAGGGAGAAAGATTCAAGCAGTTTGGGGGATGGGAAAAGACCAAGAAAGACTCCATGTGGAAAGAAGTGTTTGAGAAGAATTACGAAGGATACAAAGGATTCTAAAGATGTAAAGGAAATGTGGGAGTGCATTCAGTTTTGGACACTGAGTCTGAAATGCCCATGGTAAGTTCAGTTTGAAATATCCAACAAGCAATTAGACGTACATGGCTAGAACTCAAGAGAGATGGTAGGGCTAGATACATAAAATGTGGCAGTCAGTTGGCATAGAGCCAGGTATTAAATTCTTTGACAAAGGAGAAAGATTGAGGGAGATAGAGAACTGCCATAAGATTCTTCTTCTTTTTTTTGGGGGGGGGGGGGAGGGGCAATTGGGGTTAAGTGACTTGCCCAGGGCCACAGAGCCAGTAAGTGTTAAGTGTCTGAGGCCAGATTTGAACTCAGGTTCTCCTGACTCCAGGGCCTGTGCTCTATCCACTGCACCACCTAGCTGCCCTTGCCATAAGATTCTTAGTAAGGTGGTATGAAGTGAGTGAACCTCAAAGGAGAGGTTACTAAGAGGTAGCAGCAGGAATGGAAGCAGTTAGAAGCAGTAGCTGGGATAAATAAGTAAATATGCCTAACTCCTTCTCCTGGACCAGCATGCTTTGGGGGCATGAGAAGGTACATCTAGTGTTGAAAAGATAGTCAAGAATGTTTTCTGTGGAGGAAGCCATATTAGAGGAAAACCTTCAGAGAGGATGACAGCTTGCCAATTACTCTATGTATATTCTCAATATCATTCTAAATGCCCAGAAGTTAATTTACTTGCACATGGTCATACAGATGTTAACTACTAGAACTCATGTCCCTCAAGTCCAAATGCAATGTGCTCTTGTCATCAAAGTTATAGGGAAGACAATTCTGGCTCAATACAAATACAAATTCCTAAAGATCAGAATTGTTTAAAAAAAAAAAAAGGGAATCGTTAGCTTTGGAAGGGGAATGAGTTCAATTTAAGAAGCAATCTTCAAGTAGAGGATGGATGTTCTAAGAACTGAAAAAAATCCTAGAATTTGGTAAGCAGTGAGGAGTTGAAAAAAGCTTTTAAAGGTTACAAAAATTATACTTCTGAGTCTTCAGGAAGCTGAGACACAGGTAGATTAAAAAAGGGAAGAATAAAGTTTACATTTAAGCTTGTGTTTAAATGGTAGAGGTCAAACAGGAAAGCAGAATAGGGAAGTTTTCCAGATATTCCTGAGTCAAGAGGAAAAAAGGTCTAATGATTAGGAACATTTTTACTCAAAGTGCAAGTTTTCTTTCCAGTAATCTTCACCCAGTGGGTGTGAATTCTTGGATCAAGGGCACCTAAACACAAAAAACCTGCCTTTAAAGTGAAATATTAAGTTAAATATCAACATATATATATATATAAATTTAAAATAGTGAGCATGTTATTAAATTGGCTATACTTATTATGAATCAAGCTACGTAGCTTATTTAACAATTATTAACTGAGACATTGTTTAAAAAAAGATCTGACCAAAATTACATCAAGAATAATGAGCAAATTTTATCTGATAAAAGTTCTATGCTAATCTATTAACAATTAACAACATTTGGGATGATCTCTCAATTTCTTTAAACAAACTAATAAACTATAAAGGTTTTTATAATTAGTATTTCATGCTAAAAAACATACCAAAATGTCTGCTGATACCAACATAAAACATACCTTGGGTGAAATGATACTCTCCACACTGCTCTCCAAATTACACTCAAACACATGGGCTTTGGTTAGCTTCTTATCCCAATGGGCCGCTAGCCAAATTTTGGCCAGCGGCCCCCTCTTACTCAGAACAAAGTGAGCATAGAACATGATGCCAGTTGATTAGAAAACCTGTAAAAGAATTAAAGAATTAAATTAAAAAAAAAAACCATATATGCAATAAATGCAGAAACATACACTTCCCCAATCTGATTTTTTGGGCGGGGCAACAAGGTCACACAACTAGTGCCAAGTGTCTGAGGCTGGATTTGAATTCAGATCCTCCTGAATTCAGGGCCAGTGCCTTATCCACTGTGCCACCTAGCTGCCCCACCCAATCTGATTCTGATGTTAGCTATACAGATTTTTTGGGATATATACAAATCCCCCAGACTAACATTTAAGAAGTACTTCACAATCCAGATCCAACTAACCTTTACAGATTTATTTTACATTATTTTCCTTTGTGTACTCTTATGTTCTAGCAAAATTTTGGTTCCTCAAATTCAGCATTCCACCTCTATCTACTTCTATGCCTTTACATACATTGTCTCTCATGACTGGAATACTTTCCCGATTTCTGCCTCTCAGAATCCCTATAATTTCCTTCACACTCAGCTCAGATTTTATCTTCCACCTGTAGCCTTTCCTGCTATTTGTACAAGTTATTGCCCCTATCAGAATGTAAGCTCTTTGAGGGCAGGGACTGTTTCAACCCGCCCCCCTCCATGGCCCCTGTGGCTGGTACATAGTAGGGGCTTAATGATACTAGGCTTGTTGATTCAGTGTTTTCATACAGATGGACCTAGCGCTTCAAATGAGAAGTTTTAAATTTTCAATATAGAATTATCCTCTTTCCCACTCATCCCCACGAACAAGACACACTAGAATGTCAAACTAATTTTCCTCAAAAATCTGATTCTTGAAGTTCATCCAGATTTTATTTTTCATAATCATAGATATTTGGAGAAACATTTAGTTTTACTGACTGAAACAAAAGAAAATGCAACACACGGCAAGTAAATAACGCTCAAGAATGAAAACATCTCACTTTTCAATTATGGACTAACCAGAGTGTAAAATGTAAAAATTCATACCTTTTTTCAGAATTCAAGTCTGAAATTCTAAGTGTTCAACTACAAGCTTACTACACACAGTCTACCATTCTTCAACTCTGAGGGTTCTGAAACCATGACTTACTGTAACTATATCAGAGGATAGACTCAGTCATAGCAGTAAAGCAAAAATAAGAAACCAAGATGACAAAACATTAACACACCATAAATAAGTCAGGTAGGAGATGGGTATTTTTCCTTTGGTACATTAATATACCATTTAAAAGACTAGAAAATTTGGTGTTGAAAATAAATTTTATGGAACACTTCTGACATCAAAACTATGGTATACTGATTACTTTTAATAGTCTAGAGTATTAAAGCTTCTTTGTACTGAGTAGAAAATATTTGTTACTCTAGTGAGACACTGGTTGACATATACACAGATTTAAAGCTTGACAGAAAAGTCTAAGTGATAAGTAGAGCAAGATGCATTGAGGTCACTGCCACCTTTTAGTACTTAATAGCAAAATGTGAAAATTTTCATTCATTTAAATCAAATACTTTTAGATGATCTTAATTTATTCTAAGGTGTTATGCCCCCTAAAAGAAAGCAAAGAGGTATTTCTGTTCCCAAAGCTGCTTATTTAAAACTGAATATTCATTTCCCCCCTCCCAATCAATGTTTCAAGATACACTAGAGGATACTGAAGCAAGGATTTAAGGAGTAGCATTTAATAATGACTTCTTACAGTTTTTTTCCTCAAGTACAAGTACTTTTCACATATTTACACCCTACAACTCAAGAAGCTCACTTGTTGACATCTAGTACTACTGTTTTAATTGTTCAAAAAATTATTATAGTAACAATTGCTCTAAAGAATGTGTACTCATAAGAGAAAAACGACAAATGAAAATTCCTGGTATCTTGCTATTAAAAGATTTTTTGAATGATTCACTGTCAGTTATGACACTTTAACTCACCCATAGAAGCAGACACTTATAAAATGGCTACAAGAACTTAAAAGTATCTTCTAAACACTTGGAAAAGTGATGACCTCCATCCCCCGCCCCCAACAGTGATGAACTCTACCAGGAGTCAATTAGTTGACCAGTCAATATTCATAAACATTTTTGGGAAACTGGCTGTTGGTTAGGACTGTGCCTGAAAATAGTCAATCCTCATTCTACCACAGGAACCTAAGTTCCTGAGCAGATGCAACTTCTTGGCAAGAGTAGGTAAAGCTGTAGTGTGGAAGCTGCCCTGGAGTGTTATCTAGCGGGCAGTGTCAGCCAGAGGAAAGCATTGGTCTTACTTCAAGGTGGACAACAGTCAGTCATATGTAATTTAAATTACACTACCCAGATAACATTATCACTTGGTTTAAAATAATAAAAAATAAAAACTGCAGTCATCTGTTCTTTCAAATAAAAAGTGTATTTCAAATGCTAAAAAGCTGGTTAAATGAATTTAGGACTAAATTTTACCAACTCAAAAAAAGGTTAGGTTTCAATTCTGACACCAAAAGGCAGTTTAACATAAAAACTGCAGTTATGTTAGCATGGTAGAAATGTTTTAATACATTTTGTGGGAATAGACTATGGCCTGTTAAATTAATTTCTGGACTTCCATGCTTTAGTTAAATATCAAAAATGCTTCATTCCTGTTATCAACATCATTACATATGGAGCTCAGAACTCTAGTAATCCAACAGTAGTGTGTATAAATAATTGATAATAAGCACATGTAACAAATTTAATCAACTGGACATTTTAATACAGATATTGAACTTAATTTCAATTAGATTCTCCTTTTATCAAACTACTTACAGTCTTCAGAGAAAATATCGTTTATGGTATACTAAAAAAATTTGGACTTGCTAGTATAGTTTCTTTTCCACTTGCATGTTTATAATCTAAACAAATCACAAAGAAGTTGAAGTCATTTCAGGGAATGAAAAACTTTTTAACAGTAAAAAGTAAAGATGAATTTTAAAGGATATTCTAAGTAAATTAAACACATAGGATAACAGGAGCTAGAGCTGTAAGTGATCTTAGCCCAAATATCCATTTTACAGAGACCAACCAGAGGTTTTTGCTTAAGCGACTTGTTTGCCAAGCTGCCTCTCTCATTCTATATCTATATGGATATATGTAAAGAAAATGTCTATTTTCCAGATGGAACATTGATATTTCTGGTAAGAAAATTAATACATGTGGAAAAACTCAAAACATTGTTTACTTAAGACTATTCACATTTCCCCTCTTTTAAATAAACCAGCCCCTTCAATTTGCACATTCTAGATCATAGGTATTAAAGCTGAAAGGGGCTGGAAATAATTTGGAGAGGGAAGGAGGAGTAATAACCCTTTATATGGTACCCACTATGTGCCAGGCACTCAGTTAAAGTGCACTTATACCTTAGAAACCTTACCAAAATCTTTAGGAAGTTTTTAATGTACAAATGCCAGTAAGACTGTATAATTAAGTTACATAAATGGGATTCTGAACAGCAAACTTTACTGCTATTTACTTATTAAAGTGCACAGTGCTAATCATTCTGTACATCTTGAGTTTATTCAATTAAGTAATTTATGCACAACATACATTTCCATCTACTCTAGGAATTAAGGTAAACATGACCCTCTATTATCTCTGACATTAAAACATATAACCTTTCCATTTTCATAACTCTCCTCATGACATTACACGATTGCATAGCTAGCTCACAGGCCTTTTATGTATGAAGTGTTTTCAAGTTATACTATTCGGAATATTTTGTGATTAAAAGTAATACTTTCGCTTACAGTGAGATAAGCCAACACTTAAAATTTTTACTAGAAAAACCAAAATGAATTCTACAACCCTTTTGCAAAGCTAAAAGCAGCATTTGTCATAACTGATCAAACAAGGCGCGTCTTTCAGTTTTACTCCATTCAAACGCGAAATATATTTACTTAGTATAAACTTCAGCACATAAATTTCAGTGGCACGATTCTACTGGGTTATCTCTAAATTACTTAAGTTTTTCTACCCCCCCCCCCCCAGCCTTTCTTTTGGTCCAGAAAGAGACTTCAAATTAAATGTATCAGATACATTTCCCCGCTAAGGCTCCACCACACATTCAATGCATTAACCTGTAGAGAATAACCAGCGGTTACGAAAGTTGAGGAGGGGGGAAACAGACAACTAACTATCGTAGGCTTCTTCGGAGAGTTCAGAGCATGTCCCCTTCGAGTTTTTTCCTGCCTTTTTCTATTCGGCCTCTGCCAATTGTGAGGTCGCCTTAAAGGGATGAGTCCCTTAAAGGGAGGGGGGAGAAGGGCTCCGGAGCCCAGGGTCCTGGGCTGCTCCCGCCCCGGGCACTGCCGGGTCCACTTCCTTGATGCCTGCTGCCTAAGCTCGACAAACTGTTGCTCCTCTTCTGAAGTTGGCATTGGGGTCGGGGGCGGGCCATCTCCCCTCCCCGGAGATCCCGCTTTTCCAGAGCACCCCCCCTCCCCTGGGCCGGGCCAGACCAGGCCCTGGGGGCGGGGGGGGGGCCCTCAACCCTGTCCCCAGCGCCGGCGTTTCCTGAACCCCGGAGCCCCGAGCAGCGGGAGGCTGAAACGAGGGGCGGGGTACTTTTAATTAAATCTGCTCCCTCACCCCCCGCGCGCGCCGGGGCTTGTCTTGGGGAGCCGGGCGAGGAGGCCGGGCCCGATCCCGCGGGCACCGGGCCCGGCCGCGGCTCGGCTTTCGCTCTCTCCCGCAGCGGGCCCAGATGCCCCGCGCCCCGAAGGCGGAGAAGATGGGGGGGGCGGCTCGGCGGGGGTCTCTCACCTCGAGCTCCTCCGGGTGTGGGGACGGGCTAGGTGGCCGAGGGAGGGGAGAGGGTTAGGGGGAGGGGGACGGGGAGAAGGGGGGACACCCCTCGCGCAGCGTGAGGGGAAGCCTCTCCCGCCGCCCCTGCTTCTACCGCCTCCTCCTCCGCCGCTACCGCCTCCTCCTCCGCCGCTACTACCTCCTCCTCCGCCGCCGCGGCAGCCGCTTCCCCGCCGCCTCCGCCTCCTCTCCGATTCACTCAAACAAACAAGATGGCGGCAGCTATGGCCGCGGCTCTTCCTGCCGCCCAAACCCTCCGTTCAAATCGGCAGGATGTTTACGGTCAAAATGTTTCCCGGGCGCAGGCGCCGCCAGCAGAAGCCTACGAAGGCAACTGCGCAGGCGCGGGCGCTCTTTCCTTTAGCCCGGATTCTATCCCTCCCCTTCCCGATTGACGGAGCAGATAGACTGAGCATGCGCCAGCAAGGCCGCGCAGTTAGAGAAGCGCTTGGGTGACCTGGCGCATGCGCTGCGGTTGCAGACGTGGAGCGTGAATGTATTTCTGTATTATTTAATTTATCCATACTGGTGGGTGTTTTTTTTTCTTTAAAGAGAACAGGGCCGTTTCGAGGTGAAAGTCAAACTCATGGTTGTCAAACTAAGTTATGATTTATTTGTGACGCAGTAGTTAAATATTTTTTTTTCCTGCCATTATAACTCCAAAATATGTTAAGTTCAGTTTAAGTTAGAATATTCTAATAAAGTTAAGCTCAGACAAACGAAAAGAAGTTATGTCCCCAGAAAGTTTAAAACTCCTGAGGCTCATTTCCAGGTTAAACTTTTATTCCTCGAGGGCTTTTCCTCACTCTGCCTTCTCACTAACATAATGGGTTATATTTTATTTGAAATTAAATTATTCTAAAAGAGAAGTTAAAAGTAACCTGGGAGAATTGGGGGAAGTCTAGTATTTTGCTGGAAATTACATAAGGTTTTGAACCCCTAAAAGGATTAGGAGGAGCAGATGTATTTTCTAAAAGAGCCATCTGAAAGCGAAATGGCCTGCAGGCTGCGGTGAGCTCCCCATCACAGGTGGACAAGTTGGGTAGTGCATGAATAAATGCTCAACCAAGGCCAAGTTGATAGGGGAGGTTGTATAATAAGATATAAATATATTATAAAGTGATAATTCCAGATTAATAGATGTTGATTGGATAATATTTATTCCATTATATATATTTTATTTCGTTTTCATCTCACTACTTTCACTAGGATTTACACTTTTTGGTGAAACTGCCACATATTAGATCAGATGACTCTCACACAGTACTATTCAGCTTTCTTTGCTTGATTCTGTGTACACTGAGCAGCAGACTTAATTTTCATTTACATGCCAAATTTATACCAGAAAATGAGTACTTTGGAGACTGGCCACTAGAAAGTAATATTACCATAGTAAATTAGTAAATTAATAAATTGACACTGGTTTATAAGTCCATCTTTTGTATGTTTGATTATTATGAATTATAAAAACTGATGGTTGGTCCTCAAATGGGAAATGAATTATAATAATTGATAGTTGGTCCTCAATAGGGAAAAGAGTACTGGCTTTAGAACTGGAGCATCAATATTCAAATCTGGCCTCTGATATTATCTGTGATCCCTGGGTAAAGTTTCTTAACTTCCTTTGGCCTCAGTTTCCTCATCTTTAAAATGAGGGTTTTGCCATTCTGGAGTACAATTTGGAACTATGCCCAAAGGGCTATTAAGCTGTGCATACCCTTTGATCCAGCAATACCACCACTACTTGGTCTGTATCCCAAAGAGATTGAAAAATTTTTTTTAAAAGGGAAAGAACCTATTTGTACAAAAATATTCATAGCAGTTCTTTTTGTGGTGGCTAAGAAATGGGAATTGAAGGAATGCCCATCAATTGGGGAATGGCTGAATAAGTTATAGTAGATGATTGTAATGGAATATTATTGTGCTATAAGAAATGAGCAATGGGCATTCCTTCAATCTCTTTGGGTTCTGCAGAGCTTACTGATGCCCCATTATTTCAAAATCCTCTCCCTGTTGTTACATTTCTCTCCCCGTTCTTTGTAACACCCTTTCCTCCCTTTGTCTGGTAAAAATACAAAAGACCGGTCTTCTCTTACAAGTTGATCTGTTCCCCACCATATTTCTCTCTTCTAATAAATCTCTTTTCATTTTACAAGATTTGTGATGAGTCTCCAACTCTTTGGGAGAGCTAGCCATGCCCCCCCCCACCCAGGTTGCAAGTTTCCCCCAAACAGGAATCACTTTATTTGGTCAGTTCTCTACCTAAGCCTAAGGATTCTATCTTTCAGGATTAATTGTAATTTGCACCATCTGTATTTCATCTTTGCTCAGTACCTCATGAATATGATTAGTCTCTGTGACAGGACAGAAGATCCAAACCCACCCTATATGATTTTGAGAGTACCAGGGGAGGTTTTGAACTATCCCTCTGTTAGCCTTTATATGACGGACTCCCCTCTTCCTGATCATTTTCATAATGATATTTCGTATGGCACTTCTTGATCGTAGGTCATGGTTAAACATTCTCCAGACAATTTCCAACAAGATGGTAAGATGAGTGGTTGTAAAGAAGTTCAAGTCCCCCATGCTACTTCAAAACAATGAAAGAAGAGCCATCAGTAAAGTGAGGGAACAGAAAGAAAACTCATCATCCCTCTCCAGTGCTATTGCAATAGCAGCCTAATGGGTCTTCCTGCCTCAAGTCTCTCCCCACTACAATGTGTCCTCCACAGATTTGCCAAAGTAGTTTTCCTGCAGGGTAATGCTATGTTACTGACCCCCTGATTTAATACTCTCCAGGAGCTCCATGTTTACTATAGGACTAAGTATATAAACTCTTCTGTTGGACCAAACCTACCTTCTATGCCTTATTACACATTAATCAATAAACATTTATTAAATGCCTACTATATGCCAGGTATTAGTCTTTTCCATACTTACTACATTCTCACCAAAATGTCTTTCTTACAGTTCTTTTTTTTTTTTTTTTTGCGGGGCAATGGGGGTTAAGTGACTTGCCCAGGGTCACACAGCTAGTAAGTGTCAAGTGTCTGAGGCCGGATTTGAACTCAGGTACTCCTGAATCCAGGGCCAGAGCTTTATCCACTGTGCCACCTAGCTGCCCCCTTTCTTACAGTTCTTAATGTATAACGTTCCATCTTCCATCTTCTATATCTCCTTTGTATGGGGGCTCTCTCCTCAATTTTGTATCTTAGAATCCTTAGTCTCTTTCCTGGCTCAGTTCAAGCACCAGCTTATACACAAAGCCTTTCCTAATTCCCTGTTCCTGCTAGGGCCTTCTCTCTAAAATCATCTTATAATATCTATTTTGTATCTTTTCTGTATGTGTACATATACATGTATACATGTATATGTATACATATACACATCCTTGTACATATACATGTATACATATATATGTATACATATACACATCCTTGAAGGCAGAGGCTTTTCCTTTTTATTTCTGTATCCCCCGGCTGCCTGGCACATAGATAGTGTTTGTTGATTGATTAAACTAGCAAAATCTCACTTTACAGATGAGAAAATTGAGGTCAAAAGTGGTTAAGTTGTTTTGCTCAAGATTACAAAGGTAGTAAATTAGAGTCAGATTATACTATCAGATACATGTTTCATTAATCTGGCAAACTATATGAATAAAATGGGTGCAATATATATGGATATCTGGATTTGGGAACCAAAGTACTGTGACTTTTAAAAAGTTTAAGTGACATAGTTTCTGGGTAATCACTTTATTAATCATGCTAGCAAAAATTAATAACTGGGATCAGTGACACTCTTGAATGTCAAAGCTCCCTCATGGAACCCACTCAACACTTATATTCTCTTGGAAGAGTGGGTGTTCTTAAAGGTGGCAATCAACTCTGATTGGTTAACAAGTAATGAGAATCAATATTATAATGAGAGGTGGACCTATTCTAATGAGGGACTAGGAGACATGACTTTATCCATGTCTTTTACTTCCAAATCACCCCCGGCCTTGGGCAATGTAATAAAAAAAATTATCCACACAGAAACCCAGGTGGAACACAATGGGCTTTCTTGTCTGGGTAGGGTCTGAGTAAGATTGATGAGAAAATTAATCCAATCTCATTGTCAGCAATGTCTTTCAAATGCTGGCTGGGCCTAGTAGGAGAGAATAAGGTTTCAGAGAGAGATAAATCCTGTGTCTTCCCAATATTAACAATTAGTTATTTGATAATCATTTCTCTCAGTACCTTACAGTAATTAAAATATGATTTAAAAAATTGAGTTCATTATATCTGCATCATTTATATCTAATCCATGTCTATATATCCATATCCATATTTGTAGCTATATGTCAAAGACTAAAGTATACAATCAGTTCTTTACATATTTTTTGTTGCTGTTGTTTAGTTTCAGTTGTATCCGATTCTTCATGCCCATTTGGGGTTTTCTCGACAAAGATACTGGAGTGGTTTGCCATTTCCTTCTCCTGCTCATTTTACAGATGAAGAAATTGAGGCAAATGGGATTAAGTGACTTGCCCAGCATCACAAAACTGGTAAGTGTCTAAGTCCAGATTTGAACTCAGGAAGATAATTTTTTCTGACTCCAGGCCCAGTGTTCTATCCTCACTTCCTATAAATGTGAACTATTAATAAAAGAGGATTTGGATTAATAAAATAGGATTTGGAGTCAGAGGATCTTGGTTTGAATCCTCATTGTGTGACTTATGCTCTGGACTACCAGACCTTGCCATTAACTGTGTTGCTTTACCCCCTCTACTAAACGCTAGACTTCGCCCTGAGGGTCTTAATCCCTTTCTCTTTGGGATCCCTGCCCTGAGGCCCTGCTGTCCTAATTAGTGAGGACATCACATAGCTCACTATATCTAGCTTATCCCTTCCATGCTTTCCATTCTACGTTGGCATATTTCAATGCCTTCTCACCTAACCCTGCCTCCATGTCTCCTCAATTTCCAGCTATGGAATTGCAACCAAATCAATATAGCCATTACTCCTGGAAAGGATGAGTGAAGATTGTCTGTTACTCAGATTTCAATATGCATCTGAATGGATATCTTATAGAACTTGTCCAACGGTATGCATATGTGGGACAGACAATGTAGATGGACAATGAGTTGGGCCCAGAGTTTGTTTTCTGTTTTGTTTTTTTTTCCTTTGGTGAGGCAATTGGGGTTAAGTGACTTGCCCAGGGTCACACAGCTAGTAAGTGTTAAGTGTCTGAGGTCAGATTTGAACTCAGGTCCTCCTGAATCCAGGGCCAGTGCTCTATCCACTGTGCCACCTAGCTGCCCCTGGGCCCAGAGTTAAAAAAAAAAAAAGGAAGAAGAGAGAAGGCTGGATTGCTTTTGGAAAATTGTAAAGCCCTTTTACTGTGCACAAGCTTCCCAAGACAATAAAAGCCCATCCTTTCAATACAAACGCTTTAATGGTATTTTGGTATTTACAGTAAAACCTGGGATAACACTGACTCTAAAGCAATAAAGAGGAGCATCACACAGAGGGCAATGAAAAAGCACATGGTGGGTAGTGAGCATATGGCAGAGTATAGCCAATGAAGACTCTGAAGAAGAACAAGAGCAAAGGATGCCATCAGGGAACCAGAGGACTGAGAAAATGGCCTTGTCAGGTGGCAAGAAGAAGGATGGCAAGGAGACAGAGCACTAATCTCCACAGTATAGGAGAGAGTGAGGAAGGCCTCCAGCACAATTTGTTGACCCCTTCGGGTGGACTTTGAAAGAATATGGATGACAGTCCCCTCAGGATGGGAGGGCCTGGGTGATTTGTGGTCAGCATCATTGTGGGGACACTCAAAGTGATTATATCACAGATGCATAGGAAAATTTCCTATTTGCCTGCATATTTGGGTTATTTGAGATAGCATTACTAAGTATTTGTATTCTATACTTAAGGATTCATTCAACGCTTCAAGGATCTGACCTTCATTGGTGGGGATATTGCCTCTACCGATACATATAACTCCTCTACACTATAAAAATTGTCTCTATTATTACTGTAGTAGAAAAAATTACCTACACTGTAGCTAACCTGGTGATGAACCTTTCTGAATATAGATGAGTTGGTCCCAAAATCTTATACCTCTTGGGTACAGACTAAAAGTCTTTTTAGCTTGTTAAGACTTGTTAGAGCTTGTTCTTGGTTATCTTACACTTTGGAAATTCAGCATAATTTCCATACTGCAACAAGAAACATAAATCCTTGAGCAGGATTTTTCCAATATTATGGGATAAATTTCTATGCTTCCTGTATTGTTTCTGTCTCTGGTAATGAATTTTGTGCAAAATCATATCAATTCTATTTCATTACATCATTTGTATACATGTCCTTCTTTTCACTCACATTAATAGCTAATTATTTGCATCTGTACAATTTATATAATGCTTACTATATGCCAAGCACTGGGGATACAAAGAAAAGCATAAAACAGTATTTGCCTTCAAAGAGCTTACAACTGAATCAGGGAGATAAAAAATAAAAAGAAGTTGAAAGGAGAGCCAGTTGAGAAATGATCTGAAGAAATGTGAGTTTCTGAAGTGATTTTATTTCCCAGAATGATGAGTTTCTGGAGATCATGAAATCCAGGAAAGTACCTAGCTACCCCTTGTTTGACCAATTGTAACTTCATAGATAAGGATATATCCAGGCCCAAATGGCCCCATTACACCTGGGGTCATTGATTAGATACTTCTGATCTCCCCTGCTAGCTAACATCTTGCTAACTAGCCTTGAGTAAATTGGGAAACCTTCCAACCTCTTATTCTCAACCCTTCTAACAGTTACTGACCTCAAAGAACCCAAACTATATCTCTGGAAGAAGAGCTATACCTTTCTCCCTTCCAAGGGATGTGCTAAAGCTAGCTCTAATCAGATCACAAGAGTCCATTGTTAAATTTCAGAGTTAGCCTTTAAATCTTGGAAATTGGAAAACTCTACAAATCAGAGCTTGATCTATTGTTTTGTTGATTTCTAGGATTAATAAAGTGGTGGAGAAAATAGTAGAATGCAGATAAAACTTGTAAAGTGTTATGGGTACATTTCCTTCACCTCCTCTCAAGGTTGTCCTTTGTCTCTCCTAATCACTACAAAAGGAGTATTCCTAACAGACGGTAGCTAAGTGTCTGGAGTCAGGAAGACTAGAGTTCAAATCTAGCCTCCACTAACTGTGTGACGCTGGGAAGTTACTTAACCTTGTTTGCCTCAGTTTCCTCATCTATAAAATAAGCTGCAGAAGGAAATGGCAAAACACTCCACTATCTTTGCCAAGAAAACCCCAAATGGGGTCACAAAGAGTTGGACATGACTGAAACAACTGAATAACAACACTCCTAACATGGTCAGAGACTGATTTTCTATTCAATAGGGGAAAGGTGGGATGTTGTATTTGTAGCTCCTGAACTCCCACTTTAGGCAACCAGATTTTACAGGATATAAAGCATCTGTCCTAGAGTCAAGAAGACCTAAGTTTTTGTTTGTTTGTTTTTGGGGGCAGGGCAATGAGGGTTAAGTGACTTGCCCGGGGTCACACAGCTAGTAAGTGTCAAGTGTCTGAGGCCTGATTTGAACTCAGGTCCTCCTGAATCCAGGGCCAGTGCTTTATCCACTGTACCACCTAGCTGCCCCAAGAAGACCTGAGTTCTAATCCAGCTTCACCTACCTGCTGGCTATATGACCCTCAGCAAATCACTTAACCTCTGTTTGCCTCAGTTTCTTCAACAGTAACATGGGAGGAATGATGGAGTTCCACTGGACAGCTACCACCCGCCTTAAGCTGGGCAAACCCCAGCCAGTAAGGTGTTGTCCTGTCACGGTTCATCTTCCTCATTGGGTGCATGGGGATTAAGGTTACAGCCTGACAGGTGAACTGAAGCATTAGCACCAGCAAACAATAAAGTTAACTCACATTCCAAGCCACCTGCTCTAAAATCGGGCAGTTGGAATGTCCGGACTATGATGACCAGACTCTCAAATGACCTATAAGCAGTCAGAGACTTTTGGAAACAGTGGTGATAAACAACGAGCTACAGAGACTAAATGTTGACATTGTAGCTTTGCAGGAAACGCGAATCACAGACTCTGGAAGGCTGAAGGAAAAGGATTACACATTCTTCTGGAAGGGCAAAACTTTGGCAGAACCATGAGAACATGGTGTGGGCTTTGCTGTGAAAAACACGTTGCTGAAAATGATTGAATTGATCGGTGATGGGTACTGAGAGACTGCTCACACTTCGTTTGAACACAATCAAAGGCCCTGTGAGCCTTATCAGCATATATGCTCCTACATTAACAGCTTCACAACAGACCAAAGATGAGTTCTATGATAAGCTGAAAGCAATGCTAGGAGCTATCCCCAGATATGAATTCATCATTTTCTGGGTGATTTTAATGCAAGAGTTGGCCATATGGCGTTGGAAAGATTAATGAAAATGGGCAAAGACTGTTGGAATTTTGTGCTTACCACAATTTGTATGTATCCAACTCATTTTATAAGACCAAGCCACAGCACAAAGTATCATGGAGACATCCCATATCGCAACATTGGCACCAATTGGACTTAATAATAACCAGGCGGTCTGCTCTCAAGTACATTCTTAACACTTGGTCATACCACAGTGCCAACTGTGACACTGATCACTTGTTAGTCTATTGTAAAGTATGGCTCCGGCCCAAAACACTGCATCACCTTAAACCAACAGGGCAATCTCGTATTGACACTAGCAAAACCATGAATCTCAGCAAGATGGATCAATTTTTGAGATCTCTCAAGAATGCATTGATCACGTCTTCTTCTGCTACATCAGCTGCTGAAAAATGGAAACAGATACATGAGAGTGTCCACAGACTTACTCTTGATGTCTTTGGGAAGAGGACCAGCAAAACAAATGACTTGTTTGAAGTCAAGTGCAGTGAAATGAATCCCGTTGTTGAGGCCAAGTGCAGTGCACTCATTGAATACAAATGCTCCCCGAATGAAAGTGCTCTTCAGAAACTACGTGCTGCAAGAAGAAATGCTCAGCAAATCACAAGGCGGTGTGCAAATGAATATTGGGTTGAGCTCAGTGAGGAAATACAGGTTGCTGCTGACACAGGAAACATCAGAGGAATGTACGAAGGCATCAAGAAAGCTTGTGGACCCACTCAGAGCAAGACAGCTCCCCTCAAGTCCAGCACTGGAGAGTACATTACGGACAGAGTTAAGCAAATGGAAAGATGGGTAGAGCATTTTTCTGAGTTGTACACCATCAGAAATTCTATCACAGAATCAGCTTTAAACATCATGGAGTCCTTCCCTACACTACAGGAGTTGAACAATGTACCCACACTTGAGGAACTTGAGAATGCAATTAGCTCCCTAAGATGTGGAAAAGCTCCGTGTGTAGATGGTATCGCTGCTGAATTGATCAAATGCTCTAAAAACGTCCTATTAAAGCCCCTGCATGAATTGTTTTGCCTGTGTTGGAAAGAAGGTGAAGTGCCACAGGATATTCATGATGCCCATATAGTTACTCTTTATAAGAACAGCGGAGACAGGAGTGACTATAACAACTACAGAGGAATTTCACTTCTCAGTGTCATTGGGAAAATGTTTGCCAAGGTCATCTTGCTAAGACTGTGTAAACTTGCCGACCGACCGTGTTTACCCTGAATTGCAATGTGGCTTTCGAGCAGGGAGGCCAACTATCGATATGATTTTCTCGCTTTGCCAACTGCAAGAAAAGTGCAGAGAACAAAGAAAACCCCTCTTCATTGCCTTCATAGACCTGACCAAAGCGTTTGATATGGTTAACAGAGAAGGTCTTTTCGAAATTCTCTCGAGAATTGGTTGTCCTCCTAAACTCCATAGCCTCATTTGCTCCTTTCATTGCAATATGCAGGGTGTTGTACAGTTCGAAGGCAACACCTCTGAAGCATTCAGCATAAACAGCAGAGTCAAGCAAGGATGCATGCTTGTTCCCATGCTGTTTGGAATTTTCTTCTCCATGCTGTTGCATCATGCTTTTGGTTCGTCAACTGATGGCATCTATCTGCATTCCCGGTTGGACAGAGGCCTGTTCAATGTTTCATGTCTGAGATCCAAAACCAGAGTGAGAGGTAGCACCCTTAGAAGACCTGCTTTTTGCCAATGATGCCGCACTTGCCTGTCACTCAGAGCATGAATTGCAGACTTTGATGGATCGCTTCTCCCAAGCTTGCACGGACTTTGGCCTAACCATTAATCTTAAAAAGACGAAAGTCATGTGTCAGAGTGCTATGTCGCCTCCATTGATACACGTCGGTAGCTACCAGTTGGATGTCGTAAGCAAATTCTTGTATCTTGGCTCTATTGTCAGTGACAATTTGTCACTTGATTCTGAGATCAATCAGAGGATTGGGAAAGCTACTTCAACCATGGCTAAGCTTGCTAAGCATGTCTGGGCAAATGGTAAACTGACAAGACAAACCAAATTTGCTGTCTATAGAGCATGTGTCCTGAGTACCTTACTGTATGGCAGCGAAACATGGACTACATATACTAGACAAGAGAAGAAGCTTAACAGCTTCCACATGCATTGCCTTCAGCGCATCCTTGGCATATCTTGGTCAGAAAGGATCACCAACACAGAAGTGCTCCAATGCGCACAACTTCTGAGCATCTACATGCTACTGAAACAAAGGTGGCTGTGCTGGCTCGGTCATGTGCACCGCATACAAGACGGGTGCATTCCTAAAGACCTACTCTATGGCGAGTTAGCCTCAGGTCAAAGACCTGCTGGACACCCCCAGCTTCGCTACAGAGATGTATGCAAGACTTGAGGGCTCTGGGAATAGACATCAGCAGTTGGGAGGAGATGGCCAAGGACCATGCCCGATGGAGTTCAGTACTCAGGAGCAGCTTGCACAAAGCTGAGATGGGCCTTCAAGTTTGGGAGGAACTAAAACAAATGAGACGCAGGAACTGATGGGCAACAGAGAGTGCAGTTTTCAGATGTCCTTGTTGTGGCAGGAGCTGCAGCTCCCATATTGGACTGCACAGCCACACTGTGGCCTGTGGCTCTTCAAGGCACTGATCCATGGTGATCTGTGACTGGTGGAAGCCTACTACTACTACTAACATGGAGATAATATCAACCCCCCTGCCCCCTGCACATCGTGGACACTAGATAAATGCTTGTTTCTCTTTCCCTCTCAACACCATTCTGAGCACAGATTGACTGACATCATTTCCCATCTGGCTGTTTTTCTGGATTTCATGATATCCAGAAACTCATCATTGTACAAGATGAAATCAGCTCTAAAACTCTCACTTCCTTGGATTATATAATACCCTGGCTGTAAGACTTCATCATGCCCTTAAACTAGGTCACTTTCTCCCCTTCCCCATGATCCTTTTCAGCTTCTTTTTAATGTGTCTTCTCCTCCACTGGATTGTGAATTCCTTGAGGTAGGGACTGTCTTATGCCTTTTTTTTTTTTTTTTGGTATTCCCAGTACTTAGCATGGATGTTTGGCACATAGTAAGTGCTTAATAAATGTTTATTGAAAATTGACTGAGATTTGAAGGATCTCAGCAACCCCTTCCCATTTTTGGAAGGCTGTAATGAATCTCTTTTTTGGCATATTGGTCCTGTGTGGCCTTCCTCCTTTCCCCTTGGTGTAAATATTGAATTACCAAATATTCATTCATTTGTAGAAACCTTTGATATCAAATATAGGAACTTCCAGGGAAAGCCCTCAGTTATATTGAGTCACCCCAATGTACTTCTCCATCTGAAAGTGTCTCCTCTAAACTCAACATATTTATTTTATTAGGTTTCTTATTTGCTCTCTAAGGTATACAGTGATTTTGTTCCTTGAAGGAATGCAAAGCATTGGCAGGAATGTTGAACTAATGAACATTAGGCTGGGAGCTGCCAGTTCTGTTGCCTCTACTTGGTCTTTTCAGTCTTGCCTCAAGTGAATTGGCATGGCAACCAGAGGCACCTGGGGAGTGGAAAAGAGCCCTGTCATCTCATTCCACACAGTTTTTAAAACAAGGCCTTTATATCTGATTAGTTGCCATTTCTCTCTCCCTTTTTGACTATCTGTATGATTTTTCGTTTCCCTCTTGACTTTCTATGAGATTATAGCATGATAATGTTGCTCCCTCCTTCATAGAGAAGACCGAAACTATCTGATTTGGGCTTCCTCAGATTCTTTCCTCCATTCTTCAAAATTTCTTAGAATCATTATCCTCTCTTTCCTTGGGTCTCAGAAGAGGAAATAACCATATTCCACACAATGAACTTCTTCTTTCTCTGTACCTTTGATCTGATTCCCTTCTGCTTTCTCCAGGGGCTTGTTTGAGTAATCATTCCCACTATTTCTTATAACTCTAATATTCATCTGCCTACATACAGCTTCAAGTCTCCCCAGTCCTCAGTAGACCTTGCCTTGACCCTTATGCTGATTGAACCACTCTGTCATTCCTCTCTCCCTTGTGTTATCAAACTTCTTTTAAAAGTTGACTGTCTCTAGTGCTTCTGCTTCCTTATCAACCATTCTTCTGTCTCCACTCTGCCCTACTCCTTGAATCCAGAAAAATCATTCCCATGCCTAGATCTCATCATGCTACTGATTTGGTCAAACATCTTCAGTGCCTTCCTGATATTTATCAAATAGAATTCAAATTCCTCTGCCTGGTCTTCTAGGACATCCCATACCTGCTGTCACCTTACTTTTTCAGCCTTTTCATCATATTGTTATCCTCCATGTATGTGACACTCCCTCCAGTCAACAGGTCCTCTTTGTCTCCTACAAGTGCATTCACCCTCCAGCCTTTGTACCTTTGCTTACATTGTTCTTCATGCACTCCATCCTCCTTTGTAGAATTCTTTGCTTTAAAGCCCACCACAAGTGCTTTGTCCATAGTGGTCTTTCCTGATTCTCTTGATTGGTAATGATTAGTCTTCCCCCTCATATCGCACCCAACACTTTGTTTCACAATACTTAAATATCACAATTTCTGGCACATAGTAGGTGTTTAATAAATGTTTATTGGTTGATTGAACAAATGTATTTGAACTTCTGTAATTCTGTGCATTATAGTTATCCGCACACAGTATGCACATACTTTTGAATGACTGAATTCAAAAGCTATGTGAAGCTATGTAAAGAATATATAGGCAATATGGTAGAAACATATGAACAGCAGAGAAACATAATCCTACCTTTCTGAATAAAAGCTATTTCAAAATAGATATGGTCAGAGGAGAGGAACAAGCAGCTCTCAAAAGGAGAATTGCCAACTATTAACAACCTTATGAAATAATGTTCCAAATCACCAACAATAAGAGGAATACAAATCAAAACAACTCATTTGGAAAAGATGAGAGTAATCAATGTTGGAGAAGTTATAGGAACATAGGCAAAGGAATGCATTATTGGTAGAGGCATGAATTAGTATAACCATTTTGGAAAATTGTTTGTAGTTATTCAAGTATTTATTTTCTTTGGTCCAGAGATTCTATTACTAGGCATATATCCCAAAGAGGTCATTTCATAAAAGGAAAATGCCCATATACAGCAAAATATTTATAGTGGCACTTTTTGTGGGAGCAAAGAACCAAAACCAAAATAGATATTCATCAATCAAGGACTAGCTAAACAAATCATAATTTGTTACATGAATGTCATGGAATATGACTGTGTGGTAAAAGATAATGAATATGATGAATACAGAGAAGCATGAACTTACATGAACTTATGCATAGAAAAGTAAGCAGGACCAAAAACCAATATATACATTGGCTACAACAATGCAAACTGAAAAAACAACAACCACAAAACAAATAATAATGAATGCTGCAAAACTGTAAAGAATAAATTTGGCTCAAGAAGAGATATGAGACAATACCCCCTATTTCTTTGCATAGGTAGACGAGCCATGCTTATGCAACATTATATATATTTTCATATTTTTTCAATTTATTGATTGGTTTCACTGATTGTTTTTCACCTTCTTCCTCTTCTTTTTTTCCTCTTTTTTTTGTTGTGAGGCAATTGGGGTTAAGTAACTTGCCCAGGGTCACAGAGCTAGTAAGTGTCAAATGTCTGAGGCCGGATTTGAACTCAGGTCCTCCTGAATCAAGGGCCGGTGCTCTATCCACTGTGCTACCTAGCTGTCCCTTTTTTCTCTCTTAAGATATTATTTTCAAGGGATGGTTCTCTGGGAAGGCGAGGAGGAACACAAGTGAAAATTTAGTCAATATCAAAACAAATATCAATTAAAATTTATTTTAAAAAATCTTGCCTTGCAAAATATTCTTAATTTGATGCGGGATCTGGGGAGGGTGAATCAGAAATACATTCATGGAATATATATAGGAGACTGAACACAACAAGGAATATTACTCATCAATAGACTTTTCAAGATAGGAGCCAAGGATAGCATTTTCAGTATGCAATTACACCATATCTCATAATATCAAAGGAATAATCAGCAAGAGTCAGTGAGTCATAGGACCATGAGATATATAGGAATCAGAGCTGGAATAGGCCTTAAAGAACAACTTAATTCAATCTCCTCATTTTGTACTTGAGGCCTGTCAGACAGTTAGTATATTGTACTTGTCCACTATCCAACAGTATGAAAGCAGGGGATCCAACTCTGGTTTCCAGATCTCAAATCCAGTATTATCTTTAAGTCTATCACCATTAATTAAGTGTCTACTATGTACCAGGTGTAAGGGGCTAAAATTCTAGCTAGTCTGTCTAAAATAGCTAATAAGTGGTCACCAATAAATTATAAACTTTAGTAAGAGTTTAGACTTTTAAGAATTTATTAAGGAGAATAAGAATTTGGTAAAGAGAGAGAAGGAGGCCTAGATTCAGCTGTCTACCTCAGGCAGCCCACATTTCTGCTCCACTCTCCACGAGAGTCCTGACAAAGAGAGAGAAATACCCCTTCTTCATCCCACAAGCCTCCTGTGAAACTGGGAACATCCTGTTCACACATATACACACACACAGCTCCAAGCTAATTGGCTGGTAGCTTTGATAAGTGACAAGCAAATGTCACAAATGTCACTTCCTGACACCAAAGAAAAGCTGCATGGCTTGCCCTCAGACGCCTTCTCCTCATGGCAGAGCTTTCCTACAGTAACTCTCCAGCAGGTGGCGTCACTCCAATCATTACACAGGCATTGCATTGATCTTGGCAAAAGAAAACAAATCACTATGTATTGTAATGAAAACTTCCTAACCAAACAATGTATCTTGTTTCTTGTTTCATGACCTTCAGAGCAGTATATTCAATTTAATTCAATCACTGGGAATACAAAGCCAAAAATAAAGCAGTCCTGCCCTCAAGGATCTTACATTATAATAAATATAAATATAAAATAATGAAGAAAGCACTAAGCACCAGTGCTATTTTGACAGGCCTCATGTAAAAATTGGAACCAAAGATGAGCCTTGAAGGAAGCTTAGGGGTCCCTACATGATAAAGAGTGAGGAAGATTTGTAGGCATGAATGACAGCCTGTGCAAAAATGTGGAGGGGGAAATGTAATAGTTTGAAAAATACCATGTGAAGGCATTTCATGCACTTCGGTTACAGGGGATTGATTGGACTAAGATTGATTGGATTAACTGACTTCACTGATTAACTAACTTAAAGTTAATTCAGTTAAAACCACACCTGCCTGGCCCTCAAGAGGGTGTGTTCTCAGAGGATGTGAACTCTGACCTCACCAAGGGACCACCCTCAAGTCCAGTGAACCAATGGATTTGGTTGATGCTGGCCAATGAGCTTGAAGCAGTGTGTAAGGACCACCTTTCCTCTTGACCCAGAAAAAGCTTCCACACACAGTTACTCTCAATTAGACTCTCTCATAGTCTCTCTTGGTGGCAGAAGACTTGGAGGAAGAAGCAGGCCAGGCTGAGCTCTATTCTCTCCTCTAGGCTAGATAGGTTTTGTATCTTTCTGAGCTCATGTTCTCTCTTTACTAATATTTAATATACTTTAATAAATTCTTTTTTTAATTAATAAAGTATTTTTTTTTTCCGTTACATGTAAAGATAGTTCTCAACTTTTGTTTATACAAGCTTTACAATTTCAGATTTTTCTCCCTCCCTTCTCTCCCTCCCCCCTCCCCTAGACAGCAGGTAATCTGATATAGGTTACTTTAATAAATTCTTAATGCCCTCAAACTGATGCTAAAGCTTCTAATTTATAAGTAACAATTTCCCCCAAACTTGGGACAGAAATAAGGCCACCACACATATAGTTTTACACACCACAATAGTAAAGCTACTAAATCACCCCAATAGAAAGAGGAACTGGATGATTTAAGGAAACGTCAATAGCATACTGAATAGATTCTTAAAAATTAGGTGGAAGTATCATAACTATGAAGGAGAATTATTCCCTTCTTTTAGTACATAATGCTGAAGACTAAAGACCATGCTATTCAGGGATTAGTTGGGAAAAAACAACAACAGGATATTTGGCTTGGAGAAAAGGAAATTTAGGATGCTGTGACAGTTGACTTCAAGTATTTTTAGGATGGGCAACTAGGTGGAGCAGTGGGTAAAGCACCAGGCTTGGAGTCAGGGAGACTCCTTGAATTCAAATCTGGCCTCAGATACTTACTAGCTGTGTGACTTTGGGCAAGTCACTTAACCCTATTTGCTTGTTTCCTCATCTGTAAAATGAGCTGGAGAAGGTATCTTTGCCAAGAAAACTCCAAATGGGGTCACAAAGAGTCGGACATGACTAGAACGACTGAATAACAACAAATTCGTAGGACTTTTTCATTGAAGAGGGATTGGCTTGTTTTGATCAATGTGTGTGTAGAAGTTTTAGAGAAGATAATGTGGGTTTGATGTAAGGAAAAGCTTCCCAGCAGATAGAGCCATGAAGGGGCAAAATGGAAGTTACTGGTTTCCCTTCACTTACTGGTGGTCTTCAAGCAAAGATTGATAACCTCTGACTGATATATTTTATAGAGAATTCCTGTTCAAGTGGAGGTTCAATTATATGACTTAGGAAATCCTCTTCAACCAGGGATCTTGTGAAGGTCAAATGAGAATATGCATAGAAAGCACTTTGCAAACCTTAAAATGCTAAACAAATGCCAATTGTTGTTGTTGTTGTTACTATTGTTATTATTAGTCTCTCATCACTGTGTCCCCAGTCTGGTGGAGACTTCCTTCCCTGCCTCTTCTGCTGCACTCTTGCTGAGCTAAAGTAATGTTTATAGAGCAATACAGGGGGATGCTGGTAAATGTTCACGAAATAAAGTATGAAAATGCTTTTAAGTTCGATCTGCTTTGTTAATATTTTCTGAAGTCTAGATATCAACAAAACAATAAAACAGCTCCCAATTTTTAGTGATTGAAGATTTCTGAGGGGTAAAGAGTCATACTGAAAATTTAATATTAATAAAGCTGCCTTCAACATAGCTGTGCCTGCCACTCTGAATTGTTGTGATTTTGCGACTAACAAGTATACTAGTCAGTCAACTAGAATTTCTTAAGCAACTACTATATCCCAGGTACTGTGCTAAATGTTGGAGATACAAAGTGGCAAAAAACAGTCCCAGGTCATAAGGAGATCACAGTCTAATGGGGGAGATAACATGCAAACAACTATGTATGAAGAGGACATAGACAGGACAATTTGAGAGTGGTCTCAGACATAAGGCACTAAGATTAAGGAGGACTAGGAAAGGCTAGAAGGGCAGCTAGGTGGCATAGTGGATAGAGTGCCGTGCCTGGAGTCAGGAAGACTCATCTTCCTGTGTTCAAATCTGGCCTCAGATACTTACTAGCTGTGTGACCCTGGATGAGTCACTGTTGACCTCTGATTCCTCATCTATAAAATGAGCTAGAGAAGGAAATGGCAAACCACTCCTGTATCTCTGCCAAGAAAGCCCCAAATGGGATCAAGAAGAGTGGGACATGACTGAAATGGCTGAATGACAACAAATGAAAAGGCATCCTGCAGAACCTGGGCTTTTAGCTGAGGCTTGAAGGAAGCCAGTAGTCACAGATGAGGAGTAAAGATCATCTCTACTCAAAATGTTTGGAGTTGGGAAATGCAAGGAACATGGAGAAGGTTGGTAAGGCAGGAAGGGGCCATTTTATACAGGGCTTTAAAAGCCAAACCAAAGATTTTATATTTGATCCTAGAGGGATCCACTGGAGTTGACTAAAGTGTGTGTGTGTGTGTGTGTGTGTGTGTGTGTAAAATATTTTCAGATCTTCACTTTAGGAAGATCAATTTGACAGCTGAGTGGAGGATGAACTGAGGTGGGGAAAGACTTGAGGCAGGGAGGCAACTGGCATGTTATTGCAATTAGTCCAGGTGTGAGATAATAAATGTCCCACCAGGGAGGACAGATGGACTATTACTGTGCTGTAGACAACAACAAACATAATGAACATAGAGAAACATGGAAAGAAATGAACCATTACAAAGTTAAGTAAACAGAAATCCAGGAAAACAACATATGTGATGTTTCTAACAATATAAATGGAAGGAATATAGTAGCTAACAATAGCTAATAGTAGCTAACATTTATACAATGCTTATGTGCTAGGCACTGTGCTAAGTGTTTTACAATTATAATCTCATTTGATACAACAGCCCTGGGAGGTAGGTGCTATTATTATCCCCATTTTGTAGATAAGGAAACTGAAGCCAGCAGAGGTTAAATGACTTGCCCAAGCTCATAGAGCTAGTAAGTGTCTAAGGCTGGATTTGAACTCAGGTCTTCCTGATACCAAGCTCAACACTCCATCCACTATGACGCCAGAAAACAATAGAAAATGAACATTTCAAAATTACAAAGAACAAGTTTAGGCTCAAAGAAGAGATATGAGATCTCTCCCCCAACCCCTTTGTAGAGGTCCCACTGGTGTATTGCATTGATAGGTTAAATTTTTTTTCTCTTTAAAATTTTTTTTTCTTTTAAAAGATTCTTTGTTATAAGAGAATTCTGGGAAGGAGAGTGGTAGGAGGACGATACAGAGGGGAAATCTAGATGATATGAAAATAAAATATATCAGTAAAATCTATTTTTAAAAATAAAGAAAAGCACAGTGACTTACATATAGCTGAACTTAATAACTTAAAAGCTTTTGAAACTTGTTCAGGTTGAAGTATATATGATTGATAGCAGTTTTAAAATGTTACTTCTAAGAGGATTTGCATTTTAATCAGAGATTAAAGCTACAAAAATGAGCCGAGGAAAAATTTTTTTGCTCCTAAAATAACTCAAATTCTGCTTACAAAAGAAGTAGCAAGGAGAAATAAAACTGGCCCTGCATGAATTATAATGCTTATGACTCAGTCAGCCAAGTAATCATTCATTAAATACCTATCATGCTTCCAGTATGGTGCTGGATGATGCACTTGTAGTTAGGGGAGACAAGTAAAAAAAAGGACATGAAACAAATGAACAATATGGGAACATATGAGGTATATGATCATCATATCAATCATGAGACTTTCTAATATATATAGCTTATAGACTCCATCTCATTACTTGAAGAGTAAGCTAAAAGCAACAGCTCATTTGGTTGTTACAGGCTACTTACTCAATAGAAGTTCATGGAAAGGAGAGCTTGGCCTTATCCTGAAGTGGTCAGGTTGGGTTTTATGCAAGAGTTGGGACCTGTGTTGGGTTTTGAAGGCTGATCATATTCTTTTTTATTTTATTTTTTAAATTTTAAAATTTTATTTATTTATTTTTTTGCGGGGCAATGGCAGTTAAGTGACTTGCCCAGGGTCACACAGCTAGTAAGTGTCAAGTGTCTGAGGTCGGATTTGAACTCAGGTCCTCCTGAATTCAAGGCTGGTACTTTATCCACTGCACCACCTAGCTGCCCCAATATCATATTCTTTTTCAGATCTCACACAGTCCTCTTCTGGAACAAAGGACAAACAACAACAACCACAACAACAATAATCCATGAGGGTTGTAGAATGAGTTATGACACCAATGCAATTTGAAGATGGCTTGCTCCTGTTTTATAAAGAAGAAAACTCTGCATCTGATGTTACTATCAGTAGTCTCACTTTCAATTGGTCCATGACTGCCCATATGCCTACAAGTTTAGGCAATAAACAGAAGGAAATAGAAATCCTAATATAAGAAGACAGTTTAACCTCATGAGTATCATGGAGATTTAGTAGTTTGACACCTATGACTGGACCCTGTCTCTGAATGGGTATATCTTATTCAAAAGAAATAGGATAGATAAAAGGGGGTAAGTTTGGCATAACATTATAATAAGAAAGTATATTCATGTGAGGAAACCCAGGATCCGGAGGAGGGAAACATGATAGAATATTTAGGTGAAGGTCAATGGAGGGAAAAAAAGAAGTGATTTTTTTTTATTGGAAAAAATATAGACCATTTAGATGGAATGAAGAATTATATGAGTCTTTTGGAAACTAGATCACAAGCCTGGCACAGGGTCATGAAGGCATAGAGATGGGGGACTTCAATTATACAGACATCTGCTAGAGCTCTATCTTTGCCAAAAGAAGGGCAACTAATAACTTTTTGATTGCCCTAATGATATTTTCATTCTTCAAATGGTGGAGAAACCAACAAGGTGAAATTCTGTATCTCATCTTCACTAACAGGGAAGAACTGGTTCTTAGTGTAGAAATGATAGGAACCCTGGGGGGAAAGTGACCATTCCTTCTTAAAGTTTGTGAGAGAGAAGGAAAGGGAATCTAAGAATAGCCTGTCATACACCATTGATTTTGAAAAACAGATTTCAAAATATTCAGAAGAAACATAGGTAGATCCTAAGGGATAAAATGCAACCAGGAAGGACAGGATATGCTTAGGATCGAAATTCTGAAGATGCAAAGGGAGACAAGTCTAGTAAAGAGGGATAATTGGATTTATCTGAAGAGACCGATGTGTATGCACAAGAATTCACTTTCCAACTTAGTGTTGTTTTTTTTAAATGAACAAATCTATTTTCTCTCCTTCCTACACACCATCCTATTGGGAAAAAGAAAATCTTTGTAAGGAATACACACACACACACACACACACACACACAAAATATATATACTTAAGCCAAACAGATTCTATCATTGGCTATATCCAAGAATATGTCTCATTTTGTACTAAGTCCATCAATTCTCTGTCAAGAGGAGGATAGCATGTTTCATCACTGGAATCATAGACGATCATTTTAATGATCAGAATTTTTATAGTGGCTTGTTTTTTACAATGCTGTTGTTATTGTGTAAATTGTTCTGCTTCTGCTCATCTCATTCTTTATCAGTTTAAAAGAGCCATCAATATTTTTCTTTTTAAAATAATATTGATGTTATAGAATATATTATTCTACTTTGTGTTCCACTTAATGCCAAATGGAGTGGTAAAATTTGTAAATAATGAAAAAGGCAAATATTCTCCAAAATAGACACCATAATGTACTGTTACTGAGGCTATGAATTGGTACAGCTATTCTTTTTTTCCATAAAGGTATATATTTACGGGTAGCTAGGTGGCGCAGTGGATAGAGCACCGGCCCTGGAGTCAGGAGTACCTGAGTTCGGGTCCGGCCTCAGACACTTAACACTCACTAGCTGTGTGACCCTGGGCAAGTCACTTAACCCCAATTGCCTCACTAAAAAAACAAATACAAAAACAAAAACAAAGGTATATATTTATTATTTTCCAGTTACATGTAGAGATAGTTTTCAACATTTATTTTGTAAGTATTTTATTATTTTCCAGTTACATATAAGGATAGTTTTCAACATTTGTTTTCACAGGATTTTTGGTTCCAAATTTTTTTCCCACCCTCCCTTCCCTCTCTCCTCCCCAAGATGGAAAGCAGTCTGATATAAGTTCAACATTTGTTTTTATAAGATTTCTCGTTTCAAATTTTTCTCCCTACCTCCTCCCCAAGACAGCAAGCAATCTGATATAGGTTATATGTGTACAATCACATTAATCATATTTCTGCATTAGTCATGCTGTGAAAGAAGAATCAGAGCAAAAAAGAAAAACCTCAAAAAAGAAAAATAAACAAAAAAATAGACATAGTATGGTTCAATCTGAATCTAGATTCCATAGTTCTTTTTTTTTTTTTTTCTGGATTTGGAGAGCATTTTCCATCATGAGTTCTTTGGGACTAGCTTGGACTGTTGTATTGCTAAGAAGAGTCAAGTCTATCACAATTGATCAATGCACAATGTTGTTGATATTGTATACAATGTTCTCCTGGTTCTGTTCATTTCACTTAGCATCAGTTCATATAAGTCCTTCCAGGTTTTTCTGAAATCTGCCTGGTCATTGTTTCTTATAGCACAATAGTATTCCACAATTAGTATTCCATTCATATACCACAATTTGTTCAGCCATTCCCTGATTGATGGGCATCCCCTCAATTTCCAACTCCTTGCCTTGGTACAGCTATTCTTGAAAGCAATTTGTAAATATGCTCTGAAAGTTATTAAACTGTTCCTGCCTCTTGACTCAGCAATACAGCTACTGGGCTTAAATATCTTCAAAAACACTGAAGAGGAAAAGGACCCATATGTATAAAAATGTTTATAATGACCCCTTTTGTAATGACAAAGAACTGAAAATTAATGGGGCGCCCATTGATTGGGGGGAATGACTGATAAAAACTATTGTATATGGATGAAATGGAATACTGTTGTAGTTTAAGAAATGATGACAGATGGTTTCAGGGCTGCCTAAGAAGACTTGTATGAACTAATGTGCTGTCAAATGAGCAGGATCAAGAGAACAATTTATACTGTAACAATAACATTTTAAAAATTAATAATCTTGAAAGATTTAAAATCTCAGATCAATACAATGTTCTATCATGATTGTTGAGTACCAATGATAAAGCATCCTACCCACCTCCTCACAGAGAGGTGACAACTCAGGGTTTAGTTTGAGACATATTTTTTTTGGACATAGCCAATACAGATTTTTTTTTTGCTTGACTATGCATATTTGTTATGAGGATTCTGTTTTCTTATTTTCTTTCTTTTTTCTTTCACTTGCGATATGGTGGACTCCCTCTCTTTGGAGACTTCAAACAGACTTGATGACTATGTGCAAAGTATGTTATGGTGGGGATTCCTTTCATGTCTAGGTTGGACTAGATGTCCACTGAAGTTCCTTCCAACTCTCATATTTTATGATTCTTTCATTTAGGACATCTACTGGCTAGGATGTAAGTGTTTAAGCTCATGAACAACATTTTCTGAACTTATGATTAGTCCTTCAGACAATTTGGCCCTGGCACAGATTCAAGACTCTCAGTGGTCTCAGATACAAGCAGTTGTTATCTGGGCCAAATCTATAATAGTTAGCCAAAGAATGACACAGGCATAGTGAATTTCTCATCTAATTCTGACATGGGGTGAAGTATGGTACTAGGGAAAGAACATTGGCTTTTCAGTCAAGATGACCTGGTGTAACTCTTGCTTCTAGTACATGCTACTTATAAAACTATGGGCAAGTCATTTAGACTCCTTGGTCCCCAGTTTGATCACATGTAAAATAAAGGTGTTAGGTAAATTGGCTTCTGAGGTCATCCTTTTTAATCCAGTATATATAATCCTATGACTTCAGGGTGGATGGTCTGCCCAATTCAGGTACTAATAATTATCCTGAAAATGACCTTAAAAAAGCTATCATTATCTTAAAATAGATGTCAAAGACAATTGCAAAAGTTACCAAGAAAGAGAAAAAAATTCTAATTGAAATTTTAGCATAAAAACTATGAAATCAAAAGTACTTATATTTTAAAGAAAACTATTAACTCAACATGAAAGCAAAAAGGGTCACAATAAATAGTACCTGATAAATTATTTCTTCCACAAAGGAAAGGTGTCTTTCCAAATAGGAATTTAACTGGTAATTTCAGTATATGATAAATAACAATAATTTATAATGAGGCCTTGAGCCAACAGGTATTAATTTTGATGTAGGGAACTCCCTGTGAGTAAATTTCCTCTCCTAATGAAGAACTCTAAGGGTTTGGAACCTTAGGGTCATTAGAGAACTGCCTGGGATACTAAGAAATCAAGTGACTCATTCAGGATCATATAGTCAGCATGCTTCTGAGGTGGGATTTGAACCCAAGTCTTCCTTACTCCAAAGTGGCTTTATATGTACTATGAGACAATGACTCTTACTCTTACTTCTAAAGGTAGAAATTCAGAAATCAGTAACACTTAAAAACATGATGTCAAATTATTCACTGAAAAAGCCATATAATATAAATTAGAAGAGTGAGGGTAGTTTACAGGCAAATTTTTATCTGCACAACTTCAAAGTTTCCACCTTATCTAAACGTTTTATCTTCCCAAGATCTTGCCAGAGTGTTCTGCATATAGTAGGTACATACTAAATTTCTGTCAAATTTAATTAATTTGGAAAGGTAGACTAGACAGGCAGAAGGTAGTTTGGGTAGAAGGAAGAGCATGAGTATGGTGATAATATCAGAGTTAAGTATGTTATATTTATATGGATTATATTCAAGACACTAATCAGATTATACTGGGAGTAGATATATTAGTGATGGTCAAGAAAAAAAGTTGGATAGATAGGATGGAGCAAGCTTTAAAAGTCAGTGCTAGGGGGCAGCTAGGTGGCACAGTGGATAAAGCACCGGCCTTGGAGTCAGGAGTACTCGAGTTCAAATCCGACCTCATACACTTAACACTTACTAGCTGTGTGACTCTGGGCAAGTCACTTAACCCCAATTGCCTCACCAAAAAAAAAAAAGTCAGAGCTAGAGAAAAGTTTGGACTTGATGGTGACAGGTGAAAGTTCATCCAAGCACCTTGGGCAGAGAAGGGATTTGATAAAATGATGTTTGATGGGCATATGCTTTTCATTTTTTAAAATTTAATTTAAATGAAATTAAATTTTTTCCCAATTACATGTAAAGATGTTTCTAAATTTTTGTACCACCCACTCTTCCATTCCTCTCTCCTGAAGTCAGCAAGCAATCTTTTCTTTTTCTTTTTTTTTTTTCTGCGGGGCAATGAAGGTTAAGTGACTTGCCCAGGGTCACATAGCTAGTAAGTGTCAAGTGTCCGAGGCTGGATTTGAACTCAGGTACTCCTGACTCCAGGGCCGGTGCTCTATCCACTGTGCCACCTAGCTGTCCCCAAGCAATCTGATATAGGTTATATATATATATATATATATATATATATATATATATATATATATATGTTGCAATCACGTTAAACATATTTCCACATTAGTCATGTTGTAAGAGAAGAATCAGAACAAAAGGAAAATAAAACACAGGAAAGAATAAACAACAACAACAACAACAACAAAGCAACAACACAAGTGAAAATAGTATGCTTCAATCCACATTCAGACTCCATAGTTCTTTTCCTGAATGTGGAGAACATTTTCTAATATAAAACTTTTGGCATTGTCTTAGATCATTGTATTTCTGAGAAGACTTAAGTCTATCACTATTGATCATCACACAATGTTGTTGATACTGTTTACAATGTTCTCTTGGTTCTGCTCATTTCACTCAGCATCAGTTCATGGAAGTCTTTCCAGGTTTTTCTGAAATCCATCTGCTTATCATTTCTTACAGCACAACAGTATTCCATTACATTCATATACCACAACTTGTTTAGCCATTCCCCAAATGATGGTTATTCCCTCAATTTCCAATTCTTTGCCACCACAAAAAGAGCAGCTAGAAATATTTTTGTACACGTGGGTCATTTTTCCTTTGTTATGATCTCTATGGGATATAGACCTAGTAGTGGTATTGCTGGGTCAAAGGGTATGGGCATATGCTTTTCACTCAAATATTTATTAAAAAGAAAGAATATTAGATATTAATATTAGAGTCAGAGAAACTATGTAAGAGACTATTTAAATGAATCAGGTATGAAGTAATACACTTGAGTTAGGACATTTTAGAATGACACCTTAAAGTCAAATAGTACAATGATGAAATTCAGGAAAATATGTCCAAATAAGTGCCTTCATATATGTACAGCATATCAAGTAATATTATTAGCTTAGGGTAACAGGGGACTGGCCAAGCCTAGCTCTTATGAGAATACTGCAGTTCACACATAAGCTTCAGAGCTCTGAACCAAACATGTTTATTTTAACTGTATTTCAGAACAGTATTTGATTAAGAATGTTAGTAATTAAAATTTATCCTTAAGGTATTTACTTCTTAGTAGAATTAAAATGCATATCATTTTTGTTTAAAATTATTGTTTCATGACAAATTCCTTCAAAGGAATTTTATAATTGGATCTCCATCTTATAAAACTAGTACTTGGGACATGGTGGTGAGGTCCAGAGCATTAAGGTTATAAAGAAACACTTCTTATTCTCCTATTAGAATGTGAGCTTTTCATCATTATATAGCCCCTTCCAATTGCTCAAATCAATTTACCTATCTAGATTTCTCTTGAGTCTTGTGTTTACATTTCAAAGTTCCTACTCAGCTTTGGTCTTTTTATCAGAAATATTTAAAAGTCATCTGTTCCATTAAGGATCCCTTTCCTCCCCTGTATGATTATTTATTCACTTTGAAAAGAAAATTATTCTTGTTTGTAAGCCTATATCTTTTGCCTTGTGGAATATTGTATTCCAAAATCTCCTCTTATTTATATAGATGCTTTGAGGTGTGATGTTTAAAATCTATATTGTGTGATCGCCTTAAATTAAAAAGCTTCAGTACCAGTCTTTGGGCATTAAATATTTATTAAAAGCATACAGGTATTCACATGGAATTCAGAAAATTAAGAAAAAGAAAGCCTACCTAGTCTAGAGTTCCAGCCTGGTCTGGTTCCTCCTCAAGTCCTCTGCCACCAGCCTGCTTCAACCACGAACTCACTAGCAAACTGATTGTGGAAGCTTTTTATAGGTCTGGAACAGAGGCGGTCCTTACACACTGCTTCAAGCTGATTGGTTGGCGTCCTCCATATCCATTGGTTCACTGAACTTGAAGGTGTTCTCAAGTTAAATTCAAAGTCTAGCTTCTGAGAATAATACCTTCTTAAGGGCTAGCCAGGTGTGAATACAATCTAGTTAACTTTGAAGTAGACTAATCAGTAGTCAATCACTCTCACTTGATACAATCAGTTTAGATTAATCTCCAGGTGGGTCTTTGAGTATCTGCTAAATCCCATTATTTTATCACAGAGGCCTTAAGTGACCTGACTTGTTCCTTAGTACTTGAACTCCATTATGGATGCTTGCAGTATGTTTTCTTTCACAATGTGAGTCCTGGATTTTGGCTGTAGCATTCCTGAAATTGTTCCTTTTGGCCTTTCTTTCAGGAAATGATTAGGAGATCAGGTTCTAATAGATGTAGGGGTTTTTGTTGTTGTTGTTGTTGTTTGTGAGGCAATTGGGGTTAAGTGACTTGCCCAAGGTCACACAGCTAGTAAGTGTTAAGTGTCTGAGGTCGGATTTGAACTCAGGTACTCCTGACTCTAGGGCTGGTGCTCTATCCACTGTGCCACCTAGCTGCCCCAGATGTAGGGTTTTTAAAATCTGTATTTTTTTGAAATAGTGTTCAGGTTGTGTTTTTTAAAATCATGATTGTCAAGTCAGTTTTTTAAAAAAGCAGATACATCATATATTTAAAAATTTATTAAAAACTTATTTTTTAAAAAATCTTTTGATTTTGTTCTAACATTTCTGGCTGTTTCATAGTGTCATTGGTTTCTATTTTGTTAATTCTAATTTGCTAGGTGTCCATTACTTGGGGAAACTTTACAACTTTTGTTCTAGGCTATTTATTCTTTTACTTATTTGCTCAAGAGTTCTAATTTATTGATCTCTTTCTTCATTTCTTTTAGGTGTTCATCTAGTCCTTGTGAAAGAAATCATTTTCCTCCCTTTGAATCTCTAATTGCAGTTTTATGGAATTATTCTCTTCTTATAGGTTGAATTTCTTGATATCTCTGGAACTATTATATTTCTTTAAGATGGTTGCTATCTTCTTTGGCTTACTCCTCTTTCCAGTCTTAGTTCCTGAACTGAGATTTTGTTCCGGAGACAGGCTTCATCTTCTTACATAGTTTTGGGTGGCGTGGTCTTCCCTGCTTGTTCTAGAGCTGGACTACCTGGGCTTCTGTGCTGACTTCCGTCTTTCAAGGTTAAGCCCCCATGGATCTTTGTGGTTTAAAGTGCTAGATCTTCAGTGCCCTATATGGCACCTCAGAGCTTCTGGCACTAGGGTGACCTGATCTGAGTGTTGCTGCTTTTGATCCCCTCTAATGTCGCCACTGTAGATTTCTGACCATTCTGGGATTTTCTCAGAGTGCCTTCTGCTCTTAATGCCTCCAGATACAGAGACTTACATGTATCTATGGCCAGCCTCTCATTGTGCTGAGAGACTACCATCTTATTTGGTATACTGGTGCTGGCTTTTATATTATTTGTGGGCTTCTGGCTGAATTTTTATACAGTTATAGGTTGGGAAAAGTCACTCATTATAGTTTCTCATTAGATTTCTTGATCATTATTTGGTCTAGTGTGATTTTTTAGGTTTGTGTTTTGTTTTGGGGGTTTTTTTGTTTGTTTTTTGCTGCCTGTAATCAAGGGAGATTCAAGCAGCCATTCTGGCCAGAAGTCCTATTAAATGTCCTTTAAAATTTAGGCACAAACATCTGATGAGGTACTAAATTCCTTTTTATAGTAGATAGAAACTTTTCTAAAAAAATTCATTTTTGTAAAAGCATACATCATGGCAATCCCCTCTCTGCCATTTTACTCATATATATTTATTCTGTAGGTGTTCTATTTGACTGAAACACTAACAATTTTAATGCAAATTTACTTGCTTAGAGATTTGGACTTCAAATTTATATTTAAGGAAATAGACAGTAATGAGTGGGTAGAAACTGAAAGGAGAGAGCACTTCAAGGCAGGAAGTATGTATGTGGCTAAGAAAAACTAAAGGAGAGATGATAAGAAAGGTTTGAGGAGAAAACCTGACAAAATAGGATAGTAGAATTCCAGATATGGAAAGGGACCATAAAGGGAATGCAGTGCAACCTCTTCATTTTGGAGAGGAGGAAACTGAGACCTAAAGAAATGGAGGAGACTCCATTGCTGAAGAATAGTCTACACTCTTCCATCCAACATTCATGGGCTTCCATAGCATGATCCCAACATGTTTTTGAAGCATATTTACTACTAAGCCCTTACTTTTACTTTATATTTCAACCAAATTATACCACTCCCTGTTCCCCAGCACAATCCATGCTTTTCTCACTGCAGGTATTTGCTCATATTTTCCCCTTTACCTGGAATGAATTCTCCTAAAATTTCTGCTTGAACTTAATATGTACTTGACTTTTCCAGAAGCTTCTAATGATTGCCTTTTGTCTCTGGGGGAAAAAACCCCACCATATTTTTTTTTTTGGCATTTAAAGTCCTTTAAACATAGTTATAAGTTACCATAACTGGCCTTCCTATTGTTTCCCATAGATCCTAGTTCATCTTTTACTTTTGTGTGTTTGCATGGAATTTCCTCTAAAGAATGTGCCCACCTTACCTTTGTCTCTTAGGATCTTTTCAGTTCTGAGCTCAAATGTCACCTCCAGCTTGAGAGACCTGATCCCCCTAGTTGTTAGTGCTCTTGCCCTTACTTTGTGCTATGTATGTATATATTTACATATGTTGTATGCCCCTGCCTGACCCCTCAGACTATAAACTCCTTGAAGGCAGGGACAAGTTTCATTTTTGTCTTTGTATCCTTAATCATGGGTAGCTAGGTGGTTCAGTACATAGAGAATTGGACTTGGAGTCAGGAAGACCTGAGTTCAAACTGAATCTCAGACACTGCCTGTGTGACCCTAGACAAATCACTTAACCCTGTTTGCCTTAGTTTCCTTATCTGTAAAAATGATCTGGAGAAGGAAATGACAAACCACTCCAGTATCTGCCAAGAAAATCCCATTTGGGGTCATAAAGAGTCAGACATTACAGAAATGACTGAACAATAATCCTTAATTGAATTATTCTTCATTTCCCAGTTGAAATGCTACTTTCTTCATAAAGATTTTGCATTATGTTCTTTCTCTCTTTTAACATGAAAGGCTGCCTAGTGTAGTGCAGAGGTGTCAAACACATAGCCCACATGCTGCAACTGGTCTACAATACCTCCAAGTGTTGTAGATTAAAATGTAACTAAGAAATAATTAACAAATCACAAAAACTAAAATAAAAATAATGTTAATATATGGTTTTCTGGGTCAATATGCAGCCCACAGGGATCTTTATGTATGGTTTAGTGGCTCCTGATTTTATTTGAGTTTGATATAGAGGCCCAGATTCAAATCTTGTCTCTGATGTATACTAATTGTGTTATTTCTTCTGTCAGTGTTGCAGAAAACTCTAACAGTCTTTTACGGATGAGTTGCTGATCTGTACTGGTAGAATGAATTTCTACACTGAGGATTTCCTATAGCAATGAAATTAAGGTTATACTACCCCTCCCCTCCACCATAATATTCCACTATATTCCTTCTCATATTTCAGCTGTTTATGTACATGTCCAGCTATTTATTCTTTTTTTTTTTTTGGTAAGGCAATTGGGGTTAAGTGACTTGCCCAGGGTCACACAGTTAGTAAGTATTAAGTGTCTGAGGCGGGATTTGAACTCAGGTACTCCTGAATCCAGGGCCGGTGCTTTATCCACTGTGCCACCTAGCTTCCCCTTATTCAATTTCAATCAAGAACCAAAGCTTGACCCTGCAGGATGGACAGTCAGAAAGTATCTCCAAGATCCAGGGCAGAGTTTCTAGCTAGTCTGAGAGATTAGAATGAAAAGAAAAATCAGATTTATTTATTTAGTTTAGTAATATTTATTAAAGCACCTTTTCTACATGCAGAACAAATGCATTAGTCATTGAGAGTATTCTCTTCATTTTCCAGATGACAAACTGAGGTAGAGAAAGGTTAAATAATGTGACAAAGGTTCCTTAACTAGCAAGTGAAAGAGAAGGTATTTGAACTCAAACCTTCTGACTTCAAATCTAGGGTTCCTTCATTATAACACAGCTGTCTCCTTTGGATATAAATCTAGCTTCATCCTTTTCCAGTCCTTGCCTTAGCAACCCTGTTCCTAGTTTGCACACCTCTCTCAGGATTGACTATTGTTGTGGTCTATTTTGAAACCAGTTGCCATAGGTAATAGTGTCTATACAAGAATATAATCAGAAAAAATCCAGTTTTGCTTCCTAGCTCTGGAAGTTGATGAAGATACTTGCCAAATTTTAGGTGTATTTTCTGGTACCCTCTGTCTTGGTGTCTAAAAATCACAGACTCTCAGAGCTGGAATGTTTCTCCCTTTCTCTCCATCTCTCAGTCTGTCTCCGTGTGTGTGTGTGTGTGTGTGTGTGTGTGTGTGTGTGTGTGTGTCTGTCTGTCTGTCTGTCTGTCTGTCTCTGATCTTCATATGGCATCACTCAACACCTTTCCCCAGCTTTCTCACCCACCTTTCAAAGCTCTCTAGCCTATAAATCTCCCCTTCAAAATGTGGCACTACCAATCATAATACTACACATGTGGTCTAACCAGGGCACAGTAATAGTGCAACTATCACCTCCCTAGTTCTGGACACTGGCCCTCAATGTCTCAACATAGCCTAAGATTGCATGAGATTTCTTGGTTGTCACATAATACTGTTGACATATTGAGCTTATAGTTCACCAAAAACCCTCACTTTTTCCATATGAACTGCTCTCTAACCACACCTCCATTTTATTCTTGTGAAGTTGTAGGTTTTTTAACCCAAATATAAGATTTTGCATTTATCCCTATGAAACCTCATCTTAATATATTCAAGCAGCATTCCAAACTGTTGAGGCTTTTAGGGGTTCTTATTTTCATCTGGTAGTTATGCTGGTTTTATGTCATCTGAAAGTTTGATTAGATATCTACCCCCTTTAAAATGATTTATTTAGTGTTTTATTTTCCCTCAATTACATGTAAAAACATTTTTAACATTCTTTTAAAAAATACTTTGAGTTCCAAATTCTCTCCTTCCCCAACCCCCACATTGAGATGGTAAGCAATTTGATATAGGTTATACATGTGCAGTCATGCAAAACATATTTCTATATTAGTTGTGTTATAAAAGAAAACATATACAAATCTCCCCCCCCAATAACCCAAGAAAAATAAAGTTAAAAAATATACTTCACTCTATATTCAGACTCCATCAAGTTTTTTTCTTTGGGTATGGATAACATTTTTCATTATAGGTTCTTCAGAGTTGTCTTGTGAGCTGTCACTCGCAGTTGATCATCTTACAATATTGCTGTTACTGTGTACAATATTATCCTGATTCTACTCATTTCACTTTGCATCAATTCATGTAAGTGTTCCAAGGTTTTTCTGAGAGCACTCCATTCATATTTTCTTATAGCACAATAGCATTTCATCACAATCATGTACTACAACTTATTCAGCCATTCCTCAATTGATGGGCAATTTCTCAGTTTCCAATTTTTTGCCACCAGAGAAGAGCTGCTATAGATATTTTTGTACACATAAGTCCTTTTCTATTTTTGTTTTTTTAATCTCTTTTGGTATACAGACTTAGTAGTGGTATTCCTGGGTCAAAGGGTATGCATGTGTGGTTTTATAGCCTTTTGGACATACTTCCAAATTGCTCTACATAATGGGCGAATCAGTTTATAACTCCACCAATAGTGCGTTAGTGTCTCAATCTCTCCCCCCCGCCCCCCCACGTTTGTCCTTTTCCTTTTTCTGACCTAATTAGTCAATCTAATAGGTGTGAGGTAGTACCTCAGAATAGTTTTAATTTTAATTTTTCCTATCAATAGTAATTTAGAGCGTTTTTTCATATGACTATAGCTTTTTCATTTGAAAATTGATTGGTCATATCTTTTGGTCATTTATCAATTGAGAAATGACTCTTATTTTTATACATTTTACTCAGTTCTCTATATATTTGAGAAATGAGGCTTTTACCAGAAAAACTTGCTGCAAAAACTGTTTTTCACAGTTATGATTATTAACTGTATTTTCTATATTATTTCCTCTGTTTGTTCTATCCTCTCTCTCCTTTGACTGTGTCCCTACTCACAAGTGTTTTGCTTCTGACTACTGCCTCCCCCAACCTGTCTTCCCTTCTGTCAGAACTTCACCCCCACTCCCTTCTCTTATCCTCATCTCCTGTTCCTCTCCTTCTTTCCTGTAGGGTAGGGTAGATTTCTATACCCAATTACATGAGTATGTTACTTCCTCTTTAAGTCACATCTAATGAGTAAGGTTTGTGTTTTCCACATCCTCCCCAGCTTTCCCCTCCACTATAAAAGCTCTTTCTTGATTCTTTTCTGTGAGATAATTTACCCCCTTTCTCTCTCTCCCTTTCCCTTTCTCCCAGTGAATTTTTTTCTCACCCCTTAATTTTATTTTTTTTATAGATATCATCCCATCCAATTCAATCCATACCTGTGCCCACTATCTATATATACTCATTTTAACTATACTAATAATGAGAAAGTTCTAATGGGTTACAAGTATCATCTTCCCATGTAGGAATGTGTAAACAGTTTAACTTTGTTATGTCCCTTATGATTTCCCTTTCTTGTTTACCTTTTTATGCTTCTTTGAGTCTTGTATTCAGCTCTGGTCTTTTCATTAGGAATGCTTGAAAGTTCCCTTTTTCATTTAATATCAATTTCCCCCCTGAAGGATCATGCTCAATTTTGCTAGGTATGTGATTCTTGGTTGTAATCCTAGTTCCTTTGCCCTCCAGAATATCATATTCTGAGTGCTCTGATTCATTAATGTAGAAGCTGCTTAATCTTGTGTTATTCTGCCTGTGGCTCCATGATACTTGCATTTTTTTCTTTCTGACTGTTTGCAATATTTTCTCCTTCACCTGAAAGCTCTGGAATTTGGCTATGATATTCCTGGGTATTTTCATTTTGTAATTCCTTTCAGAAGGTGATGGATGGGTGGATTCTTTCAATTTCTATTTTACCCTCTGGTTTCGGAATATCAGGGCAGTTTTCTTAGAAAATTTCTTGAAAGATGATTTCTAGGCTTTTTTTTGATCATAGCTTTCAGGCAGTCCAATAATTTAAAAATTAACTTTTTGGGATCTATTTTCCAGGTCAGTTGTTTTTCCAATTTCACATCATCTTCTTTTTTCATTCTTTTTGTTTTGTTATATTGTTTCTTGATGTGGCATAAAATCATTATCTTCTACTTGCTCAATTCTAATTTTTAAAAGAATTCTTCTCTTCAGTGAGTTTTTGTACCTCATTTTCCATTTGGTCAATTCTACTTTTTAAGGCATTCTTTTCCTCATTGGATTTTTGTACCTCTTTTACCATTTGGCCTATTCTGGTTTTTAAGGTGTTATTTTCTTTAGCATTTTTTTGTGCCTCCTTTATCAAGCTGTTGACTCTTCCCGCAACCCACCCCCCCCCCACACACACCATGATTTTCTTGTATTGCTCTCATTTATCTTCCCAATTTTTCCTCTACATCTCTTACTTTATTTTAAAAATCCCTTTTGAGCTCTTCCATGACCTGAGACCAATTCATATTTTTCATGGAGGCTTTAGATGCAATTTTGACTTTCTTGTCTTCTAAATGTGTGTTTTGATCTTTCTTGTCACCATAGTAACTTTCTTTAGTCAGAAAAAAATTTTTTTTGCTCATTTTCCAACCTATTTTTTTCTTTTTCTTTTTCTTTTCTTTTCTTTTCTTTTGGAAGGGCAATGAGGGTTAAGTGACTTGCCCGGGGTCACACAGCTAGTAAGTGTCAAGTGTCTGAGGCCAGATTTGAACTCAGGTCCTCCTGAATCCAGGGCCCGTGCTTTATCCACTGCACCACCTAACGGCCCCCTGTTCAGCTATTGTCAGAGATACTTCTAGGGACCTATAAGTTTTCAGTTCTTCAGAGGTGGTATGATCTAAGGAGAAGTGTATTTGCTACTCTCCTGACCTATGATGCATTCTTTTCTGCCCCAGGAACCATGAGAAAGGTTCCTGCTCCTTTGTAGTCACAAACTCTGCCGAGTTAGTGCTCCTCCTTGCCCTGGGACTGAGACCTGGGACTATGACACAGACTCAAGTATGGGCAATCCCACAGAGTCCTGTCCCTGGTCCCAGCAAAGGAACCCCTGTAATTTCCTTCTGACCTGTTGTCTGACCTCCTTATCTGTGGGCTGAAAACTTGGGGAGTAGTCACTGCCGTGGCTAATTCTCCACTTTCACCCTAAAGCAATAGACTTTTTCTGCTGACTTCCATGTTCTCTTGAGCTGGAAAATTGTTTCACCCTTTCCTTTTCTGGGTTCTGCCACTCCAGAATTTGTTTGGGGGTATTATTTAAAGGTGTTTGGAGGGGTCTGGGAAAGAGCTCAGGTGAGTCCTGCCTTTTTGCCACAGTCTTGGCTTCACCCTCCTACATATCTACATTTTTTTTTTGAGAGGCAATTGGGGTTAAGTGACTTGCCAAGGGTCACACAGCTGGTAAGTGTCAAGTGTCTGAGGCCAGATTTGAACTCAGGTCCTCCTGACTCCAGGGCCAGTGCTCTCATATCTACATCTTAATCCAAGACATTGGTGAAACTGTTAAATGATACAGGGTCAGGCACATATCCCTGAGGCTTTCTACTGGAGTCCTCATTCTGGGTTGACATTTAACCATTAATAACTACTTCTGGATCTGACTCTTAAACTAATCTGAATTTCTATATCTCTACTATTGTATAAATCATAATTCTCCATCTTGTACATAAGAATAGCATTAGCAATTCTGTCAAATGCTTTTATGAAATCAAGATAACTATGTCTATATGATTATCCCTATTTCTCTGTTTTTGTCTTTATTTCTTTTTCTCTCTGTCCTTAGTCTGTCATGATCTGTTCTTTTAAAAAATGGTTAGTATCTTTTGTTGTCATATCTACATTTTCAAATATATCAATTAATATATTCCTTTATCAGAGCATTATGCTTTATAACAAATAATAAAAAAGGAAAAAAAAACAGGTCTGCAAAACTAACCAACACATTATAGTATGTTGACATTATATGTAGTATTCCATACTCATAGTCTTCCATATTTTCAAAGAAGCAGGGAAGTTGCCTTCTTATATCTTTTCTTAGGGGCCAAGATAGATTATTATCATTACACAGCATTCAGTTTTGATAGTTGTTGTTGCTGTTGTTTTTATTTACATTATAGTCAATGTGATTAATTTCTTGATTCTATTTCTATTACTTTGCAACAGTTCATGTAAGTTTTCTCATGTTTCTTTACTTGTATTATGTTAATCATTTTTGTAGCATATAAAATATAGCATTTTATTATATTCATGTATCACAATTGATGGTTATTTGCTTTGTTTTCAGTTCTTTTCTACTACAAAAGTGCTGCTATAAATATTTTTATCATTGGACCCCTTAGAGTATATGCCTAGCAGTGTGATTTCTGGGTTGGAGGGTGACCCAGAGAAAGTTACATTTTAGGGGGCAGCTAGGTGGTGCAGTGGATAAAGCACCAGCCCTTGCATCAGGAGGACCTGAGTTCAAATGTGGTCTTAGACACTTGACAGTTACTAGCTATGTGACCCTGGGCAAGCCACTTAACCCTCATTGCCCCACAAAAAAGTTCCATTTTAGTACATTTCTAATAATAATAATTTCAAATTACTTTCTGGAATGTCTATGCCCCTATTTGCATAACCTCTCCAACACTGACTATTCCCATCTTTTGTAATCTTTGCTGGATATGAAGTAAAACCTTTAAATTATTTTGACTTGCTTTTCCCTCATTATTAGGGATTTGGAGTAGTTTTTCATATGGCTTATTGTATTGCTGAGGAATAGTTAAGTTATTCACAGTTCTTCATTAAACAATATTGTTGTCTCTGCACAATGTTCTCTTGGTTCTTCTCTCTTCACTATACATCAGTTCATAAAAGTCTGTCCAAGCCTTTCTGAAATCATCCTGCTTGTCATTTCTCATAGCACAATAATGTTCCATCACTATCATATATCACAGTTTGTTTAGCCATTCCCCAATTGATGGGCATTCCTTTGATTTCTAATTCTTAGCCACCACAAAAAGAGCTGCTATAAATATTTTGTACAAATAGGCCTTTTTCTCTTTTGGGAGATGTCTTTGGGATATAAACCTAGCAGTGGTATTGCTGGATGAAAGGTTATGCATAGTTCTATAGTTCCAAATTGCTCTCAAGAATGGTTGGATCTTTTTACAACTCCACCAACAATAGATTATTGTCCCAGCTTTCCCACATCCCCTCCAACATCCAATATTTTCCTTTTTTGTTATATTTGCCACTCTGATAGGTGTGAGGTAATAGCTTAGAGCTGTTTTAATTTGAATTTCTCTGATTAGTAGTAATCTAAAGCATTTTTTCATATGATTATAGATATCTTCGATTTCTTTGTTTGAAAACTGACTATTCTTAACCTTTGACATCTTTTTTTTTTAATGCTTCTTGATTTATTAATCCCTATCTGTCCTGTGGAAAAGTGCAATGGACTTGGAGGACCCAGTCCTGCCTTTGACACTAATGACCATGAAAAAATGATAGAGGATGAATGGAACCAAAATTTCCTCCAAATTTCCTTTGTAAATCAGGTGTAATAATAACACCTACCCATTAGGGTGAGAATTAAATAAGATAATGTATGTAAAACAGTTTGTAAACCACAAAGCACTATGCAAATGACTATTATGATTATTACTATTGTTGTTGTTATATTGTTGTTTGCGGTCCTTGAAAGATGTAACAATTGGAATAACGCCACCTGCTGGATACTTGCTGTAGAGGAGTTCTGCCCATGAAGGGAAGGTCTTTGAGGGCAAGACCAGGAGTCAGGAAGTGACGCGGGCTAGTGGGAGGAGGAAGGAAGAGACTGGCGCTCAGTCTCGCTCTCTCTTTCCTCTGGACTCTGGCGGAGAAGGGAGCTAGAAATGTGCTCTCCCTTTAATAGATAGAAATCTAGGCCTTTTTCTCTCTCTTTACCAAATTCTTATTCTCCTTAATAAATGCTTAAAAGTCTAACTCTTGCTAAAGCTTATAATTTATTGGCGACCACTCATTAAATATTTTAGACAGACTAGCTAGAATTTTAGCCCTTAACAGATGGCTGACCACGAAGAGGAAAGCTAAACCTCAGTCTTCTGATCTTCTGGTTGGGTAAGAAATTTCCCCTACCCTTTAAATTGCTAAGTACTGGCGTACTGGCTGTGTTTTCCTTTAAATTTTTTCAAATGGACCTTTTAAACTCCCTAATTATCCTATTTTTGATTTTAGTCTGTTTAACCAGACAAATGGGAGATAAGATCATGTTAATGCTTTGTTTTTGTGGATTTTCTATTTTTCTTTTTATTTTTGTTAGAAGAGCCAGCGATGTACTCCCACAAAGAAATATCTCCCCCTCTCCCAACCATGCTTTTTCAGAGAAACCTGAAGAGATTCCTGCGGCTTTTCCCAGTTCTAACACTAATTGTTGCTCTAATTTTGCATGCCTGGAGGCAATGACCCACCCTCTAGAAGCTTTTAATCCCCTAGCACCTGGAGGCAAAGTGGGGGAAGAGGAATCCAGGCCTGAGTTCAAAATCAAGTCTGATTCAAATTGCTCTGGTCCCTCCCCTCCTCTCCAGACCCCACCCTCTACTCCTCACATGGCCAAGCCCATTGCTTCCCCTGCCTGGGAAGTCCAGAGATGTGATGCGCATGCTCAACTTTTTCTACCTGCATTTGCAGCTTCAGGCTCAGCCCTTCCCCATCCTGGCTGTGCTTTTGAGACAATCTTAGAAAACTCTTTAAATTCCAGATATGCTCGTTTTGTTCATAATTTTGCTAACCTGCTTTTGTCTTTCATTAGTAATCTTATAAAGCATTTGTATGGTAAAAAGCCCGACAGACAATATAGAGGGGTTAAAGAAGAAAAACTTAAGCTGAATAAGAATGACAATCATCAACATAGTTCAAGACAATGCTTCTTTTGGCATGGAAGGATATATATTTTAGAGAAATGTAGAAGTAAGCAGCAAGGTATTGATATGAGTGTTGGGGATTTTAGATATCGGAATCAAAAGTGTTCTGAATTCACTCAGAGTATTAATGTCAGTTCAGAGGTTACATAGGATTTCTATGCTATTACATATACATTTTGAAATTAATGGTATGGGTTTATTTTCATAGAGATTTTCATGCTTTTGAGATTGTGTCTTATACTTAGTTTTTAAAACAAGGAGAATATTTGTAAAAGCTTTTTATAGTCATGTGATCAAGTTTATATTTTATAGTACTCTTATTAATATTAAATTCATATTCATTTAGATTTCCCTAGTTTGAATTTCATTGTCTTTTATTATTCCACGTGTATTTTCTTCTATTCATTCATCTATCTAATTTTGAAACATGGTTTTGATTTCATAATACAATGTTAATTCTAGGAGTATTGTGCTCCCATATTCTGAGTTGTTTGTTTTTGCTATTTTTTTTTCTCTCAACTGATTATTTGATCAAACTCTTTAAAGTATTTCCCTGGCAAATTGGTTGCCATGGCAAGTGTAAATTGATTCTAGAAGTATTATTTTTGATAAGCATATTCCCAAAAAAAAAAAAAAAGAGGGGAACATTTGTAAAAGTTTTCTTTTTTCAAAAAAAAAAAAGTTCTTTGAGATTCTGTTGTGCTTTAACTTGTATTTAAGTATGTTCTGATTTTTCACAAAAGTAATTGTATACTAAGTAAAAAAAGGGTATTATTTGAAATTGTTGCATAATTATATATTATATTTTGAGTCAAGATGTATTCACATTTTTTGCAATCATTTATTATCCTCAATTTTAAATCCATATGAGACTTGGATTATGGGAACTTATCATTTAAGACATTAATTGCCTTTATTCTGAGTTATCAGATGCCAGTTGGCCAAGATGCCATCCAATCACAAGAGGAATACATGCAAGAGCAGACACTGAACTGTCACATGAGGGGAGACATGCATGAAGTCAAGGTATGGCCGAGGGAACGGCTTTTGACAAATGTTGAGGTTGGATTCTCTTGGTTTAATATTTTATTTTATTTTTCCCCACAATATTGTACAGATGGCTGGAAGTATTCATCCCACCCATCTCACTTCTACACCTGGCTTCTATGCTCCCTCCTATATGCCTGATGCCATGGACATCTCAATCCCATGCATCTGATTAAGTCTGACTCAGTTTCCTCCAATATGTTCGGTGGCATGGACATATATTCCATCCACCTATTTTAAGCCTGGCATACTGCATGGACAGTATATATTGCTCAAGTGTGGGAATGCTCATATCCCATCATTTCTCTGTTCTTTTATGGTAACCCCCATAATTATCTCAGGTGTCATGATAAATACAGTGTTGAATTTGGCCTTGACACCTGTTACCAATTATATTAGATTTTTAAATTTCTCATAATGGCATGAGGATAATTAGGCAGATGATGCAAAAAGTGATGAAACAAAGATAAAAAATTATTTTTAATAATTAATATTGCAGCAATTGTCTTCTCAATTACCCTCCATAAGGGGGGGACTATAGTAATATTATAATTTTAAAGAATGGTTCAATTTTTGTTTTATTATATGTTTCATGTGTAACAACTAAGATTCTGAATTCCCTTAGACATGTTTTTGAGAACTTTCATTGTTTGATTTGATTATTGACAAAGCTATTTTAAAGTTGTGTTAAGCTCAATTTTGTAGGAAATTTTCCTGGCTGATTACCAGCATCCACACATCAACCCCTGAAAAGACTTCCATTCCACGACTACACCTAGAGGACATCTGAGAAAAGACTTTCAGAGACTTTAAATGAACAGTTTTGATTTGTTCTTTTTGTTGTTTTTTTTTCTCTTTCTGTTATAATATACACCATCTGTAACATGTATTCTCTGCAGAGGCCCTCCCTTTGCAAGACTAATGTCAAAGCGTCGGTTCATGAGGACAAAAAAAATCGCCCCTCTGGACAAAACTTTCCTCTCTTCCTTTTCTATATTGTTGTTCACATATTATTAGTTAGCAATAATTATCATATTGTTTTTACTGTTCCGTCAAGGAAACATTTTGTTTCTTGAGGAACAACAGGGGGGACTGTAACAATTGGAATAACGCCACCTGCTGGATACTTGCTGTAGAGGAGTTCTGCCCATGAAGGGAAGGTCTTTGAGGGCAAGACCAGGAGTCAGGAAGTGACGCGGGCTAGTGGGAGGAGGAAGGAAGAGACTGGCGCTCAGTCTCGCTCTCTCTTTCCTCTGGACTCTGGCGGAGAAGGGAGCTAGAAATGTGCTCTCCCTTTAATAGATAGAAATCTAGGCCTTTTTCTCTCTCTTTACCAAATTCTTATTCTCCTTAATAAATGCTTAAAAGTCTAACTCTTGCTAAAGCTTATAATTTATTGGCGACCACTCATTAAATATTTTAGACAGACTAGCTAGAATTTTAGCCCTTAACAAAGAGAAGCTAATTGTACATCTTTGCCTTTTCTCTGAATTCTCTTAACATTTTCTCATCTCTACCAAACAGATGTCCTAACCTTTTTTAGTTTTTTTTTTAACTTATTTTCCCAGTATAGCTTCTTATCTGCCTTTCCTTTGTGTTGTCTTTCATTCTTGCATGAACTTTGGTTCATCCTGAGTTTTCAAACTGCTGACTCTCTTCTTACAGAATTGAGCCATGCTTCAGTATTCATCGAATGTTACCTGTTTTCACTTCCAATTTCTGTACTTTTTTTAAAAAAATAAACAATTCAAGTTGGTCAGTGAGTTAGTTCCCTGTGCATCTCTATTAGTTTTTTAGACAAGTCCCTTCCCTATTTTCCTTTATTATTATCTTTTGAGTTTGTATCATAATATTTTAAGTCTTTAGAACAACTTTTTCTTCTTAAGTATTCTTTTCCTATAAAAATTTCAGCCATAGGATTCTACCAATTCATTTTTCTGAGTTTTTCAAAATCACATAATCATGGCATTTCAGGAATGGACTTCAGGAGCCATTTAGTCCAACCCATACCCTAAAGGAATTCCCATTATAATATATCCATCAAGGTGGTCATCCAGTACCTGCATGAAGTTACCAAAGTGAAGGAATGCACTTGACCTGTCCAGGAAGACCATTCTACAGCTCTAAGTGTTAGAAAAATGTTCTAACATTAATTCTAAATTTGTTATCATTCTCTCCCCCATTCCCTAGTATTTTCTAAATATAGATAGATTATAAATAGAAGATAGATGGATGGATGGGTGCATGATAGATAGATAGATAAATAAATAGATTGTGAGAAAATAATGGGATTTAGCAGATACTCAAAGGCCGACTTGGAGATTAATCTAAACTGATTGAATTAAATGAGAGTGATTGACTGCTGATTAGCCTACTTCAAGTTAACTAGATTGTAACCACACCTGGCTGGCCCTTAAGGAGCTATTGTTCTCAGAAGCTAAGGACTTTGAACTCAACTGGAGACCACCTTTAAGTCCAGTGAACCAATGGATTTGGATGACACCTACCAATCAGCTTGAAGCAGTGTGTAAGGACCACCTCTGCTCCAGACCTATAAAAAGCTTCCACACTCAGTTTGTGGGAGGAGTTCATGGTTGAAGCAGGCTTGTGGTGAAGGACTTGAGGAAGAACCAGACCAGGCTGGAACTCTAGACTGGATAGGCCTTTTCTTAATTTTCTGAACTCCACATGAATACCTGGTATGCTTTAATAAATGCTTAATGCCCAAAGATTGGTGCTAAAGTTTCTAATTTAAGATGACCACACATTTAGATGTTAAACATCATGAGATAGGCAAAGCATTGAATAGGCATTTACTATATTCCAGGCACTGTGCTGGGAATGCATATCAAAGGAAAAAGGATAGCCCTTGCTTTCTTTCTTTCTTTTCTTTTCTTTTTTTAGTGAGGCAATTGGGGTTAAGTGACTTGCCCAGGGTCACACAGCTAGTAAGTGTCAAGTGTCTGAGGCTGGATTTGAACTCAGGTCCTCCTGACTCCAGGGCCAGTGCTCTATCCACTGTGCCACCTAGCTGCCCCCTACTCCTATTGCTTTTGCTCATCTTCATACATCTTCTGATTCGGTCTTCCAATTGTGGAAAGTAGGAGGGGTGGATACAATCAGCAGGTGTCCTGGTAAAGGTATGCCTAGCCAGCCAGATGAGCTTGGGTCTTTCCTGGTTATATAATGGCACTTGAGGAGCTTCACCATGGGAAGGGGTGTCTCAACCCCCAAATTTTGTTTCCCAAACTCAATCATATTACCTTTGCCCCTTCTCCATATACTGCCCAGGATTATAGTACCCCTGACTTCCTCCATAACCTTGTCCACCAATTGTTCTCAGCTAAAAGCTGAAAGGCATAGTTCCTCCTTAAAAGTAGACCTTAGTGAAACTAGATCGCACAATATTTCTTCATTCATTCCACTTCTAACCATGATGGAGTAGTCTGACACTTCAATGGAGACTGAGTTTATGCCCAAGCATAGAAGCAAAAGGGAAGTTCTTGGCACTGTTAATGACCAGACACTTGAAAAAAAAAAACCTGTACTATGACCCTCTGACTCCTTGGAGCTGTAGCCTTATCAGAAACGGGACCAGGTATGATTTGATCTGAGCCACGACTGCCCACAACTACTACGTTGGCTTGCTCAGATCCAGCTCCCTAAGCATCTGATGTAACTTTGAGTTGCTATTATTGAAGTTGTCTTGGAGGTGGTTAGATTAGTTTTTAGTTTGTATTTAGTTGAGTATTGCTTTATTCAGTGTGGTTTGAGTGTAATGTTGGGTTGGATATTTGTTCCACATTATGCATTTTAGGGTGCTTAGGTGATTTCCATTGTGTGGCATAGTGATCCAAACTGGGACTTTTCTCCGCTAAGTAAACTGAATGAAGTTAATGAAATGCCAAATATTGCCCAAAGTAAATAAAGCAATTCGATTAACTAAATCATTGAGTGTCTTGCCTTTTCTTTGAAGGTACATTCTTAGTTTGGGACTCTTTTTTTCACGTAATGTCTTCAACACTTGTACTCAATAAGTCAATATAAGAATTTTAATCATGGTCTTTATTTAGGCATTTAGGTTGCACAGTGGATCGAGCTCTGGATGTAGTCTTAGAAAACTGGGGTTCCAATCTTTTCAAGTTGTTGACATTTTTCTCATAGCTCTCCTGCATCGCTTTCATTTCTCTTTCCATTCTTTCCTCCACCTCTCTAAATCTTCCTTCTATCTCTCCTATTTTCTCTTCAAAGTCCCTTTTGAGAGCTTCCATGGCCTGAGACAAATTCATATTTTTCTTGGAAGCTTTGGATGTAGGGGCCCTGAGGTTGTTATCCTCTTCTGAGGGTGCACCTCGATCTTCCTTGTCGCTAAAGAAACTTTCTATTCTCATTTTTTTTTTGCTTGCTCATCTTGCAGTTTTTTACTTGACTTTTAGCTCCCTCTTATGGTGGGGTCCTACTTGCAGGCTACACTGTGTCAAGTTTTAGAGGGTCCCAGGTGTTTTGGTTTGAGGGAGGGCAGGTTTTTCTCTTGCCTGGCCTGTTCTCTGGTCAAAAGGTAACCTCAAGCCTGCACCCCTCCCCCACCTAGGCCTGCGGCAGTTCAAGATTTCTTCCTAGTTCCCTGCTGGGGTGGGATATCCGAACTCCTCCTCAGGTCCCACAGACACCCCTGTGTTTTCCACCCCCAAGCCAACCATTCACCCCTCTCACCCGACCATAAGCTTAGTTCCAGAAGATGCTGGTACTGCAGCTGATTTTGAAGCTGGGGGTAAATTCCCCTTGTACAGTGTGTTTGGGGTCTGTGTCGGCGTGATGGGGCAGGGGGGTTGGATTCTGCTTGCAGCCCAGTATGGCCCCTTTTAATCTGGAAAATAATCTCAACGTGTTTTTGTGGGTTTTGCCACTCCAGGACTTGTTTTATTGCTGTTTTGGGGTTAATTGTGTCAGGAGCTCTGTGTGTTTAATGTCTTTCCTCTGCCATCTTGGCTCCGCCCCTCAGAGCTTCCGGGGTTCCAATCTTGCCTCAAGTACTTACTGGATGAGACCCTAGAGAAATCACTTAACTTTTATATGCTTTGGCTTTCTCATCTATAAAATAGGAATGACAATAGCACTTAAGCTCCCAGAGTTGCTGTGAGGATAAAGTATGATTCTATTTGAAAAGTGCTTTGCAGGCCTTAAAGCACTATATAAATGCATGTTGTTGTTGTTATCATTTGAGACATCTGGCATGATAGCAAATCAATAGTGAGGCTTCTGGTTCTGACAGTCTTTTTTAATTTTCAAGAGAATTCCATTGGAATGAAGCAACTTTTTAGACAAAGCACAGCCAACAACGAAAAGTCAACTTCAGCTCCTCTCAATAATATGATTGTACCCCATATCCAGTGTATTTTCCACCAGTCACTCTAGAATGTTTTTTGCTACTCAGAGGGTTATTTCTAGACCAGGGCCCTAGGGATTTGCTTTATGTGGCAAAGAGCATCAGAAGGTGCCTTTGTGGGCTTTTTTGTTCCGTTTTGTTCTGTTTTGCTGTGGGTGGTAGAGTTCCTGCAATAACCTCCTGTGCTTCTGTTAAGGACTTCCCATTTGATGCTTTGAATCCATATGTTTTTCAAAATCAGTTTATAGGAAACTGTAGCCATTTTCCTCATCCCAGAAGTCAAAAGTTCCCAAGTATGACAGCAAATTGACTTGCTGTAATTTCCTTAGTTCATTGATGCTGAGGAGCCTTTTACCATCTGAGCTTTCTGAGTGGTAGTCAGAGGAAAATGGGTCTTTCCCTTGAAATAGCAGGAAACATATGGGAATTAGATCTGTGTTAAATTAATAGTTTGTGGAACCAGAGTTTTGCCAAGTTTGCACCAAATTCACTGTAGAAGGAAAGGTCTTTTCCCTCATGGAAAAACTTGATTGTTAAACTGAGACTGGATCTGCTAAGAATTGCAATTTGCACATTGGTTTAATTTGGATGCTCACATTCTATTTTACTTTCAAAGAAGGTTTCCTTGGGTTTCAGTGCAGTTTTCTTAAACGCTAAAGTTTTCATTGAGATATTTACATTAACAGACATATGGTATGTGTAAAAACAAGTTACCAATCAGTATTAGAGATGGGAAAGTCAGTTATTATGCTGACAGGCTGCTGTTAGCCTGTGATTTGGAAATGTCTTTCAATTCAGTGCTGATCAGATGGTAAGAACTGAACACGTTGTATACTAAGCTAAGAGACCTTTCTTTTTTCTTGGCCATTTCTCCCTTTGGAATAATGTGCACATAAATATAAAAGGCAGTGTGACATGATGTATGGAGGCTGGTCCTGGAATCAGGAAGACATAGGTTTTCAAGTACTGACTCAAACTAGGCTGTGTGGTAATTGGCAAAGCAGGTAATTCCAGTGCTGAAGGCAGCTTTCTAAGACTATAAATGTTAGAGCAGATGCTAATACACATTGCTAGAAGGAGTTCCTACACCAGTGAAATCACAGGCCAGGTCCATTTTTATATACATATGGAGTATATTCAGATATGCCTATGTGTGTATATGCCCATGTATGCAAACAAGCTCAGCCTATATGCCTTTCTTCTTATGTCTAGATTTCTATGGGGAAAATTTGACGTGATGATATGTAAGGTAAGAGATGAAAAAGGAATTAAGTAGCCTGCAAAACTGTTGTGAATCATTTGACCTCTCAGGGCCTCAGTTTCTTCATCTGTAAAACAAGAGTGTTGGATCTGAAGATCATTAGTCTCTTCTAACTCAAAATCTTAAGAACAATTGACTGAGACTTTCAGGAAATTTGAAAAAAATCTGGAGAATGAATTAACTCAAAAGAATTGCATATCCAGCACTAAACTTTCTCTTGAGCTCCAGCATCAAATCTCCAACTGAATTTTGAATGTCTCCAACTGGATGTCTCAAATTGAACATGTCCAAAATGGAACACATTATCTTTCTCCCTAAACCCTCCCTTCTTTTAAACTTCCCTATTAAATTGTCAAGGTCCCCACCATCTTTCTAAGCTCACAGCCTTGAAGATGGTCGCATCCTTGATTTCTCTCTTGCACTCATCATCTCACCTATCCAATCCATTCCAAGTTTTGTTGTTTCTGCCTTGAAGGCATTTCTCATACACATCCCAGTTTCTCCACTCACATAGCTGCTGCTCTGGCACAGGCCTTCATAGAGCTTTCCAGTTGGTCTCTGTTTGAATTGCCCCTGTCAGTCCACCCTCCATTTAGGTATCAAATGCATCTTTTGAATGTTCAGGTCTGAATTGTTTGTATGTTGTCTCCTTCGTTAGAATGCGAGCTCCTTGAGGATGTGAACTATGTTTTTGCCACTTAAAAGAAATTACCAGTGCTTAGTACAGTGCCTGGTACATAGTAAGAACATGATAAATGCTTGCTATCTGATGTGACTGAGAGTTGTCAAAAAGTCAATCCGTTTGCTGCTCTCATATAGTTATGGTGTCCTACCGCCGAAACTTACTAACTGTATGATCCTAGGCACATTGCTTAACCACTCTCTGCCTCTGTTTCCTTTTCTATAAAATGAGGATAACAACAGCACCTTCTTCCCAGGATTGTTGTGATAATAGAATGAGATAATGTTTGTAAAGCATTTTGCATCCCTAAAAGCGCTATATAAATGTTCTCGACATCGTCATCAACATCACCATGGAAACTGAGGAATTTCAGGCTTACTAAGGTGGTCCCACTACTACTACCTCCTTTTCTCCAACATTGGGTCCATATATTTGTCCACTATAAGCCCACTTCACAGTTGTCTTTTTCTACGATTTCCTTTTGGGGTGTGGTGTTTCTTACCAAAATAGTTTGAAAACTGTTTATTGAACATGCAATCTTCTTATTATAATCTTAATAATTCCTTCTTGTTCTGAAGTCCTGAAGCATCTACCATTGCATTCTTCATTTGATATCAATCATGGAGTCAGGAAGGCCCGAATTCAAATCTAGCCTCAGACACTTACCAGCTGTGTGACTCTGGGCAAGTCATTTAACCTGTCTGCCTCAGTTTCCTCATCTGTAAAATGGGAATTATAGCAGCACCTCCCTCCTAGGGTTGTTGTAAGGATCAAATGGGAAAATATTTATAAAGTAGTTCACAAACCTTAATGCACTATATAAATTCTAGATAATAAAAATAGCAATAATAATAATGCTTATAATTTTTATTGTTAGAAAAAAGATCACAGAGGCTATCTAGTCCAATCTCTGCCTCAATAAAAATCTCTTCTCCAACATCCCCGAGTGGTCGTTAAGCCTTTGTTTGAAGATTTTTTTGTGACAAGGAGTCCCTTGAATTCTGAATTCTTTTCGTGCTTATCTCTCTTGTTTTCCCAACCCAATTGGAAGCTTCCTAAGGAAAGAGAATGTTTAGTACTTATTTATTCACATCCTTGTGACAGGGTGTATCACAATGTCTTGCACATAATAAGTATTTATTTGATTAATTATGAATGTTCTGATTTAAGTTCTTTTTTATGCCAAGAATTTATGTGGCCTTTGAAATGATGATGTATCTCTTTTTCTCCTCTTGTACTTTAGACTCTTTTAAGAACAAAGTAACTTCAGTACTGAACCCAAGATTAAATTGGAAACAGAATTTGGGGCTTGGTAAGTTTGGAAATTCTTGGCCAAGAACAGAGGGGTTACTTGATTAAAAAGATGAGTGGCATCTCAACACCGCATTCTCAACAGACCTCCTGTCATTCATGAAACATGTTTAAGTTGGAAGGAACCATAGGAATGATCTATTCCAACACCCTCCAAATGAGGAAATGGAGGCCTAAAGAGGGTGAGTGACCTGTCCAAGATCATAAAATAAGTGAATGGCACTAGAACTGAGGTCTCCTGACTCTCAGACGGCCATAGACTATCTAAGTTGGAAAGGATTTTAGTGGTCATTGAAGCCAACCATTCAACACGATATTCATTCATTTCTTTTCCCTGTGTCTGATAATACTCTTTACAATTTGGCTCACTGTCTTATTTCTTCCCTTCTTCCTTTTCTCTCCCTCTTCTTTTGGTCAGTAATAGACATATTTAGAAGCTGTCACACTCCTCCTATTTCTTACTTTCCCTTTTCCAGGGGAATTTCATAGTTGGTTCTTCTAATCTCTTTGTGGGACCACCTACACACACATATTCACTTTTTCCTTGACTCTCCTACCCCTATTTCCCCCAAACAACAAAACAAAATGAAAAAGCAAAGCAAAAGTAACCCAGCATCTTCAGTTGATCCCCTTGGAGGACCCAGCTTTTGCTGAATGCTAATGAAAGAATCAATAGATTAAATACCCTATATTTTGAATTATTGAATCTGAAATCTCATTGTTTTAGACTTGTTCTTGGCCCTCCTAATGACATCTCTAGTTTGAACTGATTAGGAGGCATTCTCTTTATCTTCTATGTGGAATTCTTAAAGCTCATAATCCTAGTATTTATAACTTTGTATACTGTGATTCCCTTAATTTAATGAAAATTAAACTCTGTGGCAGGAAACTCCCAACCGATTGCCCCTGAATAGAGTCTCTGGTGGGTTGAGAATACTTATTGTACCCCCAGCCAGATCAAACTTTTTCTCTGAAATATGGAGAGCTCAGTTTGAAGCCCAGATCTATTGCTTACTACATGTATGAGTTACTACCTTGGCAAATTACTTCATATTTCAAGGCTTTGGTTTGTTCATATTTAAAAGGAAGTTGTTGAACTTGAAGATTTATCTGTAAGGTCACATCTGACTCTAAATTCCATCTTATTTCCACTACATCATACTTTATAATAATACTTTTTTACTCATGATGACTTTCACTAAAGTTCAGATTATACATAGCAAAGTTATTTATTTATTTATTTATGTTTAGGTACTGTTGTAATATGAAGTTTTAGAGAATGTTTCAATTTTTGTTTTTATTATCTATTTCATGCGTAACAACTGGAAAATAATTTTAAAATCTCTAAAAGATTCTGAATTTCCTTAGACATGTTTTTGAGAACTCTTATTGTTTGATTTGATTATTGGCAAAGCTATTTAAAATTGTGTTAAGCTCAATTTTGTAGAAAACTTTCCCAGCTGATTACCAGTATCTAAAACACCCGAGGGACTTTACAATCACACCTGAAACTCTACAGCTAAGACTCATTAGTTGATCTTCAGCATCCACAACTGAAAGACTTTCATTCCACAACTACACCCAGAGGACATCCCAAGAATCATCTGAGAAAAAACCTCCAAAGATTAAATGGACATTTTTCTGTTTTCCTTTTCTCTCTGGCTTTACCAAATAGATCTAAGCTAGAATTTTCCATGCTGTAAGGAATCTTTTCTCAATCTCTCTCTCTCTCTCTCTCTCTCTCTCTCTCTTCACTAACTTCTGATATAGTTTAATACATCCTTAAAAGCCTAAACTCTTGCTGAATTTATCAGTGATTTTAGCCAGCTTTCCCCCCAAAACTGGGCGGGGGAAGATTAGAACTCACATTTAGATTTTAAACAACACAGCACCCAATGATCAAATGAGATATTTGTAAAGTGCTTAGCATAGGGTGCCTGGCACATAGTAGGTGCTTAATAAATATATGTTCTTTCTCTGCTGTACCTCACCTTCCAATGTCAATGGTTACTTATAAAGATGGCTAATTTATTTTGTACTTTTAAAAGTCTTCTTGCGAGCAGTATTTAAAAGAAAAGAAAAAGGGGAAGTGGATAGAGCACCAGCCCTGGAGTCAGGATGACCTGAATTCAAATTCAGCCTCAGACACTTGACACTTACTAGCTGTGTGACCCTGGGCAAGTCACTTAAACCCAATTGCCTCACCAAAAAATAAAAAAAATTTAAAAAAGAAAAGAAAAATATAGCCAAAAATACATTCCAGTTGCTTAAGCATGTAGTAACATGCTTATTTCTCTGTAAGATATAAAAGACATTGGAGTTTAGATTTATGTAATGACTGACCAATCTTCATTCTAAAGAATAAAACCTAGTTCTCTTTTGATAATTATTGTTGAAGAATTAGTAATTATCTGACTATTAAATGAGATCATTGTGAATCTTGGATGTCAAAATACTTTGTTCATAAAATCACAGACTTTTAGAGAAGGAAGGGACATCAGAGAGAATTCAGTATAAACCTTCCATTTGAGAGATAAGTACATTGACCCAGAGAAAGTGACTTGTTCACTTTCATAAATAAGTGACTTGCCAAAGGTTATACAGTTAATGTCAGAATCCAGGTCTGAAATCCAGGTCTCTTTAGTGTAGTCTTGTACCCCTTCCATTTTGTCATGCTGTATTTGTTGTGACTTTTGGACTGTATCTAGCCAAACTGATTTTTTGCTATCCATTTACACACTGTAGACCTATAAACTCACAGCAAATATCATTCCTTTATGGGTACAGAGTAGCATTTTTTTTAAAGAAAAAGACTTAAACCCAGGTCAGAAGTGGTTGTTCTTTGGTTGGTCACTTTACGTGACCAATGGACTTTGTCCATGAGGTTTTCTTGTCAAAGATATTGGAGTGGTTTGCCATTTCCTTCTCTGGCATGTCCCGTTTTACATATGAGAAACTGAGGCAAATAGGGGTTAAGCGACTTGCACAAGTTCACACAGCTAGTAAGTCTCTGAGGTCAAATTTGAACTCAGATTTTCCTGACTCCAGGCTGGGCACTCTATCCATTGCACCACCTAGCTGCTACTTAGGTCAGAAGACCTAGGTTCAAATCTTGGTTCAGAAACAAGTAACTTTAGTTCTCTGAGCCTCAGTTTCCTCATCTATTCAATGGTAAAAATAATATTTGTATTACCCATCTCATATGGGCGCTGCAAGGAAAGTGCCTTACAAATGTATACTGTAAATATGAGTTTTTATTATTAAAGTTCAGCTATCTTCCTGTGCTAATTATATTATATTATTATATTAGTTTTGTTTTCCTTATACATCAGTTGGGCTTTAAAGATTCAATTTTTAATCTCCAGTTTAAATCTCAATTTAATCTGAGAAATATGTAGCTAAAAATCCAAAAATGCAAAAAGGGGTGTAAATATATTCTAAAGGATCGAGTAGAGATTTTGGAGAAAAAAAAGAAAAAGGAAGCAAGAAAGAAAGGAGGGAAAGAAAAGAGGAAGGAAGAGAGGACAAAGGTAGAAGGAAAGAAAAGGAAGGAAGAAGAAAAGAAAGGAAAGGAAAATGGAAGAAAAAAGTAGATATGAATAAAGGAAGGAAGAAAAAAGAAATCCTTAAAACTGATTGTTCAATCATGAAAACCATGAATAAAGTAATAGGAAGAAAAAATTCAGGTATCTTAGAAACAGAATTGCTGAGTTGGAAGGGTCATGAAGTCAGATTATATATATATATATATATATATATATATATATATATATTTGGTGAGGCAGTTGGGGTCAAGTGACTTATCCAAGGTCACACAGCTAGTGTCAAGTGTCTGAGACCAAATTTGAACTCAGGTCCTCCTGACTCCAGGGATGGTGCTCTATCCACTGCACCACCTAGCTGCCCCAAAGTCAGATATTTTTTACTCATATGATGTTGTTTAGGAGAAAAAGGGGGATGGTAACTTCACTTTTTGTAATCTGAATTTTGGTAAAAGTGACTATTTATTAAAAAGCATTATCATAGAAAGTATGATGTAGTGGAAGTATTATAGAATTTAGAACTAGAAGTGACCTTAGAGATAAATCATCAAGTTCAACACCTTCCTTTTAAATATGAACAAAGCAAAGCCCTGAAATATGAAGTAATTTGCTCAAGGTAGTAATTCACACATGTGGTAAGCAGTAGATCTGGGCTTCAAACCAAGCTCCTCTGAATTCCAATCAGGAAGTTCTTTCATTTACACCAAGAGATACCTGCCTGGGAATCACAAACTTAGGTTCTTGTCCTGGCTATGACAGGAACTAGTTAAGGGATCTTAAGTAAGGCACAGCTAATATTTATGTAGCTATATAGAGACAGGTTAACTTTTCTCAATTTCCATTTCCTCATCTGTGAGAAAAGGGTAATAGGACATACACCCCAGTTCTGCCTAAACTCCTAAGATGGTTCTGAGGATCAGGTGATACAATATGTTTGAAAATCCTTTGTAAACTCTATGGTGCTCTATCCAGGTGAAGGATTATTATGATGGGAAATTATACTAAATTATACTAAATCCTGGTTATAATGTGATTTGCCTTTAACATGACATTTGCTCTTATTTTTTGACTGGACTTGTGATTTTGTTGGTGTGAGGTACTCCCCACAAGTGACTCTCCACTAACATAGATTGGTAATCATTTTACAACTTTTAGAAGTAGAGAGCTGCCTGGGGCAAGTGGGTAAGTGACTTGTCCAGGTCACAGAGCCAGTATGTTGTCAACCGCTGGACTTGAACCAACACATACTGATCTTGAGACCTGCTCCCTATCCTCTAGGCTATGCCATTGGAGGTCAAATAATTTTTCTCTTTCATGGGCCCCAACTTCAAACATGGAATAAATTAAAATCTGAGAAATATGTAGCTAAAAATCCTAAAATACAAAAAAGGAGTGCAAATATTCAAAATTAAAAGATTAAATAATACATAGAGAATTTTGGAGAAAAAAGATAAAAGAAAGGAAAGGAAGGAAGCAAAGAAGGAAGGAAAGGAAAGGAGAGGAAGGAAGGAAAGAGGAAAAGAAAGAGAGAGGGAGGGAAGGAGGGAGGAAGGAAGGAATGAAGAAAAAGAGAAAGAAAGAAAAAAGGAAGAAAGTATTATTATCACTTCCAATGCCACTGCTATAATAGGCTCCTTTGTTATTTTGCTAATTTTCTCTGGAATGGGAAAATTCCTACTCAAATAGAAAAGGTAAAAGCTGAAAATATTTTGCCAGGAGCCATTTCGGTTATTAAACACATCGCTGTAGGTATTTATGATCATTCGATCTAGGAATAAATTTTGTCTTGCTAATAGCTGGTTGAGATTATGCTATCCAGGAGGAATCATTTATGATATTAATAAAGAGATGCTGCACTGACAGGTTTAATAGTAATTGGAATTGGATAGTGTTATTGGTGATATATTGTACTTGTGAAATAATGTTTTCCACTGCTGAATATAATTCTGCCTTTCTTTTGTTTGATAACTATTGTGATCTATTTCATTCTCTTGTTCTTTTATTATAATTCTCTGTGAATATAATTTAGTTTAGTTAGGAAGTTTCATTAATTACATATAAATTGTAATAAGTCTGGGCTGGAAGTAATGAAGTTATGCACACATGTCAAAATATCCAGAGTAAGGGATAAGAACCTAAATAATCAAACTGCAAATGATGAAAATAAATGACTTTGAAACAAGGACTTTGAAAGTTTCGAGTGAAAAAAAAAAGCCTCTAATTCAATTCTATTCTGTAGGTGGCTGGATTTGACATAAAAAGAAAAAGTGGTAATAAAGCATCTCCCCCATAAACTTGGGCCACACTTTCCCACAAATATACCTAGAATTAGCAGGGAGAGCAAACACACATAGAAGTGATGAGTGGAGAGGTAAATGTTTAAGGAATATGTGTGTCTAAGGTATATGGGGGGGCAGTTCAGTGTCATGGTGGATAGTGTCAGGCCTAGAGTCAAGAAGATTCATCTTCCTGAGTCCAAATCTGGCCTCAGACATGTACTAGCCATGTGACCCTAGGCAAGTCATTTAGTCCTGTTTGCCTCAGTTTCCTCATCTGTAAAATGAGTTGGTGAAGGAAATGGCAAAACACACCAGTATCTTTGCCAAGAAAAACCCAAATGGGGTCATGGAGAGTCAGACATAACTGAAACAACTGTACAATAAACCAAAGTATTTCCAATTCTTTAAAACTTCAGGGCCAATGATATCCTTACACCACTCCCAATGATCTTGGTCTCACAGTCGCTGCTCTAAGAGATGCTGTTTGGCTGTAGTCTCCACTAACTTGAGCTACTGGCTCAGCTAAAAACCTCAGTGAGCTTGTGCTTTAAGGAGAATGTTGCACAGGAACTATGTAAATTGCCTTCATCCTTCTATAAGGAAGCATCAAGAAATTTTCCTTTTCTAAAATATCCAGTGTTCTGAACTCTCCAACCCAGGAAATCTTGAGTTTGGCAGTGTCTATGAAGCAAAACTGGTTTGCCCCAGAAATGTCCTTTCTCTTCAAGAAAGTAAGATTTTGAGATGATACTATTTAGGGAATTCAGAATTGTTCCTCTTCAAAACAGAAGATTGGAGATCAGAAAGCCATGTGCCCTCTTGAATTCCCATTATCAAGCTATACAAATCATGTCTCCTACAGTCATGTGTTGGTGATGTTAGACATCATTACCCTTGGCTTGGGGTGGGGGCAGGAGAAGAGGAGAGTAAACCTCTCCCTCCTTCTACCTTTTCTAAGAGTTACAAAGGAAAAGATAATGATTAAGTTTCCAAGAGCTAAAGGCAAGAGATATTTAATAGCATATATAGGAGCAGTTACATAGTATATTGGATAGAGCACTGGACCTAGAGTTAGGAAGATCAGTTTAAATCCAGCCTCAGATACATTCTAGCTGTGTGACCTTGGGTAAGTCACTTAACCTCTGTTTGCCTCAATTTTTCTCAACTCTAAAAATGGGAATGATAATAATAGATTAATGTCAGGTTTAAATTTATCATATAGATGTTTATTTCTTTTCCCTATAGCAAAGAGTCAGAAAACTTGACTCTGATGGAAGACGTTGGACTTGCTCCTGGACATGCAGTTGCTTGCTTTGGTGCCTTATTTACATGGGTGAACATAAAAGACTCAGAGTTTAAAATTGGGAGTATTCAGCAAGAGGAGAAAGCATGGTGTCTGGGGCTGTGATCCTGATACTGGGGAGATAGAAGATGGTAGTCCTCAAAGGTGAGGGAGCAGAAGTGAAGAGACTTCCTGCTAGTAGTAGGATAAGATTTTCATCTCTTTCTGAAGGTTCATAGCATAGTTTATGGAAGGTTGGATTTTAGTTACTACATGAGAAAAGTGATGTTTTGATAGAATTGCAGAGGCTAAATTATTGACTATTGTAGTTGTAATTAGGATGGGGTTACTGGAGCTTTCCTCCAAGGTACCAAATTAAGGAAAGTGCTGACAGTACCTGAAGTCTTCAAGCATGGCATAGAATAACTGAGCTTAGCACTTTGTTAGTCAGTCAACAAGCATTTATTAAGTACCTACCAAGTGCTGGTCACTATGCTACATGATGAGAGTACAAAGAAAGGCAAACAAATAAACCCAAACAGTAAGAGGGATTCATGTTATGAAGGACTTTAAACACTGGACAGGGGATTTGATATTTGTTCTTGGACATGATGGGAAGCCATAGTAGTTTATTGAATGTGGAGGTGATGTGGTTAGACCTGAACTTTAGGAAGATGTTTGATAGCTCAGTGGAACTTGGACTAGAGTGGGGAGACTTGAGGCAGGGAGACAAATCAGATTATTTCATTCATCCAGGTGTGGGGTGGTGAGGATCTGCCCCAGGGTGGTGGCAATATCAGAAGAGAAAAGGGAGGGCAGTTAGGTGGTGCAGTGGATAGAGCACCAGCCTTGGAGTCAAGAGAACCTGAGTTCAAATCCAGCCTCAGACACTTGACACCAGCTGAGTGACCCTGGGCAAGTCACTTAACCCCAATTGCCTCCCTTAAAAAAAAAGGAAGAGAAAAGGGAGTACATACAAGAGATGTTTCAGAGGTAGAAATGACAGAATTTCATAATAAATTGGATATGGGGTGGGATAGGAGAGAATGAGGAGTGGGGAATGATGCTTAGAATGTGAGCCAGGATGATTGGGAAGATGGTAGTGCCTCAACAGTAATAAGGAAGGTAGGAAGAGGGGAAGATTTGTAAAGGAAAGATGATGAATTTATTTTTGGATATATTGATTTAAAAATATCTCTAGGACATCCAGTTTAATATGTCCAATAGGCAGTTTGAGATGAGAGATTAGAGGTTCCTACTTTTTTTTTGTAAGAATAATTAGGCAAGATAAGAAGATGATCAGATAAAGGGATTGGGTTGGTTTCTCTTCTTCATCCCTTCCATGTGTTAATTCTCCCTTATCTTAACTGGGAGTGTTCTTTACATCATTTACTATGAGATTGCCTTATACTATTTGCTCTCAGCCCCCAAATTTCTTGTCATAGCTCTGCTGGTCACTTAGTACCATACTTTAAAAAATGTTAAACTTAGTCTACCTCAGAGCCAACTACATTCAGGCTCCAACATACGACAAGACATATCTATATTGAGCAACATTTCAGGCTTATGCTATTAAAAGCACATGCCATTTCTTTTGTTGAGTCATCTAAATGAAAACAGTCAGTCTAAGAGAGTTCCTGGAGGCAAGGGAAACTCTTTAGATTCTTACTCTCAATCAGGAGAATGATTCACCTTAGTTTTCCTTGGCCAAGTTGCACATGAGCAAAGCAAGCCTGAAGTGATAGTTTTCTCTCATGTACTTGTTGGATAATGCTCTTGGGGTTGCAGCAGAGATCAGAATGGATGGGGCTGAGAGACAGGGTGTGGGAGGGCTGGGGCATGTTGCTATGATGATTCTTGTTTAGGACGTGCCTGCAAAGCTTCTAAGACACTGGCTTTATTCTAAACACCATAATGAATAAGGCAATAATCAAAGATTCTTGTTGGGAAGATAAAAACTTGGAATTGGAAGAGAAACATCAGAAACCTGGCTGATTAAGGAAATCATCTAAAAGGGAAGAGGAAGACTTTTCTCCTAAGGCATTATTTTAGGCTGGAGGAGGGGAATTGAGTCTTCTCTGTACCAACAACTTAGTCATTAATTATTTTTTTCTCCATAGATCACTTTTTTTTAATTGAAATTGTGTACTAAGACTTCCTTTCATCTTGCTGCCTGGACTAGAGAATGTGCCCAGAAGGCATGAGCCTTTGAACTTTGGAACTCCTTCCCTGGGGCTTTGCTGTCTAATTGGTGAGTGCTTCACATGGCACACCAAATCTAGGATATGTCAGTAATGCTTAATTCTAATCCTAAATCATCTTGACACCACTTTGCTATTTCACTCTCTGCCAATCATCCTCTCCTGCCCATTCTTCACACTGTCCCTTCCCACTCTTAGAAACTGTGACTTTTGTGTTTAAGCAGAGCCTGGATGGGCTCTTATCAGGAAGGTTGTGGAGTGGATTCCTGTTTCAGAATTGGTTAACATAGTGCCTATCAAATAATAAACACTTTAGAAATATTTGTTGACTGACCAACTGGATAACATCTGTCAAAGTCTGTCAGAAAAATGTTCAACTGTCAGCAGTTTCCCCCTAGTGATGGGCTTGAGTTAAGTCAGGAAGAAATACATGCTCAGCTCCAAGGCCCTATATATAGGATATATAATCACTAAATATTACTTCATTTATTTGGTGCTTACCTTGTGCAAAGGGTCGTGCTAAGTGCTGGGTATACAAACAGAAAAGCCAAACAGTTCCTGCTCTGAAGGAGCTCATAATCTAATGTGGGGATATTATCTTCCCCATTAAGGAAGCCACGTTAGGAAAACTAAGACTCTAGTGTCCTGGCTCCATGAACTGTGCAGGACCCCTAATAAAATACAAAACCCACAAAGCTCCTGACTAATTGTCTACTCAGTAGCTAGAATCACACATAACAATATCAATGAAGACAGTAGGGGAAATTCCCAGAGCACCACAGCTGAGTAGATTTTCGAAGCCTCACCTGCTGTCTATTTAATGGTCTCATTTGTTCCACTGAAACTCATACAGGTGTTGATCCAGTCTTACCAGGGTACACCAAGAGTGAGGCCTTAAGGACTAAACTAAATAAATGCTAGGTCTTGGTGGAGTCCCCCACACACATTTCCAGTGTATCACCTCAGCTGAGTTCCTATTCTTTCTTGTTATCATGCACCCATGGTTTATGGTCCTGGCTGAGCTCATCATTCACCCCAGGCTTGTTGCTAACAACAACAGAATCTCTTGGCTCTGATATTCTATAATTAAGCGGTAGAAAAGGCAAAAAGGAAATATGTATAGCATTTAAAACACTTTTTTTGTTTGACATTTACAGAGAAAAAATAAGCACCACTTATATGAATCTAAATTATAATCTAATTTGATATGCAAAATAAATATTTAGTGACAAATAAATTGGGTCAAGTTAAACACTATGTTCTTTATGTACTTGACTATGTACTGTCTATTATACCCTAGTGAAGTCATCATTTTATATATCTTTTTCTCCTTTTATGTTCATCTCTCTGTTTTTATGTGTTGATTTAGGTGAGAAGTTTTTTGGTGTTATTTCAGAAAAATACATTATTTGTTGATCTATTTGGTCAAGATTTTCAACTTCATTTAGTGACTGTCAGCTTTTCTCACAGTCCTTTGATTTTGTGTGTTATAGTTTCAATCAATTTATAATTAATACTATTTTGTATATGTTTTCTTTTACAACTTTCTAAATTATATATATATATATACATTTAGTGAGACAACTGGGGTTAAGTGACTTGCTGAGGGTCACACAGCTAGTAAGTGTTAATTGTCTGAGGCCGGATTTGAACTCAGGTACTCCTGACTCCAGGGCCGGTGCTCTATCCACCTCACCACCTAGGTGCCCCCTAAATTATATTCTAAAAAGAAATATTTAATGTATTATTTTTATATTAAGATATTCAAATATAAAATTTGTAGAAATTATGATATCCCACTGAACATTTTCTGAATCAACCTGTTTTTAATTTTAAAATGCCAAGTGGGGAATTTCCAAGTTGAGTATGTTCTATATCTTATATCTGTCCTATCTATTGTTTTCTTTCTATCCCCACTACTTTCCTGTTGCTCTTTAGTTCAAATCCTCACTACTTCTTACTTGGACTATTTCCACAAGTAAAGTTTATAATCAAAAAAAGAATAAAATATCCAATATGTACAATACTATGTATAGCAGTTCTTTCATGTTGTGGCAAAGAACCTATCAATTAGGGATGATTGAACAAATTGTGGTCTGTGAATGTGATGAAAATGTAAACCAAGGCATAGGCTTTCTTAATGGAATTTAGATTTCTCTTTCCTGAAAGGAAAAGACCAGTTCTTGAGATTTAAATCCCTTTCTTCCTAAAAGGGAAAGGAACCAGAAAAAGACAATGCCTATAAAAATTAAAAGAAAGGTTTTATTAAGTACAGAAAATCTAGCTTGATCATGGGTGCTATTCAGACTATTGCTGAATAGGACAACATGCAGTAGTAGATTGCAAGGGTTTATATACAGTTATATATGTATATGTATGTGTATATATATATATGTGTGTGTGTGTGTGTGTGTTATATATACAGTTTAAACAGGTAAGAAATTTATCTACTACGCCACCTAGCTGCCCCTCCTAGCTTTAAAACTCTCTTCTGTTTCCATTATAAACTACCAATTATTATACTTAATGGTATATATGTCATGCCTCTTCCCGCTAATTAAACTGAAGCACTTCGATAGTAGAGACTATGCTTATATCATGGGCACCTAGCACAGTGCTTTTTTTTTACATATATTGATTACTTAATAAATATTTGAATAGAGATTCTCCACATTAATAGTCTACATTATATTAAAACACATGGACTTTGGTTAGCTACTTAACCTAATGGGCTGCTTGTCAAATCATTGTCAGTATTATTTTTTTTTCCTCAGGATGAAATTAAATAATTGTCTTAACTGACTACAGAACTAGGAAAAGGCTCAGTCTTCAAAGACCCTCAGAATAGAGCTATTGCCATCCATTCTTCTAGGACTCATCTCCATATTCAATCAACCAAGCAATATTTTTTAAGCACCTGCTGTAGGCAGAAATCTATGCTTGGCTTTGGTGAGATACAAGCCAGATTTTGCTATGACATAATACCTTTCCTTAAGGACCTTAAGGTCTAAGAAAAGATAGCCACACAGAGGGTTATCATACACTATATTACTCACTAAGTGTATTAGAGGCTCAATTTGGTCTTTGTAACTAAAATATACCCACAGAACACAGCCATAAAATAAAATCTTCATTTTGCTTAATAGTAAGAATTCTTCCTTCTCTTCAAATGATCCAAATAATTATCTAAACTTTGGGTAGACATATCCTGAATAATAATTAATTTCCTTCATGAATTTAAATGGTATCTCTTCATCTGGTGCCCTCAGCCCTTTCGTATTGCCTGCAGTTTTAACCGGAAGCTCCCTTAGAGCTTTGAGAAGGGATATCCACTCTCACCTTTTGTGGTAGTTGTGGTCTGGTGAGGAAGAGGAAGTCTAGGGGGTGGGGATTATGGAGATCAGAACTTTTCCATAACTCAGGCTTATTTACATGCTAGGGAATCTGTGGAGGGATAACCTAAATAATACCTTCTTGGAGCTAGGTAGCTCAGTTGATAGAATGCGAGATTTGCAATGAGGAAAACATGAATTCTAATTATACCTGAGACATTTCCTAGCTATGCGACCCTAGTCAATAAGTCAAATGGGGATAATAATTAAACCTATGTTACAGCATTGTTGTGACAATTAAATGAATTAACCTATGTAGAGCTCTGTGCAAACCTTAAAGCCTTATGTGAATATTAGTTATGGTGATGATGATTACTTAATAACAAGATTTAAATTATCCAGATAATTCCCTCAACTTTCTATTTCTATATACGTACATAGGCAGAGCCTACAAGACACATATGGACTCTCTCTGTGGATCTCAGGTGGTCTAGTATAATCTTGGTACCTTGTTTTATCTTATACTTTCATCATGTCATAAGGGGAGAAAGCACTGAATCTTTGAGTCAGGAGACCTGGGTTTTGAGTCCTGCCATTGACATGTGTGATCATGGGTAAACCACTTAGCTTCTATGAACCTCAGTGTTCTTATCTGTGAAATGGGGTAATAAACATACATGACCTACATCACAGGGTTGTTCTGAGGAAACAACTTGGAAGACATGAAAGCACCACAGAAATGTGAATTATGACTATAGGACTGCCTTTGTGATAGTAGACTGCTTATTGCAAATGTGCCACTGAATACTGAATCGGGATTTGGCCTTCAGCATTTCCTACAACTTGGTATTTTCTGAAAAGATCTAGCCAAATTACATGGACCTCTGACCTATATACAATGTCAAGATAGGGGCTCATGGTTTAGGCCCAAATCCCAGAAAGATCTCCAGAAGAGATTTAGATGAATTTTATTCATCTTAACAGCATACTGGTAACAGGCTAACAGCTGAATAAAAGGGGCTAACTGGAGAAGCCGTTTTCGTGCTGCTTACCCCACTTATCTATAATGGGTACGATATTTGCCTGTGGCTAAATTTGCCTATGATAACACTCTGCACTCAGTTCTATAGTACTCCATGTTCCAGGTGTATATGTGTGTGTGTGTGTGTGTGTGTGTGTGTGTGTGTGCCCTATGCCTTTGCCTAGTTGACATGCTGCAGATGCACTAATTGCTGGGTCTGGCAGCATGAAAATAGTCTTCAAAAGTGGAATTCTGTGCTATCCAGCAAGCCTTGGGGGCGGGGCGGGGAGAGGGGCACCCTCCCCTGCTGGATTCAGGAAGCCAGGTCTGGCTGGACCAAATACACTTTGCAGCACAAAGGTCCTTCAGGACCCTTTATGAGTATTGTTTGAAGTACTTTATCATCGCTGAATGTTTTCAATCTGGTAACATAGGAAATGAGAGGAAATGTGGTATAGTGGATACAAAGCTGGCCTTGAAGCCTGGAAAAACTGGGTTCCAGTCCTGCCTCTGACCTGTACTGGTTATGTGACCCTGGCTGAGTCACTTAACCTCCTCAGTGCTGTGGGCAGCTTTCTACGACTGTATATTACAGAGAAGGGGCTGATGTGCATTGGTAGAGAGTCTGCTCAGCTGGGGGTTCTTTATGCCAAATGAATTTATAGGTCCAGCTTCTATCCCTAATATGTAAATTAAGGCTATTGAGAACCTGAAAAATTCAACCAGTATTCCACATGTCCTTGATTTTATCAGTGTAAAGAAGTCCCAGTGTGGAAACTCTTTCCCACCAATGAATGCAGATCTGTCTTCTGTAACTTATAGCCTTAGAGACTTTCTTGGTGTCCCGAGAGCCTAGGAACTTGAGCTGGCATAACCAAGGGTGGTGCCAAATAGTAATATCCATTGTAGGAACAGGCACCCCTTGCTTACAAGAGGGAAGTGAATCCCATGGTAAAAAGGATATTTAAATTCAGGCCACTGTCTCATATGGGAATGTAGCAATAAAGGAAAGCAGAAGAACCAGAGGTTTGGCCCTGTTTGCAGAACCCTAGAAGCACAAGCAGAACAGAGGCTATAATTGGAATGGATGAACCATTCCCAGCTCTTAAAGTGCTGCTAAGTAAGAAGGAAAAGCCAGGGGGAAAGAGTGGTGGGCATGGGAAGACTATGACCTTTTGTCTAGGTTCTGAAATAGCTGACAGGCACAAGGGAAGGCAGCCAATCAACAACAGGTGGTTGTAGACACACTGGCCAAAAGACTGCATATCAACAAACAGAGGGAAAAGGTCCATGTCCTTGCCAGTGTGAGCCTGTTAATCCCAGAGAACAGCCAAGGATGCCAAACATGCCTCACCTTCCAGGAAAGGGAGAGGGGGCAGGGAGAGGAACGGAAGTGTTAGAAGGGATGCATACTCTCAGCTCCACAGTCAGCAGGTGGGGTGAATCTCAGGGAGAACTGAAGATGTAGCCACTCATGCCACAATCTCAAGGCTCTCAAAGCCGACTAACATTTTGTGGCCATTGTAACTTCCAATGAGGAAGAACAGATATAGTTATCAAGGAGAACAAAACGTTCCTGGGTTCCAGTGGATTCAGGCAGGCAGGCAGACTGGCCGACCCATGTGTTCTGCTATCTGGATTGTTTAGAGCAGTAGTTTGTTCAGGGGACTAAGGTTTGACCTATACATGTGGTTTCCAGGTTGCCTAAGTAAGTACAAAGGCCTGGCATGCAGTGGGACTGGTGTTCTCCTGAGAATCGACACACAATTCTGATTGTATGCACCACAGCAGTGAATGCTGAGGCCAGGGGAGCTGCACCCCAGGATATCAATACTACATCCTTGTCCAATATCTTTTCCATGTACTTTTAGGTAAATGTATCATTACAAGTTATATGTTCTATAAGGTTGGGCTGGGTCATATGGAATGGATGTTGTTCCTACCATGCTTTCTTTTACAACACTTCCCAGATTAATTTTCTTTGTTTTTTTTTTTTTCTTTGCGGGGCAATGGGGGTTAAGTGGCTTGCCCAAGGTCACACAGCTAGTTAGTGTTAAGTGTCTGAGGCCGGATTTGAACTCAGGAACTCCTGAATCCAGGGCCGGTGCTTTATCTACTGCACCACCTAGCTGCCCCCAGATTAATTTTCTGAAAGAAAAAAAAAAAACAGCCTTTGTTATGGCTTCTCTTAAAAAACAAACAAACCCTGTAATGGTGTCTACAGGGTAAAAGTTCAGTGTTCTAAACCCTACCCCAAGACTCTACAATCTGGCCTCAATGAACTATTTCAATCTTCCCATCCCTGGCCAATCCAAGCCTCTTGTAAAGCAAAAGGCATTTATTAAGTGCTTACAATGTATCAATCATTGTTTTAAGTGCTAGAGATAAAAAGAAATGTGTTTAAAAAAAAGCAAATCAACAACAACAACAGCCAAAGCTTCCTGTCCTCAAGGATCTTATATTCTTTTTTTAAAAAAGTATTTTATTATTTTCCAGTTACATGTAAGGATAGTTTTTCACATTTGTTTTCATAGGATTTTTAATTCCAAATTTTTCTCCTACCCTCCCTTCTTTCCCCCCTTCTCAAGACGGAAAGTAATCTGATATAGGTTATATACGTACAATCACATTAATCATATTTCTGTATTAGTCATATTGTAAAAGAAGAATCAGAGCACAAGGGGAAAACCTCAAAAAAGAAGGGAAAAGGGAGTTTCTGATGGAGACAACATGTAAATAGGTAGGTACAAACAAAATATTTACAGAGAAGATGGAAGGGAATGATGTTAGTAGCTAAGGGTTACCAGGAAAATCTTGTTGAAGAAGGTGGACTTTGAGTTGGGTTTAAGGAAACTAGGGAAACTGAGACAGAGGTGAGAGAGCAGAGCATTCCAATTATAATGTGGCAAAAGTGGGGCATCACTCCCCACAATATAATGTTGGAGAATAATGTGATGACATTATGTGAGGATAGTCACCAATGTCACAGAAAAAATATACATGTTGTGGTAAAAAGTTTTAATAGT